>NC_137456.1:172430609-172900302 GCF_964235325.1 Thermobia domestica | reverse complement strand
AGGTGGACGGGGAGTCCACTCTGATCAAAATCTCAGCTGGCTGTCTAAAACGAATCATACAATATACAATTACCATCATCATAAGACAAAATATACCAAAAATATGAAACATAGTCCCTTAACATCCCTATTACACTTTCACAGAAATGTATTAGGCGAAGTCAGCAGGGTTCACATATTTTTTCTAGCCCGGGCCTGCATATGGGTTAATCCGGCCCTGGATGGAAGTGCCCCTTGTTTTGATTCAAACACTGGTTTACACCTTTCGTCATGTTGGCAGCAACTTTACGAAGAGTGCAAGTGCTAATGTTCTCAATGGCACTGTGAATGTTCGTTTCCAGGACTTGTATAGTTCGACGATTTATCTTGTATATCTGTTGCTTTAAGTATCCCCATAGAAATGAATAGCAGTGTTGCCGAGTGCATGTAAGTAAAAGTTTTATCATGATAATTTCAGATTCTTTTTTACTGTTTTCAGGAATTGCATAATGTAGACAGATCCATAACACACTTTTTGATACACTGAAACATGAGCAATGTTGCCAATTCAGAGTTTTAATTTATGAAAACTACGATTTCCATAGTTCCTCTTTACAGAGGCTTCATTCAATTGGTTATCGCTGCAAATGAAAAATTATTTTTTCTGTTTCATATTTTCTAAGCTACACCAACTAAACAAACTGAAAATTAAGGACAGAACATCCATACGTATGAATTATGAGTCAATTTACGTATTTGGGGAAAAAGTGATTTACACTTTCGGTTACATCTGGTAACACGGCACAGTTCCTAGTGCACTTCAATCATTGCTTCCTAGTTTAAAAATATATGCATAAACAAAGCTTCACCTTGGTATAACCATTATTTGGGTATCGCTTCAGATTCAAAAGTTCTACTATCCCAAACTTCGGCTTGCATTGTATTGGACAAGAAGCATTTTCAGAATATAAGAAAATAAAAGTGAATATTTATATTAAAAGATGCATATAGGTACTCTATATATTCAGTAACGTTTTCTCTCAATGATTTCTTATTAATAAGAGTAACATAGAAACAAGTCTGAAAAAAAAAACAGTAGTAGAAAATCATAACAAGATGAACAGCGGTGCTTTTCGATCGTCTCAAGCATTTTCAATCTTGAATACGTACTTGAAAAGATGTATTCAAGAAATGGCATAAGCAAATTCTCATTACCGTGAAACAATATTCACGAAGCTCTTAGAGGAAGCAAAGATTTCAATGTTGAAGAGAAAAGGGTCATTTCAAGCAACCGTGTTTTTAAGTGAGCCTGATTAACCACAAATCAGATTACTAATCTTTACCACGTCAGTATCGAAACAATAAGTATCTCGATGTGAGTGATTATTTCTTGCCTTGGACTCATAGACCGGGCTTCGATGGTCTTCAGAAGTATATTACGTTAGCAAAATGACTGGTCGGGATAATATCCTTGATTTGAGAACGATGTTGGCTTTAGTGAGCATCTAGAACAGCGTTTCCCAATCTTTTTCAACTTGCGGCACACTACGGGTGTAAATTGAATTCTCGCGGCACACTCATAGATAGTATTATTAGTAGTAGTAGTAAATAGAAAATACCGTCGTATTTTTTTTCTGTGATTACTGACCTCCTCACAGAGAAAAAAGCTCGATCACTGCTTTTCCCCCATCGTAAATCATTATACTTATTTTTCATTCTAATTTAAAAAAATAGAAAACAATTCCAATGAAATATAGGACTCACGCTTTTAAAAATACACTTTCTTTTTTAAAACTGTATCCAACCTTTCACTAAGGAAGATCACTAAATAACAAACGAACAAACAAATCTCTTGTACTTTTAAAACAGATGGAGGTAATTTGTATGAGTGTTTGCTTTGTCAAAAGGGTAGAATGAGATTTTAAAATTTCAAATTACGAAATAACCTGTAACAATAAAAAAGCAATAATGGTTATAACAATGATAATAAATACCGTATGTACAGACAAGTAATACGGTGTGAAACTTATAATTTATTAACATGGTTAATATAAGTCACAATTTTTAAATATTAATAAAATTCTGTTTTCGAAATACAAACTGTGTAGTAGTAATGTATTATATACAATAATATATTACAATTACAGTATTTTTCCCCCATTGTAGAGGTTCATAGTAATGTGAAATACAAATACACATTTTTCCTGTCTTGTAATTTGGTTGCTATATAATTCATAATTTTGTTCTCATTTCCTCGCGGCACACCAGCAGCCCATTCGCGGCACACCAGTGTGCCGCGGCACACCGATTGGGAAACGCTGATCTAGAATGACAAATGTAAAGATAATCGCTAGTTAAAGCAGGCCGATAAACGAAGATAGTAAAAGGAAGGCAGAACTTCGATCAAAACTCTCAAAGAGACCAAAGCCCTGAAAGTCATCACCACAGAAACGGGAATAGAACTCAGTGTGGAAAGTTTCGAAAGCTTCCCAGTTCATCTGAAGTTTTCAATAATTACCACGAGTATAGAAAAATTAGCTGGAGGGGAAAAATTGTGTAATGACACATAAATTCATTCTTCTCATCTAGAACAAGGAGGAACTGCTACAAGAATGGAAAGAACCAATCATTATCCCTCACTAGAAAAGTGACGAAACTTATTGTAATAGATATCGAGATATATTTTGTTAAGATCCTATAAAGTTCTTTTGAACATTAATTTAGCAAGATTTCCCTCATATGGAGACGAAATTATTGGAGATTATGTCTGGATTTAGGTAAAATTTGATCAACTGTCGACCAGATATTTATCACTCGTCAAACACTCAAAAAAGAAAAAGAAAAAAGAGAGAGAGGAATACAACATCTCGATACATCAATTATTTCAGAAAGGCTTATGGCTCGGTTAGGAGGGAAACACTGTACAACATTCTCTCCGAATTTGGTATAATAGAAAGTTAAGATGTGTTTTAATGAATCCCACAATAAATAAATAAATAAATAAATAAATAAATAAATAAATAAAAGGAATTAGTAAGAAAATAGATCATCACGAACTCTTACATCAAGAGTAGCTTGAAACAAGGAGATGCGCTATCGCTATTATTATTCAATTGTATTCCGGAATACGCTATGTGGAAAATCAAAGGTAGATATTGACCAGGTTATGGCGTATGATGATGACGTAAATCTAATAGGGTATAATACGAAAACAATAGAAAGAAATGCAGAGGTTTTATTAAATGCAAGCAGGACGTGCCTTTAGAATTAAAGCAGAGAAAACTAAATAGAAGGAAATTCGCCTCAGTATAATACTGCAAATAAAAGAGATGTTAAAATATCAAATAATACTTTCGACAAAGTGGATACTTTCAAATATCTAGGATCAATATTAACAGACGAAAATTATATCCACAAGGAAATTAAAGGTATGGGAATGAAGAATGGCGGAAACTTCATAACGAAGAACTGCATAATTGATATAGCTTACCTAACATTGCTAGAGTCATTAAGTCTAGCATAGCAGGATATGAAGGATAGGAAGCATATATAGACAGAAACGTATTCGGAATTTTAATCGATGAAAGACCATAAGCAAGACCTAGGTGCAGAAAAGAGAACAATATTAAAAGAAGTCTCGCAGAAATGGGAATACAAAATAGAAACTCAATCTAGTTGGCTAACGACAAAAATCAATGAAGAGTTTCTGTAAATGCAACATTGAACCTCCGGGTTTCAAAGTCCATAAAGTTAGTTAGCTAGTTATTGCGAGAGTAAAAGTAGGCGGATTACATCTAGGCACACAATTTGATGACTGAATTCAATTTCTATGATACTTCCTTGACAGTCCAGCGATGGTCAATTTCAAGAACCTTATACTAACTCCACCTGCCCCTCAGTTATGAATGGACGATTGCTATATCCTTTCGGCCTGAATGGAACATTTTTACTCACTGTGCATCCTTCTGATACGGGAAATCATGGTTCCCACACGTTTCCTACGACCCTTCATGAAATTGATGTACTCCCTTACAGGTCACTTAACTTTTCATCCAAGAACCCTTTCCAAGTTTCGTAATGCGTTTTAGTGCACTTCACACAACACATTCCACTGCAACCTGCAGAGCATCACAACACTGCTTTATTGACTGTTGTGACACTGCATACTTCGACAATATTTTGAATTATCCATTTCTAGATCATAGCCTACGTGCCCAAAATCATAAGTATAGTTGTCTGCCGACAGTATTCTCAATACTTTATTTACAAATCCAGTAGTTTAGTTTCGTTATCATAGAAACTGAAATACAACGGCAAAGACAGTTAATTAGTGGGAAAAATTCCATGGAAAATTGACCACGGTCCACTTCAATATTTAAGTTGGGAGAGTTAAAAGCTACACTTATATCTTGCCAGATGATTGAGTGTAAATGGGAACGTCAGCATCGAGGCTATTTGTCAACGTCACGAATGTCTTGCCAGAAAAGCTTTTGCAATACGTAACGGATATAAAACAATCACCAATTCCTAAACCAAAATTGAAATAATTTAATTATCAAATACTAGCGTCAATTACCTGCTTTGCTGGGTTAAAATTAAAAAAAAAATGTTATATGTTCCGTTTGCTCAGTCACGTTTTATTATTACTGAAGCGCGCTCTGATGGATGATGTTTTTGTGTTATTGCGGGGCTTATATTTATATATATATATATTTCCCATCCCCAAGTTGCGAGGCCAAACTTGGATTTAAACGGCATCGGAAGTGTCAGTTTTCATCTCAGTGACCCCGAAAACTCATAGATTCGGAACTAATATCGGTCATTTTCGATCATTTTATATAGGCTATATATCTCACCCCTCCCTTTCTCTAAGTTGCGGACTTGAATTTGGATTTAAACGGCATTGGAAGTGTCAGTTTTCATCTCAGTGACCCCGAAAGCTATGGATTCGATACTAATACCGGTCATTTTCAATCGTTATATATATATATATATATATATATATATATATATATATATATATATATATATTCCTCCTTCCCTATGTTGCGCCGTCAAAGTGAAATGAACCTCATCTAAGTTGAAAATTTGATCAAGATCGGTCTAGTGATTCAAGAGTTATAAAGTTACAAACATAGTCACTTTTATTTATGTAAACACAACGTAATATAAACAGAGATCGGTTAACTCCAAATTTCCGACTAAATGATGCGAGAGTATTACAAAGTTTGAATACATTAATGTAGGTCTATGTCTCACATAGCCTTGGTGCTGAAAAGAGCCACTTAGCTCAAATAAATTAAACAAAACAATCACGCTTATTAATAAGGCAAAATATCTTCTGTCTAATATCTTGCCTTCACCCGCCATCCAATCTAAAATCTTCGACGAGTGATTTTAGAAACAAATGTACGAACTGTACAGCATACTTTCTCATTTTATGTTTTCAAAGTTACTTACGATGCACTGCCTATCATATTCCTAGGCACCTATTCTGGGAAGTCTTGGTTTGGCAGCTGAACTTAAACGTAATCATTGTTTTATATCACGGTTATGGGCAGTATTGTTAATCTTATTCCAAAGTTAAATGCAACTTTTTTAGATTTTCAACTTTATTCAAAATATTGATTACGAAACTAACAATTACTTGAAAATTCTTAGCCTTAAAAGAAATCCTCATTCGTATTGCAAAATATACGGTTTAGTTTTAAGTGTTTATTTTGTCAGGGCGATCTCATCCGTCACAGCGATAAAGGACTACAATTCTTCTGCGCATTGACTACTTTTCAGACACGTTATGTTATATGTAACTTTCAAATAAAGACGTAATGTATATGTTCCAGTTAATAAGTTAATGATTTTTTAAAGTGTTGAATGTTCTTCCTTATTTCTATCTGTGTATTGTTGTAAAAACTCGCTTACGTTAATTTATTTATTTTTCTCCACTCAGCTTACCAAGGAAATGTCGGGATGATACTTAATAATAGATTCGTGATTGCTTCCTTTCCATTTTTGATCTCCCAAATACAGACGGACATCCAATGAATTAATCACATGTAAAATACACATTCACATCTCACTTTTGTTTGACTATCAACTACCTGTATGTTTTAAGCCGCAATAGTTTCTTTGGAATGTGGAAGTGAGGAAAATAAAAATAAACCAAGAATGCTAATCAGGTGTTCAAAAGTTATGAAGGGTGTCATTTTATCAGATCGTTATATATTTAATTCAGAAATATCATTGAGAAAAAAATCCTTCTATACAGCTAACTGTAGTTATAGTGTCTTGTTTGATAACCAATATAAACGCTTTGTGAAAATTGGCAACATCACACAAATCAAATTTCAAAAAATTGAAACCTGAATCGGAAGAATTTAAGTATACGTTCCCTTTAACTAGTATTGTGGGAAAAAGATGGCCGACTGCCCAAGTATGTGATAACTGGGCAATCTAAGGCATTAGGCGAAACAGGAAGACGTGTTCGTATGTTATACGTAGGCAGGCATGGGAAAGGGAGTGAACTTTTATTATGATTTTGAACCTCATTATTTAGACGGTGTCATGCAAAAAGAAAAAAAAATGTCAACCCAGGAAGGAGTAGATTTGTTTGAATTAAATTCAAATTGACTTCCTACTTTAAAATCAAAAACCCATGGGTGTATATCTTCAAATGTATATTCTCAAAATATGCAATAAGCATAACATCTGACGTTGGTTTCCTATGTGAATGTCAATATTTCACACAAGATGGGTACATAAAATAAGAGTTGACTGGCTTTCGGATAACGTCATTTTATTGATCATAAATTAAGGAAACGTGTTAAACAACTACTGTAGATTTTATGATAATGTACATTATGAAACTTAAATTTAATACATTAGCATGGCATAAAAACTTAAATAAGTGACAATAATAATAAAGCATAGCAGCATTATAGCTTGCAATAACAGTAAACATAAATATAGCATCTCAACTAAACATTTGCAACGGAAATAAATATTGAAAAGTTTATTATTTGTTAGATTTAATGAAATATAAAAACTTCTAACCAAAACAGGAAAATAAAGTACACATCAAAATTATTTTAATGACCAAATCTCTGAAATTAGTCAGTAGATGTATTATTTACTGTATCACCATTTTGATCATCATAACCAATGCTCACTTCAATAACACCAACAAAATTTTCTTGTTTCATTTACTCAGGTATTTATTTATGGAGAATACTACAGGTAAAGATACCCATTTACAGTATTCATAACATCATATAAATATGTAACGGTTGGGTAAGTACACAAGTGATAATTTTAATGGCTGGTTAATCCTCGACTCTGGCACTTAAATAATTTAGTTTTTCTTAAATTTAGTGAAGAGCATTCTGAATATATCAATACTTCGATCAATCTCACGAAGTTTGTTGTAGAGGTAATTTGTAATTTTCAAGAAGTTATAAAAAGACTACATCTTTTGGAACTAATTTGACCACACCTTTCAAGTCTAATATTTTCTTTTGACATCTCTTGTTCATTTGGTCACAAACGAAGTAGCTATACATTCCTCAATTATAGATATCACAAGGAATGGGAAAAGGAGAGGGCTAATATTTGTGCATCATCTTGAGCTTTTCTTTGCTTCTTGAACCACATAATTGGTTCATCATTCTTCAAATGAAATTTGTAGGTTGAAAGTCAACTTGAATATTTACATCAGTCTTACTTCAGCGATGACAGCTTCCAAAATAGTTAACAGAATGCATGTCATTAATGTTTCATATATTATCAGTTAACTTTCTCCTTCTTGCTGCTTCATTACATTCTGATAGTCAGTATTTGCATCCAAATTCAGAGACACTTGGTAAAACGCTATGGCCGGACAGAAAGAATCGCAAGTGATTCATTCCAAAGATACATGATTTTATAGTATATAGATACCCATAATAAAAGTCTTATGCTACGGTTCGTTCCCCTATACGAGCTAAACCATACGATAAGTATCTCCACACGTGAATGGGTGCTCTTTCTTACATATTTCATAAGGCAGGATGTTACCGCCAAAAAATATTTTGGTTTCATGAGTGTCAATTGGTTCTTGCTTTCACACAATGCCCAGCACAATTAGGTTGACAATTTGCTCGATTGATGGTATATTAAGATAGAATAATGTTAAACCACTTTTGCTTAATATAGTGTGTCAATTTTCCTGCACATCTGCCAATAACTTTTTTTTTTTAATCGTTAACTCATTTTTCCATAACAAAATTGATTTCATGTTGAGGACTTCATGTTTAATTGTACAGGTTTGCCTGTGCGAATAATAAGAAGGAATAAAAGAAGTGAATGCAAGTGTTTACGTACAATTATAATTTCAAAAAGAGTCTAAATTAATTTTACGTTATTTTGTATAAAGTTGCTTTAAAAAGAGACACAAGGTAACATAAAGGTTAGAAAAACAACAGAAAAAATATTTACTGAAGCTTTCCACATAAAAGAACATAGCTTTAGAAGTTATTCGTCACATTCTACTGTGACTTTGTTGTATTTCTTGTTTTCCATGTTTGTGGCTGTCACTTTCTTCGTAGTATTAAGCGACCTTGTTTACGACAGTTAAAGCTTTCATTATTTCGTTTGGCATCTAGTATCTTCGTTAGTGGTAAACCTTCTCCTGAGACAATTAGCTCTGTAACATAGAGGAAATAATAATAATAATAATAATAATAATAATAATAATAATAATAATAATAATAATAATAATAATAATAATAATAATAACTGAAAATGCCTGTAAAATTGCGTGAAAAATTAATCTAATATAAATAAAATAAAGAATTTGTTTGTCTGTGTGTGTGTGTGTGTGTGTGTGTGCCTTTGTCTGTCTGTGTGTGGCCTGGGGACCAGACGAATGAACCGAGACTTACCAAATTTGGGTCACGGTACCTTGGTTCAGGTCCCAGACCAAGACGAATCCTTCTTTAAATTTCGAATCAGGGGTTCTCAGGAGGGTCGTTTACCGTGACATGTAAAAGTAGTAGAAAATGACCGGTGTTAGTGTCGAATTCATAGTTTTCGCGGTCACTAAGATCAATAATGAAATTCCGATTGCATCAACTTCCAAATTCACCTCATTCGGCTGGGGGTCACAGGGGGGATACCGAAACATGTAAAATAATCCGAAATGACCGATATTAGTGTCAAATCTATAGCTTTCGCGGCCGATGAGATGAAAGCCCCAATACAGCCTAATGGGTATTTCAGCTAGTAAACTATAAAAAATACTTACCTCCTTGCGTACACATACATGCTCAATATGCACAAGCATTTTCAATTTTATTGTGAAAAAAGCATACATCCCTCGAAGTTACAAACCTGTGTGAACTTTTTGGACAATCCACTGCTTTTCTCATATCTACATGCGGATGAAAACGACGGCGTTACTCCGTTGTCTGTGATGGTGGCTGCTGAGACAGAAAACTATATGTGCACTTAATAAAATAAGTAAATTTTTAAAATATTGTCTATAACTATCGAGGTTTTTAATTGACCTCATTTTTACATTACATTTGATAATTTTAATACTTATCTACATTAATTCATATCAATTGGAATGTAGACTCATGTCCAAAATGATTGTCGCATATCTATAACAGTCTTGTTGTGCGAATATAATTGAATAATTATATCGCAGGGTACTTTTAATACTGTCACTATGTGTATAATCGGGAAATGTATATTTCTGGTAAATTTCATAGAAAAAAAAAATGTTGCTAAATGGACAAGAAAAGTGTTTTTCGTTATATCGTTCTTATTTACAGCTCTTTTGACATGAAACTTATAACGTACATATCTCTGCCGATTATACACATAGTAGGAGTGTTACAAGTACAGTGCGATATCATTATCCAATTATATTTGCACAACAAAACTGTTATAGATATGCGAAAATCATTTTGGACATGAGTGTACATACTATCTTACGTTCACTGGTTCTTTCTTTCAATTTTATATCTATAGTTTTGTTTCTAAGTACATATTCTTCGTTAAATTTAAAATAATTGATGTTGGTAGTTTTCCTAATTTCGAAACAAAATGTTCTTCATTTTGACACAGGATTGCTATAGGTGAAATCAGAAAGTTCCCATGAATTTTGTTGTAACATTTCATTACCGTAATATAAGTAGATATTAACTTAATCACCTTCAAAGTTGGCACCTTCGGAACACACAAACACTTTTTCCACTGCTCCTACGATTGGTGAAAACACCAACGGAAGTCCTCTTTTGTACCTTCCGATGTTCAGGTATAGGGTTGGTTTTGATCTCTTCTACGTTGGCGAAACGAAAAATCCGATATTTAGCTTTGGGAAGAACCAAACATCAGATACAGCTAAACTGATTTTTAAGGATATGAAAGTCTCTGAAACAAATTTCTCCCAATTTGCAAATGATCTTGATGTTTGCGCGTTGCTCGATCGGTGAGATAGTACTAACTGATCACTACACACTACTTCGTTCAGCTACATTACTCGTACATTGTCAGCTATGACGTGTTAATACTTGTAAAATTAATAATTAGGCAACCTTAAGGACTGTACTAGATTAATTGTGATTGCATCACAAATGCAAAAACTAGAACAACTTTTCTGGGAACTTTTCGACTGCTCCTCGTATTTCAATAGTGATAACACAGTACATCAGGAATGTGTAACAGTACCATGTTATTGACTAATAATATACTTTATTTGTTTATTTATTTATTTTCTTAATTTTTTTAGTTTTGCTTTTAAGGAAAACGTTCTGAAGTTTAATCGTAATTGAAATGATTGGTGCAATTGAAATGACCAAGACAAGTATAAATCTTTACGTCGCACGATTATGCCGGTTAGGCTAAAGGAAACGGTGATGATGAAATATTAATGAAATGGTGGAATGAAGAAAGTGGGAGGAAACGGGAAAACCCCGAATAAACCGACGCAGACGGTGTTTGTCCACCACAAAGTTCATTTGGCGCGAGCTGGAATCAAACCAGGGATCCCATGCACCAGAGGTGAACGCTCTACCACTGATACACCGCGGTCCTGCCAAGACAAGTGTATTACTATCATAGACCAAGAGAATGAAAACGTGCTTAGTCTATGTCGATTGTCACCCAGCAAATGAGTTCCATGACGAAATAAGTCATTAGTATACGATACAAAGTAGTCTTTACTAACGTTGCACGGCATAGTCATTACGGAAGACGTTTCCTGCCAAGATGTGATCAAAATTTCCGAAGAGCAGCCATAGGAAGAGACGCCTCGAGAATATGGTCAATAAGGAAGAGTTTTATTCTGCAACTCATGGACAACCTGCAAAGCCCCTTTAGTGATATGTGGGCGTACATTGTCATACAACAGAAGGACATCATATCTCTTGAGCGATGCTGTATACTTGCAGAGACATTTGTGGTCCAATACATGGAGTTCACTATTCTAATGATCTTCTGTGTTCGCCTTGATTTATGTTAAAAGGGCATGATGGATTACCCAACTTAGAGCATCACATTGCCCGCGCATTTTTGAAACCATCCGGAACATTGATCACTATCTAATCACAGAGCGATATCTGTACGATACAATGCGATCTAAAAGTTCATAATTATCATATGAATGAAATATAGCCGTGTAACGTGGGTTCCTGTCACCACGGAATGGCGCGTCCTCAGGTTGCGGATTGAGGAGAAGACCTCTAGATATAGAGGTTAGCTGTGAATATACTGAATAAGCAGTCGTGGACAGACGACTAGAAGTGGTCTTCCTGCTTGGGTATTTGGGTAAGGCTAACAACCTCATCCTGTAAAAAAAAAAAAAAAAAAAAAAAAAAGCACTTGTTCAGAAATATTCACAAAAACCTCGGACAAGGACTGATAACTTGGCACGACCTCAGCAAAAGAAAATGGACATGAGATTTGGAACATGGAAAATTAGAAGTCTTTATAGGGCAGGCGCGTTAAAACCCGTAACGAGTGAGTTAGAGAAATACAGGATGGACCTAGTAGGAGTTCAGGAAGTTAGGTGGGAAGGAAATGGATCTGTGAATTCCGGAAATTTTACGTTCTTTTACGGGGAAGGAAATAAAAATCACCAGTTAGCAACAGGGTTTTTCGTTCACAAACGAATATTGTCAGCAATTAAACGGGTTGAATTTGTAGCTGACAGACTTTCTTTTATTACTCTTAAGGAACGGTGGTGTGATGTTATTTTTTAAATGTACATGTCCCAACTTAAAACAAGGATGATGATATAAAAGACAGTTTTTACGAAGAAGTGGAACGGATATTTGACCAACTCCCGAGATACCACATGAAAATTCTATTAGGGGATTTGAATGCGGAGGTAGGACGAGAGGATATTTTCAAACCGATTACAGTGAACAAAAGTCTGCATATGGAAAGTAATGACAATGGTGTTAGACTCGTGAATTTTGCAACATCCAAAAACCTAATCATGAAGAGTACAAAATTTCCACATCGCGACGTTCATAAATACACTTGGACATCACCAGACGGAAAAACACACAATCAAATTGATCATGTTTTAGTAGTTAGAAGAAGGCAATCTAGCATAATTGATGTCTTGTCGTTTAGAGGGGCTCATTGTGACACTGATTACTACCTGGTAGCAGCGAGAATACGAGAGAGATTATCGTTGAATAAAGGTAATATTCAATGTCCGAAAACGGAGAGATTCAATTTAAAGAAATTAGAAGAAAGCCAAGTAAGAGAGGAATACCAGATCGAAGTTTCGAATAGATTTTCAGTTTTAGAAGACTCGGAGTGCACTAGTGTTGAGGATACCTGGATTGAAGTTAGAGATAGCATTAAAATTTCAGGAAAAGAAAAGTTGGGACACGCGGAAATACGTAGGAACAAACCATGGTTCAACCAGGAATGCATTAAACTAGCAGAGAAGAGAAAACAGGCAAAATTACGCTGGCTACAAAATCCGAATGAAATAACTACACAAAATTTCGCAGATATCAAGCGGGAAACTTCCAAAACTTTTAGAACAAAGAAACGCGATTTTTTGAAAGCTAAAATTAAGGAACTCAAAGATAATAGTAAAAATAAAAACATCCGGGACATGTATATAAGGGGATCAGTGACTTTAAGAAAGGCTATCAACCTCGTTCTTATATATTAAAGAAATCTGACGGTACAGTTCTCACTGACACAACAGTATGTTGTATATTTTACTTGTAAATCATTATTTAATTGTAATTTTGGGCCATAATGCATTTTGAATATGTACTAGGCTGATTCTGTTTATTAGAAGAAGAGAAAGAAAAAGAAATAATAATGTTAATATATAAAGAAATTAAAAGGTTTTTGTCGTCGTCATGACAACATAAGAATTAATAGATTTATTCAGTGGACTAGGTAGATATCTTGAAGAAAAGTGTAGAGGTAAATTATACACTTCTCATTTATATTTATTAAACTAAGTATATAAAAGATAAATTGATGTATTTTAATTGCTCAATTAATTAAAGAGCCGTTCTAAATTGGTGCCAGAACCCGGGAAGTGAGAAAAGAAGTGCATCGTTTAGAAGAATAGTAAAACGATCACCATTGAGCCCAACATCAATTTCACTATTTTAAGGAGTTGAAAAATAATAAACAGGAATATCATGAGTACTACGGATAGTGAA
Organism: Thermobia domestica; assembly: GCF_964235325.1. NCBI lineage: Eukaryota > Metazoa > Arthropoda > Insecta > Zygentoma > Lepismatidae > Thermobia > Thermobia domestica. The sequence goes on along the minus strand of NC_137456.1, from coordinate 172,886,638 downwards.
GCGACCAATAGCCAAACTGTCCAGACTGAAAGGAATTCTCCAGAGAACCTGATAGATGTCTTAAGAGAGATATCACAACAAATTAAGGACCAAGCTGAACAGTTTGAGAAGTTAGACCAAAAAATGAATCTACAAGCACAGAAGTTAGACCAAAAAATGGATCTACAAGCACAACATTTTGATGAAAAGCTAGGGCAATTGCAGCAACGCAACGACGGCAAATGGGACCAAATACAAGAACAATTAAATCAGGTGAACCAGCAAATTACAGCCAAATTTTGACGTTATGATGAAGGAATGGTCATGGTAGTACATAGATTACCCGAGATTTCAAATTTTACAGAAGCTGAAGTTACAGTTAATGAGCATACAGAGCTGAGTGCAATGGATCGAAACAACGAGAATGCGGAGAACGATGGTTGTTCCCAAGAGAATCAGCATGACTCCAGGATTTATCTCAATATTCCATCCAGTGGTAGTTCACAGACAAACAGTAACTTATAGTGCTTTGATTCTGTTCCCGTTTTGCAAATCTTTGAAGCAAATGGAAGCAAAGAACTTACTTCTGATAATATTGCGAGGCTAACTATGGGAAGCAGAGATAATGAACATGATCGCAAGCGGAGAGATAAGTTCCAAAGAAAGAGGACGAGGTACAGAAATGGAAATAAAAACGATCGGCGAAGAGAAGAATGGGTTGACAGAAAAGGAAGCAAGTCAGATAAAAATTATCCGCCTGACAGCGATGACGCTATTTCCAGGAAGCAGGACAGAGACACATCAGATGATCAGAGGAAGACTTCATGGAACAGAAACCGTGGGAGGATAAATTACCGTGAATATTGTGGAAAAAATAGGCACAGCCCTATTAGAAGACACGACATTTCGCCACTAGTCAAACGGATGAGAACTGAACCAAATCTTACAGGTAAGGTAACCAAATCTAATCCTAGTAGCAACAGTAATAGTAATCGTGTAACCAAACCTAATCTTAGTAGCAACAGTAATAGTAATTGTACTATATTTATGAAGCATGTAATCATTAGATCTAATTTCACTCGAATTGGATTTCATAGAAATTTCACAGATGGCAAAAATTCTCAAAATAGGAAACAAGGAACTGTAGATGTAAACAACGCGCAAGACTGCATTCCGGTTTATGACTTTCAATGGAACTTAAACGAATGCGTTGGTCATGTAACTTAACCTAATGTACGGGCGTCCGAAAGGATATATTCAATTGATTCTTATTTCATTTCACTGTAAATACCGTTATGATTTTGTTTGTTATTTATACTTTATTTGAATTCCATGAAAATAATATAAATAATCTTAACTTATTTATGTACGAAACAAATTAATCCTAAAGTATTTGAACTTATGGATATAAGAACTGGGAAAATTTTAGGATTACGAAACATTGATGAAATCAAGTTATAGCAGCCTACCAAAAACACCAGAAAACGGTGGATGGATTTAGTCAAAAATTTAGTTCCTCCTGAAGTTATAACGAAAGCTAACGTAAATAATACTTAACGGAGGGAACTTAGTCTTAAAAAAAAAGTATTGTATGGATATGTGAGTTGGTTTAATGTATTTTACTTTATGTTATTTAATCTTTGAGTTCATGTTAATAGTAATTACTCAATCTATGTCAACATATGTCTTAATGTTATCTGTATTATTTGATATTGGCATTCATGTGTTTTTCTATGAATTCAAACACGAAATATTAATCGCATTAATCGTGTTTCATGTTATAGAGTATATTTGAAAGCACTGTTGTAATGCGAAAATATATATGGAATTTAATAATTTATGTTCTCCCTAAGGAATTCGTATTTAAGCAATTCTTGCTTTTATGTTCCTGTTCTATTTGGATTTTATGCAAATAATATAAATATTAAAGAACAAAAGAGGATATTTTAAATGAAAACGTACGAAAGTAATGACAGTTATATAAAATTGATGTTACATATTTTATAGAACAATTACGAGAAATGAAAATCAAACTTACATGTTTTTCAAAGAGCTTTGAGTTTAAATGTTATTACGGATTCAGTCTTAATTTCTACAGTCTTAATTGATTATGAAGTAATATAATTAATAATAATATTTGTTATGTCAAAATAAGGAAATACGTGTGTATTATTATATGAGATATATTGTATATACGAGGGACACTTAAAAAGTATATAAAGGTTAACGGTCCAAAGTTCTTTATCTTTTTATTGGATAATGGAATAAAAAGAAAAGTCCGTCGAGCTCCATAATATACAAAAGTATGTTGTATATTTTACTTGTAAATCATTATTTAATTGTAATTTTGGGCCCTAATGCATTTTCAATATGTACTAGGTTGATTCTGTTTACTAGAAGAAGAGAAAGAAAAACAAATAATAATGTTAATATATAAACAAATTAAAAGGTTTTTATCGTCGTCATGACAACATAAGAATTAATAGATTCATTCAGTGGACTAGGTAGACATCTTGAAGAAAAGCGTGTAGAGGAAATTGTACACTTCTCATTTGTATTTATTAAACTAAGTATATAAAAGAAAATTGATGTATTTTAATTAAAGAACCGTTCTACTGATACGGATAGCATCTTAAATAGATGGAAAGATTTCTTTGACGATTTGCTTAACACGCAACCAAAAACTAGTGTGCGAGGCGAAAAGGAGATACACACCGCAGAACCGTATATCCCAGAACCCAACCGAAAGAAGTAGAAACCGCTATATGGAAATTAAAGGAACAAATCTCCGGGTGTAGATGAAATTCCGGCTGACTTAATTTTAGCTGGAGGCGAAAAATTGTGGAACAAGATACACAAACTCATTCTCCTTATCTGGAACAAGTAATAATTGCCAAAAGAGAGGAAAGAATCAATCATTGTTCCAATTCACAAGAAAGGCAAAAAAACTGACTGTAATAATTGTTGAGGCATTTCTCTTGTGTCAACATCCTATAAAATCCTTTCAAATATTTTATTAGCAAAATTGACCCCACACGCAAATGAAATTATTGCAGATTATCAGTGAGGATTTAGACGAAATTGATCAACTATCGACCAAATATTTATCATTCGCCAAATACTCGAAAAAAAGTAGGAATAAAATACCCCGTTACCAAATTTCACAAAAGTAAATCCTCACGATAAGGGGGTTTGCATATCCAGGCTCCTAACTATGAAAACATTTAGGATCACTCCAACCCCAATCATTTCACAGATTCAACCTGTTGTATATAAGTTATTTGCACATAAAATTGAATGTAGTTTATACGAAAAAGACCTTTAGGCATTGCAAGATTTGTAACGCCCAAATATTCACCACAAACTTATAGTGGTATCGACATAAACAAAAAAGTGTGGAGCAGGAAACTACTTTACAAAAAAGTCTAAAGGAACTCAGTGAAGACGTACCATGTGGTCGAGCGGGTTGGGTCAATAGTCTATGAATCATAACTTTATGTGTTCAAACCCTATAGGAAGTATTCATTCTGTTCTTATTTCCTTAAAAGTGTGTTCCTTATTTTCATCAGAAGACTGAAAACATTTCTTGGAATAAATCTTTGGCAACTACGTAGATCATTATTAGTCTACTTTGAGCATGATCGAAGATATGGCCACGAATTTATGTCGACAGGGTCTCAAATTCTCCCACAGGTCACGCCCTGAAATCATCACTGTTTCAAAGGTTTCCTTAACAAATACCAAGATAGAATATTACATTTATTTCTCGTTCTACGTTTTGAAATGACAAAATCATAATTTTAAAGATAATTATAATACGATAAGCAAAAGGTTTATAGAACTAATGAAGTAAATAGTATTGTGTTGGTTATCGGTTTCTAATCGAATTAATACTAGAATATTCGTTTGCATCGCACTTTAAAGTAAATCCTCTCTCTATATAATTCTTACTGAAAAGCATGTTTAACTCCAATTACTTAATCAATATTTTTAATGATATATTTTTATTGTAATATTTTTACTATTGCAATGTCGTATACACTTCATTTCCCAAAGCAAAACGTTGCAAATGTATAGTGGGCTAGTGTATATTATCAAATAAATTATCATTTAGTTTACGTAAATACTGCATCGCCTGATTTGAAATTTCGTAGTTTAACTAATAATAATAATAATAAACTTCGAGAACAGGTAAAAGAAAAAATGTTACTTTGGTGGGACTGGAACTAACCTTTAAGAGTTCCTTTCAAGTTACAAATGCCTTAGACACTTTGTTTCTTGTCTTTAAGTTAACTGATTCACTTAACGTATCTGAGTAAGTTGTCTTTATTTTCTACTCGGTTATATACGTTTTACAATCATTTCCTTTAAGCTTGAACGACAGGAACACGAATGCAAAAACATTCAGGTCAATTAAAATTCCCCCACCGAGAATCAAACCGGGGACTCAGTACACCAAAGGCACACGTGCTAGCCACTAGACCAGCGGTAAGAACGGATGAAATCTGTTTTGAAGTGTCTGAAATTTATGCCTATTTTGCCCTGATGTAACATGTGTATTGATGTTTTTATGTTTGCCGTATTCGTTACTCTGAGGAAAGATATATGTTATTTATATAGGTTCAATTACGTATTCGTCCATAAATACTTTATAAATTATCAGAATTATTCATGATCTTTCATGGAAATTCGCTGGTGCATGCACAGTAGACGGACAGTGTAATTGGAAAATGAGTTCAACAGAGATTATGTATTTCGCCGACATTATTTAATAGCTATATAGAATAGATAGCGAAAACGAGTCTACCTAATGAAGATGGAATTTCAGTAGGAGATGAAATGATGAGGTGTATACGGTTTCGGGTTGATATAGTTGCAAAATCTAAAAAGAAAATTAATAAGATGTAGAAAACTTGAGAAAGGCTTCTGAAGAATATGGGATGAAAATAAATGTTAGAAAGACAAAATGGTGATTGAAACGAAGCGATCGGTGTCAAATATAGAAGTAGGAGCGGGAGAAAAGAACAAATGAGTAGTTTTCGATATCTGAGTAGTATTATTAGTGATGATATGATATGTGAACGTGAAATAAAAGCAAGGATAGAAATGGCGAAAGAAGCCTTTAGGACGAAGAAAATACTATTTTGTGGGACATTGAATAGAGTTGAAAAAAGACTCATAAAATGCTTCATGCACTGCATTTTACTGTATTTAAAAGACAGAATCATGGACATTATGCAAAAATGATGAGAAACAATTGAAGGCTTTCGAAATATGTGCGTGGAGAAGAATGGAAAGAAATAGCTGGGTCGAGAGGAAAACGAATGATACGGTGTTAGAAATGGAAGGAGAAAAATATTATTATTAAGAAGAAGAGAAACTGGTTGGGATATTGGATGCGAAGGAACTGTATCATGAGGGATGTGCTAGAGGGTATGGTGGCAGGAAAGAGAGGGAGGGGATTAATTGACTATATAGAAACAGAATTAGGCTATTGGCGATATCAAAACAGGGAAATCGTATGTGAAGATGGAAAGGTTAATAGAAGATCGTGGAGCAAGGCAGTTTCTCAGCAGCGGTAAGTGATCCGCTGGTAATAGCGGAATACTTTTGATATAATGATACCGTTGATGCACAGTAGAAACAGAAAAATCCACTTTACTGTCATTGCTAATACGAATCACAATGCAAATATCTACAGTCTATAAAACGGAAGAAGTGGTTCCCAACCTGAGGACGCGCAGCTTCCTCCCGTTTAAGCATGAAGAGGGAGTAAGGGGGCGAAAGCTACTGGCAGAAATGAATTGTGAAATAAGTAAATAAAGCACCACTTATAATGACTCTTTAAAATGTAGCTTGACAATTTTAAAATGACAGGTTAAAAAATAATATTGTACTAGGAGGGTATGCTAAAGACTTGCTTTAAATAAATATAAATACTTGACATAATAATAATAATAATAATAATAATAATAATAATAATAATAATAATAATAATAATAATAATAATAATAATAATAATAATTATTATTATTATTATTATTATTATTATTATTATTATTATTATTATTATTATTATTATTGGTCTCCCACTTCTTGGCCGAGATGTGAAATATTCACCAACTTCTTCATATCACTACATCAATTTCTTCACTGTTTTCTTGTCACAGCCCATACCCCTAGCTATCTGAATGGCAATTTGTCCCATAGTTACTCGACCTATGATTTCCCCTCTCATAGTAACATATAGTTCTCTTCAGCCCTTAGAGCAAGGCATTTTGACAGCCTGTAGAAATTTGCATTGTGATTCGTATTAGCAATGACAGTAAAGTGGATTTTTCTGTTTCTACTGTGCATCAACGGTATCATTATATCAAAAGTATTCCGCTATTACCAGCGGGTCACTTACCGCTGCTGAGAAACTGCCTTGCTCCACGATCTTCTATTAACCTTTCCATCTTCACATACGATTTCCCTGTTTTGATATCGCCAATAGCCTAATTCTGTTTCTATATAGTCAATTAATCCCCTCCCTCTCTTTCCTGCCACCATACCCTCTAGCACATCCCTCGTGATACAGTTCCTTCTTAACCAGTTTCTCTTCCTCTTCTTAATAATATTTTTCTCCTTCCATTTCTAACACCCTCTCATTCGTTTTCCTCTCGACCCAGCTATTTCTCTCCACTCTTCTCCACGCACATATTTCGAAAGCCTTCAATTGTTTCTCATCATTTTTGCGTAATGTCAATGATTCTGCCTTATAAATACAGTAAAATACAATACGTTAAGCGAATCAGTTAACTTAAAGACAAGAAACAAAGCGTCTAAGGCATTTGTAACCTGAAAGGAACTCTTAAAGGTTAGTTTCAGTCCCACCAAAGTAACATTTTTTCTTTTACCTGTTCTCGAAGTTTCTCTTTGTATTTCTATCGGATTCGAATAAATAGAACTTCGAATAGAGACCACGTTGAATTCATTTATTGAGTATGTCTGATTTTCTTGTCAGATATGGCTATGATTTTATTATTATTATTATTATTATTATTATTATTATTATTATTATTATTATTATTATTATTAGTTAAACTACGAAATTTCAAATCAGGCGATGCAGTATTTACGTAAACTAAATGATAATTTATTTGATAATATACACTAGCCCACTATACATTTGCGACTTTTTGGTTTGGGAAATGAAGTGTATACGACATTGGAATAGTAAAAATATTACAGTAAAAATATATCATTAAAATTATTGATTAAGTAATTGGAGTTAAACATGCTTTCCAGTAAGAATTATATATAGAGAGGATTTACTTTAAAGTGCAATGCAAACGAATATTCTAGTTTTAATTCGATTAGAAACCGATAACTTACACAATACTATTTACTTCATTAGTTCTATAAACCTTTACGCTTATCGTATTATAATTATCTTTAAAATTATGATTTTGTCATTTCAAAACGTACAACGAGAAATAAATGTAATATTCTATCTAGGTATTTGTTAAGGAAACCTTTGAAACAGTGATGATTTCAGGGCGTGACCTGTGAGAGAATTTGAGACTCTTTCAACATAAATTCGTGGCCATATCTTCGATCATGCTCAAAGTGGACTAATAGTGTTCTATCAATTTCCTCTCATTCACAGATTGATCATTACCCGGGGAAAATCTTCTGAAATCTTCAATGATTATAATTAGTTTTTCATTACAAATCAAAGGATAATAATGAAATATTGAAGATACTTAATATTTTGTTTTCAGTTTTGGATTTTAGATTTGCAATTCGTATAATGGTACCTTCTAATCGAATTTGAGAGAAACGTAGTTGCCAAAGATTTATTCAAAGAAATGTTTTCAGTCTTCTGATGAAAATAAGGAACATACTTTTAAGGGGAAAAAAAACGAAACGAATACTTCATATAGGGTTTGAACACATAAACTTATGTTTCATAGACTATTGACCCAAACCGCTCGACCACATCGTACGTCTTCACTGAGTTTATTTAGACTTTTGTGTAAAGTAGTTTCCTGCTCCACACTTTTTTGTTTATGTCGATACCACTATAAGTTTGTGGTGAATATTTGGGCGTTACATGTCTTGCAATGCATAAAGGTCTTTTTCGTATAAACTACATTCAATTTTATGCCCTAATAACTTATATACAGCAGGTTGAATCTGTGAAATGATTGGGGTTGGAGTGATCGTAAATGTTTTCATAGTTAGGAGCCTGGATATGCAAACCCGCTTAACGTGGGGATTTATTTTTGTGAAATTTGGTACATCAACTATTTATTGATTTTAGAAAGACGTGCGACTCGGTTAGGAGAGAAACATTATACAGCGTTCTTACAGAACTTGGAATACCGAGGAAGCTAATTAGATTAATTAAGTTATGTTTAAATGAATCCCAAAGTAAAGTCCGGGTAGGAAAATTTTTGTCCACGTGCTTTCACGTCGAAAATGGCTGTGAAACGAGAATATACGTTGTCGCCATTATTATTTAATTTTAATCTGGAATACGCTATAAGGAAAATCAAAGATAGAAACCAGGTCCTAGAGTTGAACGGTATTCACCAGGTTATGGCATATGCTGATCATGTAAATTTAATAGGGGATGATAGGAGAACAATAGAAAGAAATGCAGAGATCTTATTAAACGCTTGCAGGGACATGGGTTTAGAAATAAATGTCGAGAAAACTAAATACATGGAAGTGCGTCGGGACCATAATACAGCAAATTATGTATGTGTTAAAATATTAAATAATACTTTTGATAAAGTGGATAGTTTCAAATATTTAGGATCAATATTAACAGAGGAAAATCATATTCACGAAGAAATTAAATGTCGAGTAAAAGCAGGGAATTCGTGTTACTATTCGGTTGAAAATGTCTTGTCGTCGCGAATTTTGCCGAGAAATTTGAAGCTTAAAATATATAAAACGATAATCATGCCTGTTGTTCTGTATGGTTGCGAAACATGGTCGCTTACTCTGAGAGAAGAACATAGACTGAAAGTATTTGGGAACAAGATCCTGAGACGAATATTCGGATCCAAGAGGAACGGGAATGGAGAATGGCGGAAACTTCATAACTAGGAACTACATAATTTATATGGTTTACCCAACATTGTTAGAGTCGTCAAGTCTAGGAGGCTTAGGTGGGCGAGTCATGTAGCTAGAATGGAAGAAAGTAGAAACGCTTTCAAAGTCTTGACTTTAAGACCAATCAGAAAACGACCATTAGGAAGATCTAGGCGCAGATGGGAGGACAATATTAAGATGGATCTCGCAGAGATTGGAATACAAAGTAGAAACTGGATGCAGTTAGCTAAGGATAGAAGTCAGTGGAGAGCTTTTGTGAACGCGGCATTGAACCTCCGCGTTCCATAGGCCATAGAGTTAGTTAGTTACTTAGTTATGGAATATAGCTTTCGATCAACTATTTTCCAGTATCAATTCACTATGGAAAGCTAGAAGTAGACAAAATAAAGTTTTTAGAATAAATATTGATCTATCAAATCAAAGTGAAAATGAAATATAGATATTTACAATGTTTGCCTTTGAATATTATTCTAAAACTTTTGAATGGGGAATAAATAATTGTAACTAGTAAGCTTTCCTTTTGTGAAAATTTATCCTTAATTAATTAAAAAAAAACTTCAAACCATACTTTGATGACCTACAGTTCAGCAAGCAATGGCCGGAATACTACAAAGTCATATGCATATTAAGTTCATAAAGGTTTACTAGCGTACTAAGTTGGGAAAAGATCGAGTGACTTCCATCGATTACGTAGATAAATAATTCACGAAATTTTGACTACACCAGCTTTGACTATACGTAGTTCAAATTACGGGAACCAAAGAGTTTCTCTCCAACATATTTCAGATGCTTACTAGAGCTCCCTCGTAGCTAAGCGGTTAGCGTACGCGCCTTTGGCGTGGGAGACCCAAGTTCGATTCCCGGCGGGATCTTAAGTGGTTCGGATTCCACGTTAATCGGTAGGTCCACGTCTCATTTGCCTGGCTGCTGAAAGGGACGCTAAACTAAAATCAACTCAACTCAGTTTCAGATGCTTACTAGGCTGATCAAAGTCTATCAACATATGAAATTTGGTTAAGTTCGTACAATTTTCGTTGATCGGGTAAATAAATAGTTCTTGAAATTTCGACTAAATCAACACTAACATAGCCGGAATTTTATAATCTATAGCACCGAATCAAAAGACAACACACTATAATATTTTACATGCTTACTAAGCTCGTCAACGTCTGCTGTCGTGCTAAGCTTTGTCAAGATTGGACAGGCCTCATCGATTGCGTAGATTAATAATTCACAAAAAAAAAATGACTTAATCGACCTTGGTGGACCATAATACTCAATCCAAAGACCTGTACACCAAAATATTTAATATACTTACTAAGAGATTAGCTTAAAATAAAATTACTCTATTTAACATAAAGCTAATATGTATAATATACCATAAAATAAGGATATACTAGTGTATATTTGCTAGCCAATGCACACAATTGAGCACATAGAATTCTCACCAGCACAAAGTAACTTATAGAAATACAAATCCTAACTAAATTTTAACAGGCTGATAATCGGGTTCGGAAGGGGTTAAAATTTTATTTAAAATATTTAAAACTTCAGTCAAATACATTCAATTAAAATTATATCTATGCTCAAGATTTCTGCTTACTAAATCTATAAAATAATTATGTATATGAAGGTAAGTAATTAGTATGCACCTACAGGTCAATTTAATGAAAACATCTTTAAAAAAACGCAGCTTACAAGAATATAGTGCTGCCAAAATGTCTTCAGCTGTGGCAAAAATGCGAAATAAAGCTCACACCTTCGACACATCCACGCATTGAGATAGTAAGGTTCAGCTGTTGCTAAGCGAGAGAGCCTTAGCGAAAGGGAGTACAATTCCTTCAGCTGATAGCTGCGCTTGGAACGGAAGACTAGGTGTCAAATCAATGTGGTATATCTATAATATGGGACAACCTTTAACAGGTCTGAAACGATGTAGAATGAAGAGATCGTAAATGGAAGCAAGAGGAATATTACACTATTTTACGATCAGAACATTAATCAATTCCGTGAGAAAAGATGGAGACGGGAATCTGTGCCGGAATCGTGTGTCCGAAATTCATCACAGGTGTTTAGTTACGACCAAGTCTGGAGATTAGTCATGCCAAGGAAGGTGCTTCATCCCAACTTTTCTCAAACCATGCAGCTACAGTTACAGCTACGTGGATGGTCGCATTACCATGCCGGAATATGATGTTACTGCTCGGAAACAATATTTGAATCATAAAAAGCACATGGTTTCTTAAAATAGTGACAGTCACCTGCAGTGAAGCAACCGGTAAGCGTCAGTACAAAACACATTGAGAAACCAGGATATTGCTGCCTACAGCATCACAAAGCCGCCGTCATATTCCACGGACGGAGACATTGCGGATCATAAGCTTCTAGCTTCTTTTAGCGTCCACAACACATCTATAGTGCCCATGGTCTGACGTAAAGGTGAACGATGACTCATCCAACTATATCACACGTTTGCAGCCATTAGCAGTCAATGTTGGATGTTCATGACACAATTGCAATCGTACCAAAGTGTGATGCTCCCTTATCAGCGGTTCGCCAGTGCAACCCAAGCCATGTCATGTAACTCATGTCATGATTGTCGACACAGGCTGTGGGAGGAACGACAATTTTGCACCGAAGTCGCACGACAGATTTGAGTGGTAATGCACGTTACTGGTCGACGGTACTTTAGTTCCATAAATTAAGGGATTTTTAGCCCGTTTTGGCTTAAATTAATACATACAAAAGCTATTAGTTTAGAACCCGTTAACAATAACAATTGCTTAAGTGTGTTTCTTTCTCTAATCTAAAGAGATAAACATGTTAAATTAGAGGGAAGTGAATTTTCTATGTGTGCATTCGATCACTATGAGAATCCGACTACAGCTACAGAAAATATAAAATGCAATGAAGTATAGAAGCAAAAATAATTTTAAATACAGTAGAGCGTCGATTATCCGAACGTCGGTCAACCGAACGACCGCTTAACCGAACTGTGTACTCGCTCGCACCTCTTACTCTCCTACCCTACCGTTCATCATCCCCCTCACTCCGAAACCAAGTTTCCCCACAGTAGTCGCCGCACTGAGCCACCGCTGGCGGAACATTGCTTCTAAGGGGCCTTCATAAGGCGCTGCTGATCGGCCAAGCCGCCAGTCGCTGTGTTTCAACAATCAGCACACTTCTTTTTATGAATAAATTTACTGTACAGTACTTCTTTTTGGCAAATAAACATGTACAGTTCGATTATCCGAACAAACCAGTTTTCCGAACACCCATGTCCCCCAATTACTTCGGATAATCGACGCTCTACTGTAGTGGGAAGTAAAACTCATTGTTTTACATACAGTATTTAACATCCTCTTAACATCGTGAAATAAAAAATGAAATGTTTTAGTTTTACATCCCACAATTATACTGGCTAGGCTAAAGGAGACGATGATGATAAGAAATGAATAAAATGGTGGAATGAAGAAAGTGGAGGGAATGGGCGAGAGGACCCGAAGAAAATCCACGCACACAGTGTTTGTAAACCACAAAGTTCACTTGGCGCGAGCTGGGATCGTACCAGGAACTTCACGCACCAGAGGTGAACACTCTACCACTGAGCCACCCATCGTGACAGAACAGATTACAGTTTAATTAAAATTTTAACATAAATACTATCAAAAATTGAATTTGGTTTTTCCGCACAGCTGGCGTGGACAATAAAAGCAATGTTCAAAAGAGAACTGAAAAGAGAAATTTGTTACACCAGTCTATAATCACTTACTACATTGCATTATTGTAATTCAATTATAGAAGAGAAACAAAACAAAAACTGGGAAATCATAATTAGCATTATCATATCATATTATTAATTAACATCAATATGAAAGATACGAAAATTGTTTATTTATAGATCCCCACAAAGTGAGTTGAGAGCCAATAAAGTAAAAAATATTGAAGTCTTCGAAATCATAAAGAAACCAATCACAAGTCTCTTGTAAATATTTTTTAAACTTTTGTTTCAAAGTTTCAATAAAATTCAAATACAAAATAATTTAAAGAACATATTACATACTGTAATATTGTAATATTTATTGAGATTTAGGAGATAGTTATCCCTTTCTTTTTCTAGCTGACTAATAGCTCTGTTGTAACAATAATCCAATAATCATAAGTACGGGAGGAACTTCCGCTTCAGGAGATGTCCAAAATAAAAGACGGAGTGTACTTAGAATAGTGATATATATTTATTTTATTTTACACAGATTCAAAGAAACTAATACTTATTTAATGTTCCTTTCTCTCTCGCAGCCTTCATTTATGCGCCTCAATCTGCTAAGAAATAACTTACACGCTCTAACAGGTAAATTTCCGTGCATTCAAACATTGAAACATTGAAATAATAAAATTCCACATTAACACAAACAGGAGTTCAAAACCATATTTTCTCCTGCTAAACATGACTTAAAAAATTTTTAAAAATCACATGATCTTGAATTCTAATATCAGACACTGAGCAAGGCATACTACCTACTAAACATAAATATCGTTTCGACTTAATTTAAAGATTATGTTTGAAGAAAATATTGTGAAGAAGAAATTACCGTGCAGAAGGGAAGGAATGAACAGGTATCTTTTGTCAATTGTCTTGATCGGAATTCCGAAGGAATTAGGTTGTGCGTTTCACGAAGCCGTCATGAGAATGTGATTACTTCCTATTTAGACGGGAAATTAATAATTCAGAAGAATATTGGTTCCTTTCCGAAACCTGACTTTTTTTTTTGACAGAATTGAATTTGGGACGACATTCCTTTCCCATCGAACGGTGTATGTAAGAAAATTTCGGGGAATGTAGGGAAACGAAATGAAATCTTAAAGTTTTACGTCCCGCGGTTATGCTAGGCTAAAGGAGACGGTGATGATGAGAAATGAATGAAATAGTGGGATGAAACAAGTGGGAGGAAACGGGAGAGCCCCGACAAAACCCACGCACACGGTGTTTGTCCACCACAAAGCTCACTTGGCGCGAGCGGGAATCTAACCAACGACCCCATGCACCAGAGGTGAACGCTCTACCACGGAGCCACCGCGGCACTCGGGGAATGTAGAGGTGCACATACTCCTTAACAACAATAAAGTACTTTTTTTTTCTTTTTTTAAAAGTGATATACTGTATTTCGTCTGTGAACAGTAAACACTGTCTTTGTATATAGTTTCATCACATGAGGACATTGGCCCATTATTCTAAGATTAGCCAACTAATTAGTCACATCATTTCACTTTATGTCATCTGTCACAGAGCGGTTGGTGGTTTTCACGTCCGTCATTGTGTGGTTACATTGGTTTCTATATTGAAAATAGGTTGGTTTGTTTACTTTAAAACAAAATTGCAAATTTGCCAAGTTATTAGGCTTCTCCTTTATATTCTTTAACAAGAAATTCAAACCTTGTGATGTTGACAATGAGAAAGAGAGATTTTGAAACAAAAGTATCAAAGGAGCTGGATGCTATTTGTGTCACATAAAGGAAAAGAGAGAAAGAAAAGTTGCATCTCGTAAGTTTTCTGTTCCTCATTTTCCTGTAGGTGAAAACATAAAAATGTGTTCCACCGTTCTTTCCGTCTCGCGAAGTTCGGCCACTCCCCCTCCTTACGTAGCCTTGCCGTGGCCCAGAGAGCATCGCCAATAGGCGCCAGTCAGCGTTTGGTAGTGATACCAACCGGTTGGGGAAGTAGTAACGGGGAAACTCATAGCGGCGCTTCGTATTACGTGCATGATTTTCTCGCGCGATCGGAAGTAGCTGCGCATAACACAGCGCATTTTCGTGATTCTCCAGGAAAAAAGGAAGTGAAATAAATATAACAAAAATAGTTTGACACATGGAAGTAATGCCTCTCACGAAAGGGAAATAAATATATATATATAAGCTAGCAGTTTAATTGATACATTGGTTGTGTGGCGTTAGGTTTTGTTTGGAAGAAATCCAAATACTTCTTCTCTATCTTGATTACCATTGTGGTCAAATTGTGCATACATAATTTCCTTAAAGAATTAGATGATTGTTCTAAAAATTAGAAGTCTTCTAAATACTTAATATTTACTAAAAAATATATACATATATATATATATATTCATTTAAATGTTCGTATTTAACTGTATGATTTACTTTCCCCATTACTTGAACCGAACTTCCTTAACTTAAAGAATCTGTGTGACTGTGTGTGTTAGTTGAGATAGTAATATTTAACTTTACTCACAATTTTGTGTACTATTCCGAAACGATAATCAAAATACGTATTGATTATTTCTGTTCTGTGTTCTGCGAGTTTACTTTTCCCTTCCAACTATTTTGAATCTAATTGTAGTGTGGAAGTTGTTGTATATTAAGTATACAAATCAAGTGTTTTTCGAAAATTCATAATGAACTCATCTAGTGTGTATCAAATAATGCCTAGTGCAACTTTACCGAACAACAAATTGTTGAAACAAGTCGATGGTATAAGTTTGAGTAATGTGATTGAAGAAAATGTGTTTAGTGACGTGTTTTCACTATCAACATTGCCACCTAACTACGACCACTTTTCAGTCTTTTCTTTTACTTCTCCGTTGCCTCCAGGAGCTACAATGGTTGCCTTGTTATCAACGGAAAACTCGACAAATTTGACGTCTTCGGAAATATTTCCGACACAACAGCGCGGCACCGGTTCAACTAGTGCGTTTGAGCGGGATCTCATAATACCTCTTTATGTGATAATATTTGTTCTCTCTATTGTGGGAAATTCACTTGTGTTGATTACTCTGGCCCAAAACAAGAGAATGCGAACAGTAACCAATGTATTTCTTCTGAATCTGGTAAGTACACTGTTTCCAATGTATCGGCCACAGGCAAAGCAACAATTACATATATTGTTCTCATTGGCTGTAATAGTTGTACATATTTTTATCAAATTTCAATTTTGAAGATCTTAAAACGAATAGAAAACAATGTCACACTGGTTGATCGCGATTGTAGAAGAGTCAATATTCAATGAAAGAAATCCGTTAAGTAAATATTACGGTTAACCTCTTTATTTTTGCGTTTGTTCTTCATGTAAATGGAAATACGTAGCCCCATATATATATATATATATATATATATATATATATATATATATAGGCCTATATGTACCACTTGGATTTAGAAATAGTGAAGTTAAAAAATAGTAATAATGATGAGGGTTTTCGATCATAACCACGTATTACCTAGTTTAATATGCGTTTTGAATTACTCAAGGATGTCAAGAACTTGAGACGAGAATATTTATTAATTTATTAAGTATGGTACATACATACATACATACCCTACGTACGTAGGGCAAAATATATCTGGGGACGCTTGCAAAGACGCTTGCAATTTTCTTGGAGTACTTACGCAAAACTTACATTTCCTGTCTGTGATTCTTTATTAATAGAAAAAAGCTACTTTAAAAATCTATTTAGATACCCGGTTTGTTGATGTGGAATATATATTGCGTGCAAGTTAACATTATGATCCTATATACATATGTATAACCCATATTAACTTCGGTTGTGCTTCAAATATTTCCATCATGATTAACGCACTTTTCGTGAACGTGGTATCATTGCGAATGTCCGACTGGGATAAAAATCTAAATAAAATGGATACAGCGTTAAACAGTGAAGTTTTCTCTACTATCTAGAAATTTGAACTACATATCTACTTAGCTAACTTAAGCAAGAATATTTTATTTCCTTTATACTGCTTAATCCTAGCTTCTTCTTGTCAGCGACTTAAAAGTTTTTCTCGTGTCCGAGCCAACTGGCAAATGCAATATCGATTTCTGGATTCGTGGTTCCAGGTTCGATTCCCGATAAGCCTCGAATATAAACCAAAGTAGATCCATTTTAAGTAGAAAGTCCAATCAAAAGTGGCATTTGTGTTGGAGAGAAATGTTAAGCTTCAACGAATTAATAACATAAGCGTTTTTTCCTTTTGTCTTAGATGCAACATCAAACTGTAGGCTAGGTGTTACATAAAAGTGCTGAAATTGCACAGTGAATTCATAAAAACGAAAAACCCTAAACTGAAATAAGTTTATCAACGATCAACGAAATATCAACCGATTTTTTCTTCGAAGAAATATGTAGGGATTTTCATGTTTCAACAGAAAATAATTTACTTAAAACTCGAGACATCTTCCATTATAACGTGCAAATACGCAGTAAGAAAATTTATTGTGTATTATTTTATGATAAAAGTTGTAATTAAAACAAGAAAGGGGAGCTGCGATGGCTCAGTGGAAATTCAGTTCTGGTGTAGAGGGTCCCTGGTTCGATCTGAACTCATGTGAAATTATTAGTGGAAAAATCGTGCGTGGAGGGGTTTCTCTGGGTTCTCCCGTTTCCTTCCACTTTCACCATTTCACTATTTCAATTCATTACCACCGTCTCCTTAGTCTCAGTGCATAATCACGGGATATTAAAGAAAATTTTCATTTCATTTCTTAAACAAGAAATTGCCTCGCGTAGCGTAGTCATTAACGCTCTCGCCTTTGCTACGAGCGGCCCTGGATACATTTCTCGATGGGGATACTGGGTTGAAAGAAGGCTAAAATCTTTTTCAGTTCAGCTATACTGAGTAGGATTTTCCTGCTTCTTCTTCATTCACACCGAGCAAATACCGGGATGGTACTTAACATAATGGTCCCACGCCACTTCTTTCCTTCCCCAACCCGTATTTCCTAACCAATTTTCTGCCAGTTATGTTCACCGTGTTACGCCATTCCTCACGGGTGACGGGCTAACATTTCAATAGATGCCGAAATTCAAGAAATCGTATTCCTAATCCTAATTTCTAAAACAAGAGAAGTTCTTCGTGGCTATATGGTTAATGTACACGCCTTTGGTATGGGAGAACACGATTCGACTCCCTATGCAAGCTCATGTATTTTGGAACCCACGTTAAGCGATAGAAGGACGTCTCGTATAGCCTCAGTGCTGAATGGGAAGCTAAAATCCTAGTTAACCAGCCAACCAAACTAACACAAGAGATTGAAGTAGTGACTTTTAAGATTGAAGGGAGAGAAACACCCGAAGAGTGGTCACTAAGCAGAAACGAATAGACGAAATAGAATTTCATTCCATCTTTCTTAAATTTTGGAATCAATTAAACTGTACACATTACGATCTATTTACTTTAACAATGAGGGTCAATTCAGGAATACAAAGTAGAAGCTGGATCCAGTTGGCTAAAGATAAAAGTCAATGGATAGCTTTTGCGAACGCGGCATTGAACCTCCGGGTTCCATAGGCCATAGAGTTAGTTATGAGTGTAAAGTCTGCTTCCATTAAAATGTGGTGGCTCAGTGGAAGAGCACTCACCTCTAGTGTGTGGGGCTCCTGACTCAATTCCAGCTTTTGTACGCGCCCTTGGCGCGGGAGACCCGGGTTCGATTCCCGGCGGGAGCTCATGTGGTTCGGATTCCACGTTAATCAGTAGGTCCACGTCTCACATAGCCTCGCTGCTGAAAGGGACGCTAAACTGAAATTCAACTTCAATTCCAGCTTTCATCAACAAGGTTTTGTAGTGCACATGCACCCGTATGCATACATTTTCTCTGGTTATCAAGTTTTCTCCCACTTTGTTCATTCTGCCGTATCACTATTATTCATTATTATCATTACCACCTTTGTTAGCCGTGGTAGGTAACGGTTTAACGAGGTTAGCTCTGGGACGCTAAACAACAATTTTAAAAAATACACGAAGTAAGAAATTGCTTTGTATTTAAAGATGAAGAATATAAAGCTTAAATGTATACATGCATTCAGATATATTCGCTCTGACAAAAGTTAGATCAATACCATCAAAATGGATGGGTGATGGAAAATGAAGCGTTTCCTCGAGACTTTCCCATTAACTCCCACTTTCTTATCCCAATCACTGTTCCGTCATTATGTTAATATTCATTGCAATTATTACCTTAAGAGTATGTGTTACGTAGAATAAAAACATACAGTATTTTGGGAATATATACAAAAGTGATTAGAACTAGGTAGAATAAATGTTCAGGTCTTTGTTTATTCCACTTAAATCCAGACTTCACGCGTTTGAACCAAAAAACATTAAGCAGCCTTTTCTTTTTTCAAATATTCATAATAGTTCAGATTTGTGGCCTTTCTGTAATCCAGTGTCTTGGAGAAGAGATGCTGTGGTGAGAAAACTGTGTTCAATGTGGGGTGATGCATGACTACAGTATATATGTTGCCCACAGATTTGCCAAACACTCCTAACCACAATGTGGTTTACAACTCTTGTAAATACCAAATGGTCGCAATATTAGTGCAAAATCAATGAACCAAATATATTAGAAAATGTTAATCGGAAAAGAAACAAACACTAGTGGCTCCAAGTTGTTGTGTACTCTGAAAAGTCGCAAAGGCTGTGTTGGCTCAGTGATAGCGCTCATTTCTGGTGCATGGGGTCCCTGGTTCGATCCCAGCCCGCGCTAAGTGAGCTTGGTGGTGAACAAACACCGTGTGCGTGGATTTTCTCGGATTCTCACGTTTCCTCCCACTGTCTCCATTCCACCATTTCATTCATTTTTCATTAACACCGTATCCTTTAGCCTAGTCTTAATAAACGTGGGACGTAAAACTTAAAGATTTTATTTTCTGTAAAGTCGCAGTAACGCAGTCGATAAGGCTTTTACTATCTAGTAGTCGGATGGCCTGGTTCGATCACCGGTGCCTATACTCTTCTTCTATTTCTCTATCTCTCTTATTCAACTAATTTATTTATTGATTGATTTGTACTAAGTGCTTTGGAAGATGCGAGGGATCTGAACCCTTGTAATGTATTCGATGTTGTCTCTCCGGAAATCGAACTCATGCACAAACCCGTGCACAATAGTTACTGTACTTGCGAGTAAAATTCCTTTCACTAAATCTATGGTCATCAATTATTTTGTTTTATTATCCTTGTGATTTAAATACAGTACAATTTTGAGTAGTTACCGGCTTACTTTTTCTAATTACTTGGCTCGTTGTATTTCCGTTTAGATTCCAACCTTTATTTTTAATAGGTACATATTCTTTAAGACCAAAATGGAAATCTCTCAGTTTAAGGTCCCATGATTATGGCTATGGGGGATCGATGATTAATACAAGTGAATCGTGATGGAAAAATGGTAGAATGAAAATGTGGGAGGAAACGGAAGTACACCGAGAAAATCGACGAACACGATGTTGTCCACCACAAACCTGCTTGGTTGAGGATCGAACCAGGAACCCTACACATCAGAGTTAGGCGTTCTACCACACAGCCACCGTACCTCCTCTCTTTAAACCAGCTTGACCAGACTCTCAAAATAAAAAAACAGTTACACGTTATGTCGTCGTAAACATTGCCACAGTACTAGTTACAGTTACGGGTAAGGAAGTAGTATATTTAAAACGTATTACCAAGGAACATGCAAAGGATTTAAAATAGAGCATTTAACACTTTTTCCATTGCCACTATAATGCAATATAAATACATTATGAAGGGGTATTTAGTGTACCTTACAATTTACATAACCTATCTGAGAATAATTAATTTTTTGCATGAAATAATCGTAAAGTTCTGACCAAGAGTAATGAAAGCACGATTTCACTGTGAGTATTGCTTTTAATGTTTCTACATTAACGTGACTTTTATCGTCAGTCTAATACATGTTTGATCCTCCCCGATCGTCTAGTTTAGTGGCTATGCATGCGCCTGTGGGGTTCGGGGTTTGGAGTTCGATTCCAGATCGGAGAACTTTGAAATTTGAACTTTTTACGGTGAATTGGATTCCACTTTAAGCTATAGGCTAATTTCCCATATAAGCCTTAGGCGCTGAAAGGGATACATAGCTCTGAACAATCAATACATGCTCGTTGGACTTAACATTCGGCCAAAATAAGATTTATTCCGGAACACATAAGCTCCATCGTTTTGCAAATGTTGTCAACAATAATGTATAGGTCTTAGTATTGTTGAAATATTTAAGTATTCCGAACAAAGATACTATTTTTTAAAATCGGAACGTCTAGGAGGCCCGTAAATATTCTCTCGGCACTGGGATAGTTAGCGAAAAGCGGAGAATGTCCTAAAGAATCCGGGACGTCCGGTTAGACTGTTTCAGATAAATAAGCTGTCCACGTGTTGTTATATTGTATATTATATATTATAATATTGTATATACATATAAAATTCACGACTTAGACTTTAACAGTCAAATGGTATGGTGTTGATCGGTGTAAGAGACGTTGTTTTCTTCAAAACAGATTATTTGGAACGACGATAATTATTTGCATTTTACAGCATGCGTATATTACGTTACTAAAACAAAAGGCATTACTCGAGTACTCCTTAACAACATGAGTCCAGAGAAAGTGTTATCTACTGATATTTTCCCCACTAACTGTCTTCTACTTAATTTTCTAGAAACGAGATAAACAAGAACTTAAAATCTCATCGTGTATAACAAGTGCCAAATTTCGTAATGTTGGCAACTACAGCCGTGGTTTCCTCCATCAAAAGAACTTGGACTTTGGCAAGCATTTAAAAATATGTCTGGCATTAAAGGTTTCTATACCATGGCTATAAAATGTATGAGCTATTGTTTAATAATGCAAAAACGTAATTTGTATAATCTAACCTTCTAATTTGACATATATTCAGACCGGCCAGATGCTGGAATATGGAACTGTTGTTAATGAATTTAACATAATATTTAAGATGTTACTAACTGATGGGGAAAATAATTGATATCGAAATGTTTTAGTGTATATTAAAGATATAAAATACTCAACATACTAGAAGTAGATTTACGACGATTTTCTGGATATCCTATTATCTATTGTAGGTGCACTATCGAAAATGAAATCTTTGAGTTTTGCGTCCCATAATTAGGCTAGGTTAGGCTAAAGGAGATGGTGATGATGAGAAATGAATGAAATGGTGGAATGTAGAAAGTAGGAGGAAATGGGAGAACCTCGAGAAAACCCACGCACATAGTGTTCGCCCAACAGAAAGCTCAAGTGCGAGCTGGGATCAAATCAAGGACCCCATGCACTAGAGGTGAACGCTCTTCACCGCGGTCCGAGGGCCCAGTGGCAAGGCTGTAGGGAGGCCAAAGGCTTCCTTTCTCCTTGTAAGCTCAATTAGTTTTGCCAAACGCAAAACCACATCTTCACCCAGTGGTGAATCAACGGGCAGGGCGGTAGAGGCCAACTTTGCTCCCAAAGTGTACCTTATTTCTTGTAAGAACAGTTGGTTTATCGATACACAAAGTCATATGTCCGCCTCGCAGCTAATACGAGTTTAATAGAACTTCTTATAAAAATAGGACAGACGTTGATACCGTTATAAGGTATCATTGAACTTGGTATATTCACGTTCCAAGTGAATAAAGTGAGGGGACACATCCCCTACTTTTCAAAGTATTGTTTGCGTACAATTTTCTAAAAATTTAATTTCGTGTACAATTATGACTTGGTATAAGAAGAAATGAAATGAATAGAAATGATTCCTACAACTTCTTTCGTACAATATGTCCAATTCTATCATATTTAACATCACTTTACAGTTAATTATTATAGCATATACAAAATTATCAGCAACAATAAAATAAATACTGTATCAGTCTGTTATTTGTTTAATAATTATATTTTTCTTAATAAGCATATGCATAAGATTTTACTACTTTATTCTGTTTTAATGTAAAACTTAGTATTTCGAACCAATTTTCATCGTTCAAGAGGTGATCTACCCTTTTCAAATTACCTTTATGGATACAATAGTGATTAGAACTTATAGAAAAACATATCTCTTCATAGGGTAATGTAGGGTTAAAGTACTTCGTTATTTGTTTTCAAGTATATGACTTTGAAAACTTTGATTTTGCATGAAGACTTTGCAGTTTGTGACTTCCTTTTTTAGTATCTTTTTATTTCACTATAGATTGTCTTTCAATAGGTCTGATTCTTCAATACCGACGTTTAGTAAGAACAATTAAAATCATGCTTTAGTAAGTTCTCATTTTTTTAAGTAATGAATTTCAAAAGAATGAATATTTTAGAAACAGATTAGTTTATGGTATAAGCAGGGCCGGATTTAGCATCTTGGCGCCCCTAGGAACAATATTTTTTTCCGCCCCTAGTCTGGTTAAAGTTACTTTCCTAAAAACCTTTATTAAAAAATTATATCAGGCCTATATGTTAATTGCTTAAACACCACTCCACGATGCAATTTTATCATTGCAAATTTTTTTGAGGAATTAACTTGGTTCTGGGCTTAACAAAATACCGTTAATGTATTAACAAAAGATTGGTGAATAATTGGTTTTGTTCAATTTATCCATTTGGGCAAATAAATAAAAAAAACTGTAGTAAAAAAATAAGTGAATAAGTAAAAAAAAAAAAAAAACAGCCAGTTCTCCCGTATTTAAGATCAATGTTGTAACGAAGTTGATGCATAATGCTGAAAAATAGTTTAACTTTAAAAACAATTATTTGTTCCAATGAACTTCAAAATCAGAATGCTTTATTAGCCTGATTTTTCTTAATCAATTCAAAAAAATTGTTAAGTTATGGCTATTTATTTTTATTTCTAGATTTTTAAAATTTTTTTCTCGGCCGTGCTCCCCCTGGGAGGTTGCGCCCATAGGCCCGGGCCTATTGGGAAATCCGGCCCTGGGTATAAGTTTTGCACAATCTTGTGCTGGTTCGACTTCAGAAAATAAAATATTCTTAAAACTTGGACCTTGCCATCTCTTACTTAGCTGCTGTATATTCTCGTATTGTTGTTCTACCACAACGCTTTAACTATAAATATACCACATTGACTTGACACCTAGTCTCCAGTTTCAGGCGCTGCTATCAGCTGAAGGAATTCCACTCCCTTTCGCTAAGGATCTCTCGCTTAGCAGCTGCTGAACCCTTATTGGCTCAGTGCGTAGGTGTGTCGGGGTGTGAGCTTTAGTTTGCATTTTTGCCACGGCTCAAGACATTTTGGCAGCACAATAAGTGAAACTAATCGAATTTCTTGAATGACCCAAGTCTATATTGCCTATAGTTTGAATTAACGAAATACTTGGAAGACGTATATAACTTCTGATATATCTACCAGAACTTATGTCTTCAAATGAACCAACGAATCGTCTTGTAATCTGAAAGATGTATGTCAATGGAATATGTACCTATATCCAGTAGCTCGGATATAGAAAAGAAAAATGATTTTACACTCTTATATTTTAATCTTCAATATTTAAATGTAAAATTACTTCAAACTTTTATATATAAAAGAGGAACTCTGGCACAAAAGCACCAAAACTTTTGAACGAAAAGTGCACAGGGTGCATCAAGACTGGTATTTACAAATATGAAATGAAAGAAATGTATAACAAACTAGCATTTTGTTCTTACAGCTTTATCTTAGTTTATGATTTTTCCTTTGATCTTTTTTTCAATGGTAATTGCGTACATTACAGAAGGTATTATCCATAAAATCGAAAAATAAGACAGCTTACAGAGAGAATCAAGGATAACGTAAAATCTATGCTAGGAAGAAACCAAAATCGTCTCTGATCCGAAATGGATATTTGTTATTATCTCTTCCTTGTAACTCAGTCTTTGCCATCCTTCTTAGTCCAGTAGCTAGTGCGGGATCCTTTGAGGTATGAGGTTCCTGGATCGATTTCAGGTGAGAGAGCATTAAAGGATCTAGTATCTTTAATGGATAATATCCGGCTTTAAACTGCAGAGGTCGTCGTATAGGTCTATAACCTCGCTCTGACAAATTATATCAATCAATGAAAACTCGATAGTTATGACTCTCCTCTTGAAGACTTTGGTCTTGACTTTTGCTGGCAAGATAGATTTCTCTTAGTTAAGCGGTTAGCATACGCGCCTTTCGCATAGGAGACTCGGGTTCGATTTCCGGCGGGAACTCATGCGATTTGGATTCCACGTTAAGCTGCAGATTGACGTCTCGTATAGCCTCACTAAGGGACGCTAGACTAAAAATCAAATCAATTCTAGTGGTAAGAAACCAACAGGCTAGACATAATTTGGAATATTTTGATAGCTCAAGGGTGGAGTGTACACCTCTAGTACTAGGGATGCGCACGACACGAGTCGAGACAGGATTTTCCTGACAAAATTCGAGTCGAGACATCACTTTTACAGCACATGTTCAAGACGAGACAGCTACAAATCTTGTCTCGTGCGCATCCCTATCTAGTGCATTGTGTCCCCGATTCGTTCCGAGCACGCACCAAGGAGTTTTGTGGTGGATAAAAGTCCTGCATGTGGGTTATCTCGGGGTTCTTCTGTTCCTTCCACTTTTTCCATACCGCCATCTCATTTATCATCACTGCTTTAGCTCGGGTACAATACGTGGGACGTTAAACTAGAAATTTCATTTCCAGTACAGTTCAATGTTGCAAAATTAGATACTGATGAAACAGCTGAAACTGATGAGACTACTTGCTCTTTAACGCCATCTTCATTTATAACATCTAGAATGTAACTTGCTAGTTAGTTCTCTGTGTAGGAAGGCAGTACACAGAACCTCAATATAGAGGGGAGGATATAAAAGAATGAACGAGGGGAGTATTTCTATTAAAAATCTTTTTAATGTACTTTATCTAGTGTTAACACTCGAATTATATGTGCCTTGTAACATCTATTACTGTAGGTACTTCCTTGTTCTATATCCAATTTTACTTTTCTACTAGGTATAAACAAACTAAACGAAATAATGATATTGAATATCATTTATTGTATATTTTGGATAAATAGAAGTTTGGACACAGGGAGTATAAAAATAAACCTTCATATATTCGTTACTTCGACACGTCATTACCACGCTCTGAGTGGTTTTACAGCCCAAGTTTCCAAAATTATCCATTGTACAGACACAGGGGGTGAGTGGACTCTCTATACGTTGGGGCAAGGAGAAAACGTAAAGTAATATTGCCTCTGTCGGTGATTAAACTTTTCCCTCCGGTTAGTAGGTCTGTAGAGGTCTTACTGATTGCAATAGAAGCCTTACCTATGTATATACACATGTATGTGCGTTTAAAATTGAGTGTGTATAGATATGTATTCTCTTATTGAGATATTTAATAGAAATGTATTCTCTTATTGAGTTTTGTTTAACATTAGCAATGTTGTAGAACTTGGAATCAAGTAAGTCATATTTCAATAGAATTCTCCCAGCTGGGCTTGAGCGTCTGTGAAATGTAAAAATTGAGAAGGAATGATTAGAGCGAAAAGGTGATTGAGAACTCCAACTACTCGTAAAGTTACGTCAAAATCGTGAAGGAAATAGAAGTGAACATGAAATAAAATCTTTGTTTAACGTCCCACGAGTATGTTCTTTAGGCTAAGGAAGAGAGATAATTAAGGCACGTGAATGATAATGGAAGAATTGGTGGAATAAGACTGTGGGAGGAAATGAGAATAGTCCGAGGAAACCCACGAACACGAGGTTGTTTTTACCACAAACTTGGCCGGGAATTGAACCAGGCAACCCACGCACCAGAAGTAAACGGTTTACCACTCACTCCTTGTGCCACCTGTGGGAAGGTACTTGGATAAAGATCAACTGGGATCCTGTCTCTCTATTAATACAATTAATCAATTCTTCCATTGTTGCTAGGTTACTTATACTCATTTAGAAGTTTCCATGCACTATAATCCTTAGGGAACTTCGTCTTGTATGTATACTATTAATAGTACTATACAATTATTATACCAATACATGAAGAACTTATAATACTGCTTTCAGCAATCTTGATATTTCAAACCGTTCCGTAAATATGAAAATCAAAGGTAGAGGTTATTATGCTGCTTCAAAGGAGGTATTTATAAAAATTTTCAAAATAATTATTGCTTTCATGGTTTATATATGACGACTAGGACTTGTTGTAATTACAGCTACCAAAAGTTATCGCTGTAATCTATTATACATAAATGAAAAGGATCTTGTTTCTGATAGCATCGCGGGAAAACGGCCAAACTGTTTATAATGAATTTTTTGGATATGTTTATCACGTATCTTGAATCGATTTGTTTTTTAATCATGTTGCTTTGATGAAAATATGCATCCTAAGTGGGGAAGAGGGGTCAAAATTTATGCGAAAAATTTAGTACCGGTATCTTATGATCCTGTCAAGTTAGGAAGATGAAACTTGGTATATAGATAACCTTCTCGTTAAAAGTAAGAAGATATGTGTTCCAATATCCTTGAGAATTCCTGTTTTAACCGGGAAGGGACCATTCTCTATAATTTATTTCTTTACGTTGAAAGCAATGTTGCCCGTTGTTTGTAATCACATCATGGGGAAACGGTTGACCCATTTAAAATAAATTTTGGGACATAGTTAACATTTATATAAAGCTTATATGGAGCGTATCCTAGGGGTGTTCAAACTTTATGTAAAAAATACAGGATGTCACAAGCCCATCAGTTTAGGAAGTTGCAACTCAGTATATAAATTTCTCACTAAAAATTTGACATGTACCCGAGTGTTTTTGAAAATTTCTGTTTCAAGGGAGGGGGAGGGATCATTTTCTATAGTTCATTTCTTCGCATTGAAAGCGATATTCCCTGTTCTTTTAATCACACTACGGGGAAATGGTTGACCGCCTTGAAATGAATTCTGGAACAGTTAATACCTACCTTGAGATAGGTTTCTATCGTGTTACTTCGATTAAAGGGACAGAAAGGGTTCAAAATTTCACCCCAAAATACATAATATCAAAGCTCGTCACGAGACTTGGTTCTAACGGTTTTAACGGTTAAACTCTTTTTTAAAAATATACGAAGACATCTCTCCCCATTTTTGAAAATTTATAATTCAATGTAGACAGAAGGAGCCACGGTGGCCCAGTAGTAGAGTGTTCAACTCTGGTGCGTGGGGTCCTTGGTTTGATCCCCGCTCAAGCCAAGTGAACCTTGTGGTGGACAAACACCGTGTGCGCGGGTTTCCTCGGGGATCTCCCGTTTCCTTCCAGTTTCTCCATTCCACTCATTTCTCATCATCACCGTCTCCTTTAGCCTCTCCGGCATATGCGTGAGACGTAAAACTCATTTCATTTCATTTTTCAATGGGAAAAAGAGGACATTTTCTATAATTTCTTTCTCAATATTGAAATAGGCGTTCCATGTTGTTTGTGATCGCAACACGGAAAAACGGATTGAAAGTTTGAAATTAAATGAAATTTTGGACATTGTTAGTATGTACGTCAAACTTAGAATTTTATCGTGTAAGTTTAAAGGGGACCCTAAGGGGGTACCCTTACATCAAAACGTCTATTGTTACATTTTCATTGGTATGCATATCGTAAGTAGAAGAGAAAGCTATCCTATTCTCCCCTTGTGAAGTACGGGTATTTCAGCTAGTCTATTATGTAAAAATGAAATTGATCGTTTCTGATGGAATCACGAGAAAACGACTAAACCGATTATTATTATTACTATTTGATCACGTACAGGTATATTGAACTAAGTTTTTATCGTGTTACTTTGATACAAATGCCCATCCTGAGAGGGGAGCGGGAAGACAAAATGTACGCGAAGAAACAAAATCGTACCTCACAACCCTTTCAAGTAAGAAAGATCAAACCTGGTATATAGACTCCTCATTAAAAATAATCGTACGTGTCCCACTGTTTTTTTTTTTAATTCGTGTTTAAATGGGGAAAGGATGCATTTTCCATAATTTCTCTCTTTACGTTCGAAGTGATGTTAATGTTCATATCATGGGGAAGTTGTTTGTGGTCCTATCATGGGGAAACGGTTGAACAGTTTGAAATGAATTTTGAGTCGTAGTATCCACCATGAGTTAAGCTTTTATCATGTAACTTCGATTAAAGTTTTTATTCTAAGAGGAGTACAGAAGTTCAATGTTTCTGTCAAAAATGCATTATCTCACAACCTATCAAGTTAGAAAGATGAAACTTCATATACAGGATGTTTCAAAACAACACCGACAACGTTTGGGAGGTGATTCCTGACACCAAGATAAGACAAAAAGTATAGACCAACCTGGGTGCACAAATACTTCGTTTCGGAGGTGTAGGCTACCGAAAACAAACAAAAAAATCAACTTTAAAGGTCCATAACTCCAAAACTATGGAATGTACCGTAACCGGGTCAAGAGCACTTAGGAACAAGCATGTCCCCTATCCAAAAATACATGTTTCAGAATCCTGCGGTACTTCTGTAACAATTTTTATAGAGGCAGTTTGGCTGCAGGCATATAAACTAATGTACTCATGATATTTACATTGTACAAAATTTCATCGCTTTTATCTGTTAGTTTAGAAGTAACAAGGGTGTGTCAAGGTGATATTGTTTGTGATAATCACATCATCAAGAAACGTGTGTGAGTGGAATGAAATTTATACCACAAATTTATTATATTAATATACAGGAATTTTGAAGCTTCAGCACATCTAACCTTCATAAATCAGAATGGTCTTAAATATTCACGTGTTTCAATCGGAGCTCAACGTGTCTTAACATCGAATAAAACGTGATCAGCAAGTGTATCTGCAGAACCACCTGATACGTCGTATGCGAATCCGAAGATACATAAACTTTCTGTGGAGGCTGTAAAGGGATTTGGAGGGGATAGAGAGTCCTACGCTGTGGCTGCCACATGTTAAGGTTATGAGAAGCTCCTTAAGATGGATATCATATAGATAGTGTGGGGTCCTGAGAGAGTACTGACAGAGCAAGTAGATAGTTATAATGACCTTCTGCATTCCCATACAAAGATCACTATGCCACTTAAGCTGTATGCTGATGATTTAAAATTATTTAGAATAGTAAATAGTGAATATGATATCTATTTACTACAGAAAGATTTAGATACTGTTAGTACATGGTGTAAAAATAACTTGTTGAAAATAAATTGTAAGAAAACTAAATATAGGCCTATATCATATACTAACAAAACACAACACTACGTGAGCAAATATGCAGTTAATGGTGTACATTGCATATAGCCGAACAGATTAAAGATTTGAGTATAGTGTTTGACATAAATATGAAATTTAGCTACCGGTATCATATTAATGATATAGTCCAAGGAATTAAAAGAAAATGGGGTTTATTTTCAAACAATGAAATGAATTTTAAAATGTCAGCTCATATGTATATTTATACAAGACACTTACAAGATCAAGACTAGAGTTTGGTGTAGTTATTTGGAACAGTATTACATTTGCATATAGGCTTCTTTCAGACTTCGCTTATGGGGGGCAAGAGCACCACGGACATAAGACTTTCATGTTTTGTACTACTATATTAGTAGACAATCGATTAAAGTATATATATTCCTCAAACACTTGGTGGGCAATTCCCCTTCCTGCCCCCTAAATGACGCCCCTGATTCGCAAACAAAATTGGATCAGTCCAAAAATGTTTTGTTAGGCTACTATGCGGTAACTTGAATAGAGGTTACTACTCACGTAGTTATGAATACTGGAATCAATTAAGGGCAGGAGAATAAAGTGGCAGGAGAAAACACATTCAAGGAGATTTTATTTAGAAAATACTGCACAATAGATATCATAGCAAATACTGCTTATATAATATAGGACAGTATAAGAGTACCAATGTATAATAATGAGAAATGGATCAACATTAGTTCCCTTGATTTTAAAATCTGTAGTTTTAAGAAGAATGGCCAGCTTTTTCAATATAATTTGAAACGTTTATTTTTATCAGTACAGAAGCACACATTTTAAAATTCGACAGACGTTATTTGTAGTATTTTTGACGATGTATCTATTTTGAGACTAAAATATTTGATATTAATTTGACAAAGAATTATTATTTAACCCAATAATATTTTATCACTTTTTCTTGTTTTAGTGGGTAGCTTACACTGTATGCAATATATATTTTTGTCTAATAAGGTCAAGGATCTTATAAAATATAGGATCTGCCCTTACATGAAAATCTTGAAGCCATACGTCACAGTTTCGTCACCCCTACTCTGTCCACTTCGCCCAATAGGATCGCAATGTTTTGAACCAACAATCATGGCGGAAACGAAAATAGCCAATCAAACAATGGCAGAAACGAGAGTAGCCAATTAGACATCCCGATGCTCGGTTGTTTTTTGGCTTCATCGATTTAATAGGATGAAGATACATATGGGCAGATCCTCTGTTTATGGTATAACATCCTTGAATAAGGTGCTGTATTTTTGTCATTAGTCTGTTCATAGCACAGCAATAAATATTATTATTATTATTATTATTATTATTATTATTATTATTATTATTATTATTATTATTATTATTATTCCTTGAAAACATTTTTCACAATTTTACGTTACTATTTCTTCAAATGTATTTACGTATATATACCTTATTTCATTAAATTATTTTTGTTTATACGTTTAATAAGTTTAATAATCAAACCTAGTTAAAGTATTATTAAATTTGCATAAGATAATTTGCACATTTATTTTAAAAAAGCAAGGATATAACTAAATTTCAAGAAAAAATTAGTATAGTCAAATAATGAAAATTCCAGTTCATTCCTTGGAAAACAGCAAAATAATTTTCCATAAAAATCAATGATTGAAAATGTAAACATGCAGTATATATTGATTAGTGTTAGAATGGGTGCCGGACCAGTAATGGGGTTTGTATCCGAGGCATCTCCCCTCACTAAGAATCGAACGTCGAATCACGTTCAGAGAAAGGACGCTCATTGAATAATTGTCCCCAAAACGAGGAACTCCGTCAGTTTCGAAAGGAAAACGAGTTAAGTTTATTAAGCAGTTGAAAGTAACAAGCACATGATATTCAATATTACTAAATAGTTAAAACTTCAGTTTGCCCCATTTTTACATGGTTAGTTAACACTGTACGTTAATTATGATTGATTGATTAATTAACGTCCTTTTTCAAAAGTGAGACTATATGAAATAGAACCTACTGTTTACAGTTGCAGAAAAATCATTATTTAGATTGTATCCTAGAAGAACATTCCCGCAGCAATTGGCCAGGGACAATGTGCATCAAAAAGTACATTGGCTGTGATGAAACATTTGAACTGTTATCAATTTTGTTGCACTCCGCATTTTTATTTCACAAATTGATGTTACACTTAACGTACAATTATTTTCCTATTTGATATGTGTATTTTCCATTCCCTGGTTTATTTTGACAGTTGAATACGCTTCTAAACAGACGGTGCAATCGTAATAAAAATGCTTTGCTGTTAATTTATAACTGTGGCTTTGTATGCAATTTATCATCAACCATGTGAAAATTACGCGTACTTGTAAATTAAGTTACCGCTAGTTTAGCCTAACATCGAACTGCAATGTACTGCAAACCAAAGATTGAAGATTTTAATTCCAAAAGATAATAAGGAAACATATCTTACAAAACGACCTTGTTTAATACAAGTACAAGCCTATTTTTAAACTTCTCTGTTAAAATGGCTTTCTTAGACTTAGAAACTGTTTCTTGTTTGTGCATTGAGACAATCTTTTCTTAG
This sequence comes from Thermobia domestica, assembly GCF_964235325.1. Classification (NCBI taxonomy): domain Eukaryota; kingdom Metazoa; phylum Arthropoda; class Insecta; order Zygentoma; family Lepismatidae; genus Thermobia; species Thermobia domestica. Next base: position 172,854,007 of record NC_137456.1, on the reverse strand, counting down.
CAACTAAATTTAGAAATTCTTATTCATAAGGAAAACAACAGCAAAATGCGTCTTTCTGCTTTCTACAATCCTCTTAACTTTTTCTATTCATTTCTCATAAATGAGAACTTCATACTTCCGTTGCTATGTAAAGATACTCTCAGGTCAAAGACAAGAAAAGGTATTTCACGACTTTCAGGTGTGTGCGTATGCACTTCGATCGTTAATATGTTGTGATCTACTACCCACTTGGGATCAAGTAACTAACGAGCGTGATATTTTTTTCTCGCGTTCTCATATTCGAGCCGCTTAGAGATAGTCGCTTCGAATAGAAACTAAAGTAGTCATTTGGACCCTATTTCAAAAGGTTGTTTCGTATCATATAGACTCTATTTATATGTATTCAAACAATAGTCATTTCGAGAGATTTCTCCTGGGGGACGGGGGCTTTCAAATATAAGAGGTGCAGGGAAAAGTAGTGCTGCAAAAATACTTGTAATCCTCATTGAACACAATTGGAAATAAGGTGTAGAGAGAAAATTTCCTTGAGGTCTTTAACCTACAGTTCACATCTGAAATCTTCACTGTATTGAAATTTTCCACGTACATTATAATCTTCTCAAATACGAGGGAATTTTGAGTGTAAAAAGATAGCTAGTTTCCTCCTATTTTATCCTTTCTTCTAAATAATACTTGTTCATTATTTTCCCCTCTCAAATTTATTACATGACTTTAGTGCATTTATGCATACGATCCTTTCTTATCTGTCTATTAATTCATCTATTTTCTCATAACATTTTTTACATTTGTTTTTGGAATTCTCCAATTGGGTTCAGTTTAACTCCTCCGCTCTTGTTAGTCTTTTCCGTCCAACTAAATTTCTACATTCTTATTCTCTCACCGAACAGTCGCTTCCAATATATCCCTCTCCTGCTATTCAGCATGGGATCATAATTTAGCTTGGAACCTTCTTCCCACGGAACAAAATTGCTCATATTTTTCTCAATTTTATTACTTCAGAGCAATGACGCGAAAAATGATGGTATTTCATGGTCGCTGGATACCAAAACGAATTTTTGGATGTCTGATTTCTTCGTCCTTCCCGATGAATATATACCTGCCTAGAGGTTCTACTATTTAACAAAATCACCAAAATTGTCAACTTAAGATTTTTAGCAGATTCATCAGAGGGTCAAATTTTCTTTCTATTCCCAAGAGTGGAGAATGAGAGAAGAATCACATGTCATATAACCTTGATAAAGGGACGGTAAACTTCAATAAACAACTAAAACAATGTGTTTAATTTGTAAAAAAGTAGTTACATTTTCTTAATGGTGCAATAATAATAATAATAATAATAATAATAATAATAATAATAATAATAATAATAATAATAATAATACAGACGCCTGACTACAAGTAAAATACAGCTTTATATGTCTTTCTTTCTAAAAAATCCTGTCGAGTTGTAATGAGATTATTAAATTAAAAATAAATTGTTTGATACTCCTTTTAAACACTGGAAAAAAATGATTCCTAAAAATTTGTGGGTTTATTAAATTTATGTTGTTTGCTCTATTTCTACCGAGAAGTTAATATCGATATTTTAATGTGAAAACTACTTCATTCCACTACAGGGAGATATTTTTGCTATGAAAATGAATCTGCAAATGTCACTTGTATTTAGATGTCTGTTCGTTTGGTCCCCTTCGAAACGGTCGCTGGTTGGCAAGGCTGTGATAAAAATTATTTCTATGTGTTCGTACCTACATGATCACAAAATGAATGGTAGACTAATATTCATAGTAATTTGTATTTCATCACGACTTTGCGTTAATGCGAAAGCATTAATACTTTGTATGTAAGGTGATTAGATCAAAAACAACTACAGTAGACTCACTGTTAGCTGACCACCACTGGACTAGACGCTATCGAATAAAAAAAAGTTAAAATGGAAATCATTATTTCCTAGCCCTTTAAGTATATAAGCTTCTTTATAATAGTTAAAAAGGTATACAGTATTATACGTAGTTCTATAAATTTAAGTTACCAAATTCAGAAATTTTGACTACACACTGATCCAGTGACACTCTATTCAACGAAATCTATATGTATATAAATGAAAGTCACTATGTTTGTGATTTACTAACTCTTCAACAACCCGACCGATATCGATCGAGTTTGAACATAGATGAGGTTCGATCCTGGAAGTGACGCTATCATTTCAGTTAGACGGTACAACGTAGGCAAGGAGGATATATATATATATATATATATATATATATATATATATATATATATATATATATAAAGATTTTGAACAACGAGACCGATCTTAATCAAATTTGCCACATAGATGAGGTTCGAGCCTGGGATGGATTTTATTATTTCACCCTGACGGTATAACTTTGAAAAGGGGATATATTTAAAAATGGCCGATATTAATGGTGAATCTATAATTTTCGGGGTCGCTGAGACGAACTTCCGATGCTATATAAATCCAAATTCACACCTTTGTGTCCAAAATGAAAGTATTCTCCCCGTGCGAAGAACGGATATTCTGCTAGCACTGTATATTGAATAAATCACACTAGAAGTTGAGACTACAACACTAAACGAAGTTCAATACTGCATTTTATAAACACACTTACTGAACTAAGGAAAACCAGTACTGCATTTTATAAACACACTTACTGAACAAAGGGAAACTTATTTAAGCTTAAAAATGTAAAAATCTACTTAAAAAGATGGGTGATTTGTGAAGTTGTACATTGTTGTATACCATCGACGTAACTAATAAAGAATATGATATTTCTTGGAAGATAGTGGTAGTTTACTTCGTATTTGAGGTGAGGTGATTTTAGTTTAGCGTCCCGTTCAGCAGCGAGGCTATATGAGACGTGGACCTACTGATTAACAGGGAATCCGAACCACATGAGCTCCCGCCGGGAATTGAACCCGGGTCTCCCACGCCAAAGGCGCGTACGCTAACCGCTTAGCCACGAGGGAGCTCACTTCGTATTTCTAATACGCCATGATACGTGCATTCAGTTAGAGTGACCAAATAAGATGTTAAATCCACGATACGCATCTTCAACATACACAAGAATATATACGTAAGTGGCAGATAAAAAAAAAATAAAAACAACACACCAGGAGGGTTTGTACTGTACAGTCATCGACAAAAGAAATAGTTTATTCTATTTGCAGACTTACAGAAAGTAATATTCTACTTATATTCTTCAAAATTTATTATATTTGCTGTCTCGGAATAAATTAAAGAAAAGCATAAATTAGGGATGGTATCGAGACGAGACGAGACGAGCTGTCTCGGTCTCTTCTCGGTTGACATGTAGCGGTCTCGGTCTCGTCTCGAGTCAAAAATCGTCGTCTCGGTTTCGATCTAGTCTCGGTCAACAGATGATTGTCTCGATCTCGATCTCGTTCTCGAAGGGCAAGTCTCGGTCTCGTCTCGGGTCTTGTCTCGAAAGTCTCGAAATAAAAAGTATGAAATAAAAATTGTGAAAGTATCATTATCGTACAGTCTGTCGTTTCCGGTTCTTACTTTTTGCCTTCATTCTTGACAGAATTATGGTATGATGTACTTCTTCGTAGGTAATTTGCTAGCGCTAATGCTTTCCATGCGTGTGTTCCGGGTTCAATCATCAGTGGGTATATCATACCTAGGATAAAATCCTAATAGTAACTCATATTTCACTTTCCGCAATAGACTTTGTCTCCAATAGCCTCAGTACTGCCTATACAATTAAACTATTAAATTAACTCCAGTACTATCCAGTAGTTTATTTCCTTCCTTTGGATCAGAATTGTTCAATACATCCTAACGGATAGCGCAACACATAGCAGCACGAATGTATTTAATCGTACCGAAATTGAAATTTTACAATTTCTCAGTTATTATCCAATACGTTCTGTTTTGACTGTCATTTTAAAAACAGAATATAACGTTCATTATCTTAACAAATAGAGTAAATTAATACTACCATACATTTTGTTTAAAATTGATCAATTGCTGTATTACCGTTTCATATCTCAGTGTTTAATTAACACTTTAAAACAGGCACTTCCTTAACCTTATGGTGGGAGCTACGGCACTCATCTTTGCTATCTGTGGTCTCGGGTTGAATTACCAAACAAGTTAGATTCAAATTCCTACATTTCTTATAGTTCACGTCTCACTTTAAGTACATTCTGGTTCTTATACAAGTTTATAAGGTCGTAATGTATTATATAAGCATATATCCAGTGCCGTAACATAGATTAAACGTATTCCTGAGTTCTCAGCGGTGCATGGGGCCACGGTGGCTCAGTGGTAGAGCGTTCACCTCTGATGCTTGAGGTCCCGGGTTCGATCCCAATCCCCGCCAAGTGAACTTTGTGGTGGACAAACATTGTGTGTGGGGGTTTCCTCGGAATTCTCCCGTTTCCTTCCACTTTCTTCATTTCACCATTTCATTCATTGCTCATCATCACCATTGGAGCACAGACACGTTACTTTTTGATCTTCGAATCTGGCAACACTGACTCAATGATTTAAATCAATACAATGTGAGGACCTCCATTTGGTCTAGCGGCTAGCACGCTTGGCTTCGGTTCGCGTGGTCCCGAATTCGATTTCCGGTGGGGGTACAGTTGAACGACCAAAGTGGTTCGGATTCCATTATAATCATTAGCTTCACGTCTCCTTTAGACGCCCTAGGATAATCATGGGACGTTAAACTAAAACAAACCAAACCAAAAATCAACATAATGTATATTACTAACTGTAAGTCCTTGAATAATTGCATATAGCTGTATGGTATGGATCGAGTTTGAGGTGGTCCGTGGTCAAACTAACACAAGTGAAATGTAACTAGGATGTATTTAGAACTTTTAATTAAACATGGTTTTGTGTACATCAGGTCTAAGGCTTAGGGGAACAACTAGTGTTACTGAAAAGTTATCAGTTACATTTAATTTCAGTTACAATTTGCATTTACATGTATTGCTGGAACGAAAACTTGGACATTAACATTATAAATAGCACAAAGACTATGAAAAACGTCGTCTTTTGAAAACATTCTTGCACCGTAAAGCAAATTACGAGTTATTAAAATATTTTGCAGCTTAGTTACGTTGTTTGCACTATATTTAGAATAATATTTATCAATTTATTTAAGTTGGCAACACTGCTTAAAATAATGGAACTGCAACTTGTAATTAAAACAACCAAAAACTATTGTTGTAATGTTATAGAAGCAAACTAAAACAACAATCATTATAAAAACTTAACACAAATGCGTTATTTTTAGCAATAAAACAATCACTATCCATGTGTTTGGTATCTCTGAAACGGTTTGAAATAACAATTCTTGTAAATGATATTATGATCACTTAAGTCTTTTGGAAGCATCTACATGATGAGACGTGATATGTCAGCACGTTTTCGAAGTAAAGTCTTTAGAAAAAGTTAAATTTTTCATTTCTTATAACTTTGTTCCTTCATTCATTCGAAATACATTATACCATGATCATAGCATTTGACGCTAAGAAACAAAGGATGCGCATTGCACCGTTTAACCTATTTGAGTTATTACAGATCTCCAAAATGTTGATGTTAGTGATACTGTAATGTCCTTTATTACACTGAATAATGCATGTGGTATTATGGTTTTATTTAATATCAAAATTAGAAATAGGTAATACCATACATAGTGCAATTTGAGAAAATAAAACTTTATTTTGCGTTGGTAACACTGCTTGTTTATATATACGCGCGGATCCAAGGGAAGGGCTATAGGGGCTATATCCCCCCTTAACGCTCAGGTATACACTGAATAAAATGAGTTTCAATCCTGCTTTACACTGGATAAAGAGGCAAAGTATGGTTTAGCCCCTCTCTTGATCATATCCGCGCCTGTATCTATCTATCTATCTATCTATCTATCTATCTATATATATATATATATATATATATATATATATATATATATATATATATATATATATATACAGGGTGGCCCATTTTAATCTTTCCACGGAAATATCTCTTAAACGGTTGAACATAAATAAACTGAACAAAAACTCAAATAGGAAATACTATGGGACAAATCGAATTGTGATGTCATGGTGTCCCCCAGGGCCGCCTTTCATGGGAGCTCAGGGCCCAACTTCAAAATTTTAAGTAGAAACATGGGGCAAGTGATACTTCGTTCGATAAACCTTCAAACACTAAACAGAGTTGTGACAATGAACAGAACAAAAAGTGAAACGGGAAAATGATATAAAGCACGTCGGATGATGTCGCGGTGACCCCCAGGGCCGCCTTTCATGGAGGCCCAGGGCCCAACTTCAAAATTGTCAATGCAAAAAAACATAGGTCAACTGATATCTCGTTCGATAGATCTTTAAAAACTAAAAAGTGTTGTGGTAAAAGATTTTTCGTATCGGTTATCGTATTGGGGGGCGCGGTGGCTCAGTGGTAGAGCGTTCACCTCTGGTGCTTGAGGTCCCGGGTTCGATCCCAGCCCTCGCCAAGTGAACTTTGAGGTGGACAAACACCGTGCTCGTGGGTTTTCTCGGGGTGCTCCCGTTTCCTCCCACTTCCTTCATTCCACCATTTTCACTCATCTCTCATCATCACCGTCTCCTTTAGTCTAACAGGCATAACCGTGGGACGTAAAACTCAATGATTTCATTTCATTTTTTCGGTTATCGTATTGAAAATGGGCGCCAAGACATGATGCCTGTATTAGATAAAACGTCCAGTACGACTAATATGAAAACGGTTGGAGATAAATGAACAGGATAAAACTCGTATAGGAAATCGCAGAAGATATTTATCATTCCACGCCTCGAGAAGAATTCAACGGAGAAAAAAGGTTATTAAATATAAGTGAGATAATGCTAAAGAGGAAATCTATTTCTTTTAAAATTATCTTTCCGATCTCCCTCTGTAAGTGAGTGAAGCGGAAATTAATGGTAAAATCTCAAATGAGAACCCCACTTTTACTTGCAATAGGTATGGTTTGTCTGAAACACTTGGGTGTACAAGTGACTGGTACTGTAATGAAGTAATGAACCAATATTGTGCAGACGACTTTTGAGCAAAACCAACATTTGTACACGTTGTTCTAAAATTACATTGTTCGACAAATTGGTTTCGCATTTCAATTGATTCATTTGCAGAAATCATTGCCTGCAATCAAATGGAAAGTAATATTTAACAAGAATTTTACCTACTTTTTTCTATTACAGACACCTATCTGTTATAAAATCATATTTCAGATAATTTTGTTGTGTAGATACAATTTGCAAAAAACTAAGGTTCTCATATGCAATTTCACTGTTTCTTCCCGTCCCACGTCACCCACTTATGGAGGACGTTGGAACGATGATTTTCTAGGAACTAGATTTCCTGCTTTGCATTATGGCACTTTTACTTTAAGCATCTTCTCCTTTGATGCAACATTTTTGAGTCCTGAAATGATAAACACCCTCTGTGATTTCCTATAGGAGTTTTATCCTTTTCGTCCCTTATTATCTTCAACCGTTTTCATATTAGTGGTACTGGACGTTTTATCTGATACAGGCACCATGTCTTGCCGGCCATTTTGAAAACGGTGACCCATATGAACCATCTTTTGCCACAAGCTGTTTAATGTATGAAGATCTATTGAAGGAGGTATCACTTGACCCATATTTTCGTTTAAAATTTCTAAGTTGGGCCTGGGTCCCCATGAAAGCCGGCCCTGGGGGGCACCACGACAACATCATTCGATTTGCCTCTTGGATTTAATATTTGGATTTTTGTTTGGTTCATTTATGTTCAACCGTTTTCATATTAGTGCTACTGGACGTTCATCTGATGCAGGTAACGTATCTTGCGGGCTATTTTGAATACGGTGACCGATATGTAAAATCTTTTGCCAGATCGCTTTTTAGTTTTTAAAGACCTATCGAACGAGGTGTCACTCGACCCATGTTTCCATTTAAGATTTGAAAGTTGGCACGGGCATCCTTGAAGAGCGGCCTTGGTGGCACCATGACATCGCCATTCGATCTGCCCCATGGTATTTCTTATTTTAGTTTTTGTTCAGTTTATTTATGTTCAACAATTTTCGAGATATTTCCGTGGAAAGATTAAAATGGGCCACCCTATATATATATATATATATATATATATATATATATATATATAGATATAGATAGATAGATAGATAGATAGAGAGAAATTATATAAAACAGTGGATTTTGTTTCGGGAGAGGCTTGAGGAACTGGTAACAAACATTTGTGTTGTACGTGCAATGCGAAAGAATGATTACAAATCTATTTCGGGAGGGGCTTGAGCCCGATACCTACCCCTAAATACGTCACTGTACATCAGTCAACCGTTCCCATATTATCTCATACAGCAACGAAATAAATTTTGAGTAAAGGCAAAATAACTATCAACATTCGAGACGAGACCGAGACTTTCAAGACTGACCATAGTCTCGTCTCGGTCTCGTCTCGGTCTCGTCTCGATTTATAGAGGTCTGTCTCGATCTCGGTTTCGTCTCGGTATGTAAAAGTCTGTCTCGATCTCGGTCTCGTCTCGGTACCATCCCTAGCATAAATATTTTAAAGCAGGCTTTCTCAACTTATATCATGAACTCCCTCCTTCCCGCTTTGTCATATCATCTTGCCAATGAACCCTGTAAAATATTTGCGGTTTGTAATAATCTTTTATTATTATTATTATTATTATTATTATTATTATTGTTGTTGTTACTGCGTATCGCTGAATTGTATTTCAATACGAAGTTTTTACTGTGTTTATATTTCTGTTCTATTTCAATATACAATTTTTTCCCCCTGTTGTATTTTTCTTTCATTGCAATTGTTTTTAAGGGTTCTTTATTTGTCTGATATTCTTTGCTGCATTTGACAACAAATATGGAATTAAAACTATACCTACCAAAATAAGAAATTCCTTTTTTTTTTTTTTTTTTTGCTACTAGATCCTAATTACTACTAATCCTAATTACTGCTACTAGATCTTTTTCACTTCTCTTCGCGACTCCCGTATATTTCTCTCGCGACCTCTCTAGGGATTCCCATCCCCAGATTCAGAAACCTCGTTTTAAAGTAACGTAATGACTCAGATATACAATCGTTTGTTGGCGTTCGTATACCTTCGTTCTTACCTTTTTTTTAATAAATCATTATTGATCTATATAAAGATATCGACCGCTCACCGAAAGATGCTATACATAGGAAAAAAATATGTCAATTTGAAAAAAATCTCATATGAAATCCTCATATCATACTGATTTTTAACATTCAGAACAAAACGAAACAAAAAACATTAAAATGCTTTAACGTGGGTGAACAGTTAATAAAGTATTGTGTAAAGAAGTAGTTATGTTAAACAGGTTTTTGGTTCCAAAGCTGCTTGAAACTTAGTAGATAGAACAAACTCCTCTGTCGCCGCAATAAGGCAAGGTAGTTTAGTGGTCAAGCGCTCACCTCTGATACTGGGAGTGCTTGGTTCGATCCATGGTCAGCTGAGTTTGTAGGGAACGGCATCGTGTCCGTGCATTTTGTTGGGTTCTTCCGATTTCTCCCACATTCTCATTTCACCATCTTTTATTATCATTCTCTACATTAATTATCTATTACCTGTAGGCCCAAAAAACACAATCGCGGGACCTAAAACTAGAAATTTAATTTAATTTCAATTTTTCCTATACCGGATGATACTACATAATGAATTATTGACATAGCAAAAAAAAAAAAAAATATTATTAAACAAGTGACGGACACACCTACAAAATTTGTTACTCAAGTTCGTAAATCAATTGATGCCTTCAACAATGCTGTTCTGCTCCGTTTGCGTGATTCAAACATGACGAAGGTCTGAAAAACGAACTATTCTACCATGATTTGCCTGGTTAAATCACTGGCTCGTAATTATGCAAATACTGGTAGTTGCATGGTGACACACGAATTGGAATGGAGCAAATATATTGACAAAGAATGTTGCATATGAATGGTACCGGATTGTCCATTATTTCGGTCTAGTAGCGAAAATAATCAAGTAGCTCATCCTAATATCTCCCACAAAACCAAATTATTCATCAGGAGCACATACATTACAGGATAAAAAGTAAATTTACATTCGACCTTAACGACAAAATGAAAATATTTAAGTGCGTTCTAATTCTGACCAATCGAAACGCTTGGTGAGAATAAGGTCCCACCATCATCGTAATCTCCTTTATGCTGATGTCAGATGACGTTGCAAGTATATGCATTCGACTTCTTATATTGCAGAAAGAAATAAAAAAAAAAGTCTACATAAGAATTCAAACCTGGCATTCATCATTCGTGATGAAAAATGGAAATTCAGTATGCATTTTCAGTAAATATATACAGTGTATACCCCTACACAACACTAGCAACGTTTGGGAAGTCTCTCTTTACACCAAGATAACACAAAACTATAGACAACAAAATAACACAAAACCCACCTGATGTAGAAATACTTCCTTTCGGAGCTGCGACCAGCCAAAAATTTGTTAGAAAATGCAGAAACAGCCGATACCATAATGTATGATCGAAACCGAGTAAAAGGAAATCTTAATTGAAGACTCGGTGTAGAAAACAATGTAAGTACTACCTTCAAATTGTTGCACTTATTTTATTTTAAAATACGTTTATGCCTTAGGACTAGGCTAGTCGACAAAGCGTTACCCCCCACAGTGAACGCGGCCTAAGTGGCTAAACGGTAATTTTAGTTTCACCAAAGTTGTAAATCATACTATGAGCCAGTCAGGGTTTCCAGGTCTTTTCTTTTCATTTCCCGCGCCAGAAGTGGTAGACCTGGATTCGATTCTAGGCAGGAGCTTATGTGGTTAGGGTCCCACGTTTAGCTGTAGTTCACGTCTGATGTAGCCTCGCTGATATAGTCGAAAGAGACGAAGCAAGAGGCATTTTCTTAAAAATTTCCTCTGTATCGAAAACAAATATTAGACCCCAATCAATAACTTCCAACATTTACACTACTTTATACTTTACTAGCTATGCACGTGCCTTTGGAGAATGGGGTTCCGGATTCGAATCCTGTGGGAGATCATTGAAAAGTTTCAGCGCATAAAGGTAGTTTAGATTCCACCTTAAACTGTAGGTTCACATCTTGTATAGCTTCGGTGCTGAAAGGACCGCTAAATTCCAAGCCACCAAGTATAAAATTTACATCATGATATTTTTAACCAATTCTCTGGTTTAATCTTTTAATTTTTTTCCTCTCATGATTTTGGCTTCTTCTGAAATTCCTACTCTCTTCCAATTTTAGCACCTTATTTTCAGTTTCAGAACAAAGTTGATAAAACACGAGCAGTTACAGTTAAAATAAATAAATAAAATAAAATAAACATATCTTTCCCAGGAATATTTCTAAGCTGCATGGAAAGAAATGTCTGGAAACTGAAACATTATGTGTTTGTTTTACAAAACTAAGTTTCGAAATAATTTGGCAACGTAGTTTTTCGGTCATTTCAAAGACTGGAAAGAGAATAAGATGTATTAAACCCCAATTTAAAATTATGGTCTTTGCTGTTTAAAACATTTTCGATATACCTAAGTACCAAACTATTAGAGGTGGCATTTTCCGCCTTTCTACTGTGCACACATCTATGGCTTAAACCATCTAAGGGCAATTGTTCCATCATCCACCCCATAAAATGACGCATAGGCGACTCTGGCCCTTTCGGACTGTTGCGCCTGAAGGTTTGGTATATATTAGGTATATTGGAAGTTGGCACAACTTTAACAAAGTATTTATTATTATTATTATTATTATTATTATTATTATTATTATTATTATTATTATTATTCATAGTGAACATCAATTTGGCTCGATGTAGCTCTACTTAACAGTATTAAATGAAATCATAAAATAAGAATATTCTTACCTTCTTCATTCTGAGAATTCCGTTCCATTCCCTTTCAGTCTGGAACAAATATCGCAGCCACTTCTCTTCACATTTTTATTTTTAAGTCACGATTCATGTAGTTCGGATCTCTTAAATCATATAGGCATGGTATATTTTGTATTTCGATTATAAACGCCTCTGTGTTAAACACACTAACCATGACTGGATATGTACACAGGACACGTTTTCAAACACAACTGATAATTTCTCTTTGTGATTACACTTGTGGTTATCTGTTTGGGGGTGGAGTTCGAGCTTCGGAGATAGGGGCTCAAATTCAAGTTATTTCGTTGTTTCATCTTTTGCCTAAAGCCAAATATTTTGCTTATAGATTACCATGGCATCAGCTAACTGTCAATCAAGTGTATCACGAGAAATCACCCTATTGTGTTACATAGATTTTTCTGTAATTAGCTAATTTTTCGGAATTTCCTTCTATTTTTGTGAATTTTCTTTTGTTATACACACATACTTTATAATAGCAGAGTTCCATTCTCTGCACAAAGCGTCTTCCAAGCAGCTGTTTCTTGCTACAATCCCCTTGCCTGGCAACACGTCTTTCTTTTCTGTCCTTCCTTTTGAAATCTTTTAAACAGCAGGCGGTCTATTGTTCCGACCTGCACCAAATACGCTCGAGCCGGCGTTTTTTCAGCGATTTTATTGCTTTCGCGTTCATGTTTAGCCGCTCAGATTTAAATACATGGTCAGCGTATTTCAAGCATACGCAGGAGCAATAAATACGCTTTGCGATCGCTTAAAGTAGCCGGGGACTTAGATTTTCATACTTCGTTATAAGCTAGGTTGTACTTCTAAGTAATAGTATTTTTTATTTTGTAACGATTGGATACAATTTACTATCTTTTGCTCTAGTGTTACATTAACTTTTGTTTCTGGCACTTACATTGTTTTCTACAGCGGGTCTTCAATTATATGCTCTCACTCATAAATTCCATTAATGAAAGATTAGATATAGTGAAGAGATGGCACAAGATAATTTTGAAAAGGGGTATTTTATTAAAAGTTCAATAATGAAGCACAATATTTCAAAGAGTGAACACTATAGTACATTGTTCAAGACAGAAGAACACTGGTAGAATTTGAAAGGAAGATAGACATAATAAACTCTCGGAAAAAGAACTGAAATGAAGTTAAATCTTTGACGTCTCATCGATATGCCCTTTAGGCTAATGAAGACGAGTGAATAATGAAAGTGAGTTATTATGAAATAATTGGTGGAGTGAGAATGTCGAAGGAAACGGCGGGAAATCAAGAACACTCATAAAAACTATGTTGTCCACGAACTCATATGGCCTTGGATAGAATCAGAAACTTCTCGTACAAAAGATGAGCGTTCTGTCACTGAACCCCCGTGCTCCCACTTTATTTCGATAGATGTATCAACCCAGTAAATACTTTGTGTGAACACCCATTGTACATGTAACACTGAGGGCAAAATGTGGAATTTGTAAAGTTCCCTTTGTCCGGAAAAGGTAAGTAGGATTTTCTATTACAGTAGAGGACCTAAAACTCAGCACTTGATAATCCGGCATTCCGGATAACTCGGCCACACCTTGTCAGGGCGAGAAAACCCCGAGCGCAGACTCGTTCAAATTTATTGCCCGCGTGCGTGTGTCAACTCTTCCCGCATTCCGTTTTCTCGCATTACACTCCCACTCAGCGTGTTCATTAGTTTTTATTTTCATGTACAGCAAAGGCTCTATGCTTCATAATGTAGTACTTTTCCTTTGTTTAAGGGTAATTGGACAATTTACTCTTTGTTGTATTCTCAAGCAACCAATACATACAAGTATAGTACTGTATTTTCTGAGGAAACACTCGTATTTATTCTTTTTAAACCAAATTCCCGATAATCCAGTACTTTCACAACTCGGCCATCTTTCGGTCTATATTAGGTCGAGTGTTCGGGACTCTACTGTATAGTTTAATTGTAGAAAAGTACAAACTGTATGAACAGTGTGTGAATATAACATCTAACTTGAAGTTATGAATCCTAAGAATTACATATTAGATGACGAACTAATTGAGACAGATCTTTCGTAATGGACGCACGAGCAAACCAAGAAACCGAAATGAAGAAGCTCATAATCAAATGTCGAAAATAGATTGCAGTGGCAGGAGATTTTGTCAAGAAATCAATCCATACCTGAGTATTCCCACAGCCATCAGAAAGATAACTGTAGATCTTACTAGATCCAGATAGCCCAATACTTAATGGGCTTATTCCAGAAGTTTACTGCGATGTACAACAGACATAACATTTAAAACCATGGCACATCCATCATTTCTCGTTCAATTATGGTGATCAGTATAACTGATTTACAATAGAGCAAAGAGAATGGGCCCCCTTTTCTACATTACAGTAATTGGAATCACATTATTAGTAGTAATAGTGGACCAGAAACAAAACTAAGTGTATTCGTGGGTGGCTACATGGCCCAAAACCAAAATTTGTACAAGGACATAGAATGACATGAGGAGTCACAGAAACGTATTCTTGCTGCAGAAGCAGCCCTAGCAACAAATGCGAAGATGGATATTTCTGCTTTGTGTAACGTCTCAATTAGAAAGCTAAAGCAAAAACAAATAGAAGAGAGGCGGGCAGTTGTACTGTATATTATTGGTACTGTCTTTTTCATAGCTAGGTAAAGCATCCCCTACAGAGGGAAAGAAGAATCTTGTTACTCTCAAGAAGATAGAACCATAAACTACGGAAATTTTCTGGAACTTTTGCTACTCGTAGCAGAATATGACAACGTCCTAAAGGACGTTGAAACGTTCCATTGACCTCAGCAAACAAAGAAAACAGGCTTTGGAAGGTAAAGGTGTTTCAACAGGTAAAGGTCGAGGATCACTTGTCACTTTCTTGTCTAAAACTTGTAAATAAACTGATTAGAGTTATTGGAATTTTGCTCCAGAAGAGCATCCTTGATGATCTGCACAAAGCTGAAACTTTCAGTATTTTGGTTGACTCTACTCAGGATATAGCAGTAATGGATCATATGTCGGTAGTTGTCCGCTATGTAAAAGATGGTATTGTGCATAAAAGACTTCTGTCTTTGCTTAATCAGTCGACGGTAGTGGTAAAACAATTTTTGAACAACTCCAGAAATTGTTTGAGAAGTGTGAAATTTTACCTTCAAATGTCGTCGGGTGCTTTATTGATGGTGCGGCCCGTGGGTGTTGTAATGATGTTATCAGTTATTGCGTAAAGAAAATTATTTGCTTGTGTACATTCACTGAGATTCATGTTTTGAATCTTGTATTGGCAGGTTCTACTGATAGCGGTGTAGAAGCTGAAAAGTTACTTGATCTCTTAAATCAAGTGCAGTGTTTCTATCTGAGTCTTATAAACCTATGGAGGTTTGGAAGAATATCATAAATGGTGTTGAAACAGAACCTGAAAAACTTCGTAAGCTTCAAAAAATAGGAGCACCGCGGTGATGGAGTAAACCAAAGGCTAGTCTGCCATAGCAAATGTAGTTCCTTTCAACGTTGATGGTGCTGATATGAAACATAGTAGATTTTATGTGTTTCTCAGTTTCTTAACACCATACTATCTAATGGAAAGTTTGATGGCAGATCTAAATTTCTTGTAGAATCTATGCTGCATAAATGGACACAGACTTTAAAGTTCTGATATTGTGTGCAATTTGTGATGATTTGTTTTCTATGTCTACTCCATGTCTATGTATTAAAGTGTCTGCAGACAATAACAATGGATTACGATACTGCGTGAAAATTGGTCACCAATTTATCTGAAGAAATTGAAAGCGGAGTCCGAAATCTAGATCACTCATTTGACAATTTACCGGTATATGAAAAGACAAAATCCTTCTGCAAAGCTACAAATGATTGAATTGAAGATTCTGTCACTGATGTACAAATTGAAGATGATTTTCCAGAAAAGAGGGTTTCTATAAAGAAAACAATACCAGAGGAACAGTGCAGTAATGAACGGGCAAGGAATCTCAATGCGAAAGACTTATTTAAAGTAGAGCATTGTAATGAAATCATGAATAGATTAAAGAACAGCATCGAAAAACGATTTGAACCTAACTCAGTTTTATTGTTCGATTTATCACTCCTGGATCCAAAACACTGCAAAGAGCTGAAAGTAAAAGATATTCCATTAGGTTCATTTGAAGATCTAACCAGTAAGACAAAACTGAGTAAAAACGAAATTGAAAAAGAACTAGTTCAGTTCATTGACCAGTATGAAACTCTTTCTTGCAGTACTATTTACCAGCCTTAGCCTGAAATGTCAGATAGTGACGAAGAATATTCCTTAATCTCTGCATGTGAGGGACGTTCCAAATGCAACAGATGTTTATCGTGTGCAATGGTGTTGCATCAGTATGTACTACAGGCAAGTTCACTCAGCAACTTGTATGTAGCATACAAATATGGTATTTGTCATGTACCCGAGTAACATAGAAATAACATTTTTAAAACTTCACACGATTAAAACAAAACTGTGTTCTTTGCTCAGCCAGGACTTGCTAGAAACATTTTTGCTCATTAGTGGTGAATACAACATTTTTGATGGGTCGGAAACTAATTATAGAGGAGCTCTGTAGAACCTCTGATGAGCTGAAAAGATTGCTAGCGTTTTAAAAACGTGACTTTGGGTTGGTCCCTATTATCCAGATTTCATGTTAGTATATTTCGTGATTCCCTCACTTGTGTAATATGTAAATAAATTACTGGTAAAAAGCAGACGTGAGGAGTCAATTATGGAAAATGTAAAAAGTTTCGTTATTATCGTTAAACTTATCAGATTTCTTATTTCCTATATTAAACAATGTTTTGATTAAAAATGTTTCGACTTTTACACATAATTGCATATATGATCAGGACAATTCTAATTGATATGGGAAAACCATCGTTTTGTTTTGAACTATGAACACTAAAGAAAGTAGTTTTTAGAATAATGTATTTCTGTCTTCGGTTATTTATGTTGCTACTACAACTAAACGTTAAATTTGTCGAACTAAATTAGTTATTGTCTGTACGCCGCTTGAAAGTAGTAGAAATTAAACGACTTATGGGGAAAACAATCATGTTATTTTGTTATTGATTGACCTCATTAACAACTACTGACGCTGCAGTTTATATTCCATAAACAAAACACGGGACATTTTAGCGTTTCAGCAAACGTTTTTGTTAAACCAGGACAGACCTCTGAAAAAGGGACGATCCTGTATTTAACGGAATGCAAACGATTCCTACCGGGTCTTCCACCCGGGGCCCAGTCCCACATTGTACTGCATGTTTGAAGGTCAATTCTATATGACCTACGTAGCCAGCAATATTAAAACACTTGTATTGATTGTTTCATTGAACGCCAGTAATTATTTCTTAAATTGTAAAAATGTTTCACAAGAAACACGTTTACAAAAGCTGCGAATTCCCACGCAAAACACTATTTTGATATTTCTCCTAAACTGATAAGTTATACACACAAAAGACTAGTATATCAGAATTACAGTTTTTCCTCTGAGAGTTTGTTCCACATCGATACACATATTAAGGAAATATGTCTATATTGCTTCTTTCGAATTCTAACACTGTTCCTCAAACGTGAACAATGTACTATTTATTACTCTTTTGCGATGAAGATCTTTCTACACTCATGTTGAGCTATACATTTGTCTTAACTTAGCGTAACGAATCACCTCCCAAACTTCGTGTTATTTGAAAGGACCCTATATATATATATATATATATATATATATATATATATATATATATATATATATATATATATATATATATATATATATATATATTAAATTTCAATATGAATTTCCAGAGGAGTAAATAAATAAAGCTCGTTCTCAGAAATAAATTGGTTGCATTCAGAACAAAACGTCGCTGAAAGTAATGTATGCAGAAAAAGGATATCCAATAAAAGATATACAACGCAATATGCCAACATGTCAGAGATTTGATAAAAAAGCTTAATTAGTTTTCCCGTACCGCGAGGGAGAAAACGTTCTCTGAAGGAAGGTTTGGATAAATGATTTTTTCACAAAGTAGTGCACTAATTATCAATAATAATCATTTGATGAAAACAAAAACTGTCTTTCACGGTCAGCGAATAAAAAAAAAAAAAAAAAAAAAAACACACACGCACACAGTTAGCCATTGTAATAGATCTGCTCACTCTCTCTCATTTCAGAATTCTTTTCAACTCATTGTGTTCTATGTTCAGTAAAATAATATTATAAATAAAATTAATTAAAGTAAAAGAGGAAAAGCAAATTATTTAATAACTTTTTTATATTACGAGTATAATCACTTAATATTTTACACATTTAATGAATTATAGTTCGAAATTATTTTAGAAAAGTGTTGGAAAAAATTGTGTGGGTAAAAAGAAGCTTCTGATATTGAAGAAATTCAAATTAAAAATTTCAACAGATTTATATATTTCATTCCGAATCATTTCATGCCGAAACTAACTATTAGAATCCTCTCATTTGTTCGTGTGGAGATTTGTATGTGCCAAGGCATAGGGACAGCACTAAACGTACCGAGATAAAATTATAATTTATTAACTTGTTATAAGACTTTTTAAGGAAATTGTACCGTCACGCTGAAAATTAATCATCATACTGAAAGGTTAAAATCGAAAATTGTAATTTTGTACAAAAGCAAATATAAATATTTGTTACAAATGCCATTCATTCCTTTCCTTAATTAAAACTAAATTTTGACCAAAACAAATCACTATTATTTATTAAAACTTATTTGATTTGATCCGATTTTAGTTATAATTAAGGCAAATATTTGGTGTATATTTCGGAAATAAATATTTTGTTAACAATTTCACAATATACATAAAGTATGTACCTTGAAACAGATCTAATTAGGTGAGTATTATATTGATAGCGATGAGTCTTGCCCGTGCAATTTCCTTTCAGTTCAGACAATTTTGTTTATCATATGTCATATATAAGTTAGGTAAATGTTTCGTGAGCAACTAACAATATTTTCTGATGAGTTTCTCTTGGAAAACTCCAACAGGATTAATTTATCAATGGAAGTAAATTTTGTTTGAAAGCTTTTCAAAAAACTTTCTTTTCAGTTTGTTCAAATTAAATAATCAAATAAATACTAAATTAAGAAATCTTATTACTTGAAAATCTTACAAGTTTCTCAAATAATTAGAAAAAGTTGTAAAACTTAATTTTGAGAATGATGTTTTTGATTAACGACTAACATGATTTTCGTGTTTCACATATAAATACCTCTATAAATATAATTCAATATAATAAAATTGATTTCAACTTTCTAAACGAAGTTCAGAAATAATTGTTCGTTGGTGTTGTGAGTTTGGGGAGATAATTTTCTAGAACACTCGGAACAATTAATTCTGTAGAAATTTCATTTACAGATATTACAACACAGCTCCATAATTACACATAATGCATTTTTATCGAAAAGAAAAATCCAGAAAACATTGCTTGCTTGTGGGGACAAGTTCTATGCCGATTATTTTCTCTAAAATTTATCGAAGGATGTTCTGTATTTTCACTGAAATACATGAGTCGTACTAATTACATAATACGGCAAAATTTAGTGTAATGAGTTGCTTTTGGATCAAGTTTTAAGAATGGTTAAACGATTTTGTTCTGATAGAACTAATTTTAACATAATTTAGAACGATGTATAAAACCTATGCTTCTAATATAAAATTTAAAAGTATTTTACTGACAGAGTGGGGTACATCTGAAAACTACTTTAGTGTTTTTGTTTATACTCCTCAAATGAATATTTTGTTAATATAATATTTTCTTTTCGAGAAACCTGAAAGGGGTGGGCTTTAATGATGGGATAAATTTTCTTCGAACGAAATTGTTTCAAAACGTCTATTAATATTTTTGTTAATATTTTATAAACAAACATTTCAGTAATGACTATACATTATGCCAGACTGATTATTCAGGTTAGAAAATTGAACAAGGAAGATTAGTTCAGTAGACGTAAGTTCTATTTAATTAGCACATAATATACACGCTTCAATGTATTTATACAGGGTGTTTCAAAACAACACTGACGACGTTTGGGAGGTGATTCCTAACACCAAGATAAGACAAAAAATGTAGACCAATCTGGGTGGAGAAATCCGTCATTTAGGAGTTATAGGCTGTCGAAAACATGAAGAAATGAACTTTATATGTATATAGCTCCAAAACTATGGGACCCACCGTAGCCGGGTCAAGACATCATTAAGAAACTAATATGTGTGCTCTCCAAAAATACATGTTTCAGCATCCTGCAGTACTCACGCAAAAATTTTATACAAGGAGTTTGACTACGGGAATATAATTTGAAGTACTCACCAACTACCTCTATAAAAATTGCCTAATTACCGCAGAATTCTGAAATTTGATATTTGAATAGGATAAATACCAGTTCCCAAGTGAAGTCTTGACCCGACTACAGTAGGAATCATAGTATTGGAGCTATGGGCATTTAGGTTCATTTTATCATATTTTCGGCAGCCTATAACTCCGAAATGACGGATTTCTGCACCCATCTTGGTCTACATTTTTTGTTTTACCTTGGTGTTAGGAATCGCCTCCTAAACGTTGTCGGTGTTGTTTTGAAACATCCTATAAACACAGACATAATCCAAGGGAGGCTCTAGAGTTATAGTCTCTCCTTATGCACGAAATTCACACTCTTAAACTGATATTTATGGCATCAACAGACAAAATGATTCATGGGCGTATCTACCCCTTCATTTAACAAATAAAGGATACGTGCGCAAACGAACACATGTTCGAACTGTGGTTGTCTTAAATTAGACATCAGATCAACACAACAAGAAAAAAATTTAATTCAGGTGAAGCACGTATCATGCACACTATAGTTATGAAAACAAACAAGTATAGATTATACAATGTAAGAAGGTAAAGATTATACAAATTCAAATAATTTTGTAAATGTATTTATTGTATTTAAAATATTTTTCCTATTTTCTGTTATGAAAAAAACTTATGGTTAAAAGCTTACGGTTTTCTTCTATTAATAAAATTAAGCGAAAATTTCAATTAATATTGTTTTAACAATATAAGCATACTGGTATATGCTAAAATGTAAAGGAAAGAGAGAAAGAAAAGAAAAATGATAAGTCTACTTTTGAATAGGAGGAAAGTATCGTAATCTGCTTTCTTTCTTTCTTTTTTTTCTAAAATCTCTGTCAGACTCATAGTAATCCAGAGTATATCAGATAGAATCATAAGAGATTGTGAAAATGTATTTAAATAACAAACTACTGTATGTAAACTGTACAGAGAACCTGTACTGACAGGTTCATCCTTCACACTAGCAAAGGAGTCATTTGACACGACGGATTACTGAACAAGTCGGAGTAACGCTTGTTCGAAGAGGAGAGAGAAGTAAATGTATTTTCAGTTTTCACTAGAATTGAAAGTAATACGGATTTCATACAAAGATTAGTACAAATATATAAAACCTTGCGAAACCTCCGGGTCTGTCATAAACGTCATATGACATACACGCCACATCACAAAATCGGTCATAGAAATCACTAGACATACACACCACTGGTAATAGATACCAATGATCACTGCAGCCACTTTATCAGAGAAATCGATCATTCAGTGCACATTACAATTGCCACTTTTGCAAGACTAAAAGTAGGAACATTTGATGCTTCTAATGGAGAGAGAAATGCAAGAGCGGTTCTTTTCCCATAATAATGTGAATTTAAATCTTTTTTTTTTTTTTTTTTTGAACAGCGAATTGTTTATCTACTTTTCAAAAGGAGATCATCTCAATCATATAGGTTCTATAAATAAGTAAATAAAAAACATGACTTTTAAATAGTATAGGTATATTCTTTTACGTACCTGATTATCTGGTTGCCGCTGTTTCTCTTTACTTTGTAGGGTCTGTATATTATTGGAATGTGGAAACTAAACAATAATAATAATAATAATAATAATAATAATAATAATAATAATAATAATAATAATAATAATAATAATAATAATAATAATAATGTCATCACCAGTAAGTATCACTACGTAGGCACAATCGTTACTAACAAATATTTTATTCACATGCACATTGTTACTTACGTATCTGTTCCTAAGGACGCAAACCCTCTCTGTCGTTTGGAACTTTGAGCTTCGCTTTGCAGTAAAGCGGAACAGATGCAGGAACAGTAAATACTTACTTTCTGCAGGTTGCATACTTTCTGCTGAACAGCGAAACCAACTGTGGATGCTAATGTAAATTAATCAACCTCTTTCGCTAAGTTAATAATAAAGCTTCAATCACAGAATACTTCCCAATAATTGGGAAAATTAAGAAACTACAACGCCTACCATTACTATGAGTATGAAGCTCCAGTGTTCGTTGGAGTCTATGACACGTTGATCGTAGATGAATGTGGCTGTAGTAACATTTGGCGCCTATGACCAGTGGTGTGTGTGTCCAGTGACCGAATTTTTGTGATATGGCGTCTGTGTTGGTTATTTGTAAAAATGTAAAGCCTTACAAGTTACTTTACTTTTCTTTAAAATGTAACGCGTTACTTGCACCAGAAAAGAAGCTGTTACCCTACTTCAAAAGTAACGCGTTTCTTTTAGGTCCGAAACTTTGAATATACTGTTTTTTTTTTTTTAAAAAAAGAAAAACATTATTTCAATATTCCCTACTACTACTACAACTATAATAATAATAATAATAATAATAATAATAATAATAATAATAATAATAATGCACTTTCTGATTTTCTCCAGTCGTAAATGTTATGAATTTTAGGTTGATAATAGTAACGCTGCTATATCGTTTCATGCGGACAGTTATTTTCTAGTAATAAAATAGGTCTGTTCATCATTCGCAGTTTATTCATATTAACCCATTTAATTGTGTCATCCATTAAACATATCCACAGTAATAGCAACTATAATAAATGCGCTATTATTGAAATATTATACTGCACTGTAAAACAAAAGTTCACTTTTTTGTACGCGTAAACTGCAACGACCTTTGATCACTTCTTTTATACATACATACATACAGTGCATATATATATATATATATATATATATATATATATATATATATATATATATATATATTATATGTGTGTGTATATATATTTTTTTAATTATTGATTTATAAGAATAATCGTATTCTGTAAAACAGTTTACAATATTTTTACATCAAAATTTTGATGTTTAATTATTCATTATTAATAAGATTTGGACAATAGCTTGATCCCAAAT
Organism: Thermobia domestica; assembly: GCF_964235325.1. Classification (NCBI taxonomy): domain Eukaryota; kingdom Metazoa; phylum Arthropoda; class Insecta; order Zygentoma; family Lepismatidae; genus Thermobia; species Thermobia domestica. The sequence continues at coordinate 172,830,758 of NC_137456.1, read as the reverse complement.
GTTTGTGTGGTTGCTGTTTCAGTCTACTCTAGAAGTTTAACTTTAGATGCTTCCTCAAATTTGTGGACTAACTCCTCGCTGTTGATAAATATTTCCCGCCGGGCACTTCAGACACTTTACTTTTAAATTCTGTTTATCATCCTCCTCAGCTTTTAAGAAAAAGTATTTTTCCAAATGTTCGAACGGTAAAATAATTTCGTTCTCTCTCTTTATAAAAACAATACCAACAAAGTAAACTAGACCGTCATTGCACTCATAGTTCACTCACTGAATTTATTGATTTGGAGCTGTCGGTCACTGACAGTTAATGCTCTTGCTACATTCTGAGAAATTCACTTACGGGAAAGAAACATTTCTTTCCGAATATATATATATATATATATATATATATATATATATATATATATATATATATATATATATATATATATAAAATACTCAACCAAGGGGGCGCGGTGGCTCAGTGGTATAGCGTTCACCTCCGGTGCTTGGGGTCTCTGGTTCGATCCCAGCTCGCGCCGTGTGGACTTTGTGGTGGACAAACACCGTGCTCGTGGGTTTTCTCGGGGTTCTCCCGTTTCCTCCCACTTTCTTCATTCCACCATTTCACTCATCTCTCATTATCACCGTCTCCTTTACCCTAACCATCATAACCGTGGGACGTTAAACTTAAAGATTTCATTTCATTTTCAATATTCATCCAAAAGGTAACGCGTTATTTGCGTTACGTTACTTCCCAAGACTGTATGGCGTTTATGTCATATGGCAATTGTGGTTCTACTCCCAAACTTCGTTAAACTTCAAATTTTGATGATAATCTAAACATGCTCCATTGATATCTAAACGTTTTGTAGCCCTTTCCGAGACACGAAAATTGCATGTGATAATCTTCTACAGGAACGTTATGATTAACCATACTAATTTTCTATTTTGTGTCATTCAAATATAAAGGTTTTTATATACATTTTTGTTTGAACGTCATTTCCAAAGAAACTGCACTGGTGAAATTCAAATAGCTTGTAGACCAAGGAATGAATCCGATATAACCCACTCCATTCTCGTGATTCTTTTGACGGAAGTAAAGTTTCAGTTGAAGAGTGAGAGTATGCTTGTCTTGTCGAAAGTAAACAACGTTGCTGTGTATTCCTCGGCTATTCTTTCTGGAATTAGAAATGTTTTCAACATTTTCAAACATGCATTTCATACGCGTGTTTCTCGAAAAAGAATGGACGTACAAAATATACATTGCATTTTCGGCCTATAACTACGTCTAAATTTGCAATGTTCCATTTGTTTAATTTCATTAACTTATTACCACTAATTTTAGTTTTTATGAATTATTATATCTACCTTATAATTGTAGTCACTGGCGCAAAATCCCGGGGGGATGAGGGGGACATGTCCCTTCCAATCTTGGAACTGAGGGGGACTGTCCCCCCAATAATCCAATTTGAAATGTGTTTTTGGGGAGAAATTTGATTTTTGTCCGATTGCCACAAAGGAACGTGAGATGAAATTGATGTCCCCCAGAATAGGCCTCAAATCTACCCGCCTCTCAACGTTGAAGACAACTCTGCTCTCCACAATATTGTTTTTTAACTTCATAAATATTTTCGACATCGCAATATATATATATATATATATATATATATATATATATATGGGAACGGTTTTACCCGTCCCCCCAATGTTGAAAACAGATTTGGGCCGTTGGTTGTAGTATCATTGGAATTTTCTTTCTGTGAACTTTTTAAAACTAACAGGTGCGGCAGCGAAACGGGCATTTTGAAACACTGGAAATAGTAAGCTAAGTTAGGTATCAGAAAACGAGAGAGGTGCCATCTGGACAACAAATCTTTGCAATTGACCTTGATATCGGTGTTCAGTTAAGATGGCGTCGTGGACCGGTGAGCAACGCGCTTTTGCTGTGAAGGCGTTTTACAAAAACAACGACAGCTACGTGGCCGCGGAGCATATATTCCGTGCTCATTAGAATCTCCCATGTCATGCCTCAGTTCCGTCGGCGCATGCTATCAAATTGGGCATACAGAACTTTGAGGAAAACTGGTGATGAGAAAGAGAGGTGGAAGTGCGAAACGCGTGTGCACACCAGAGAATACTGCAAGAGTGGAAGAAGCCTTCAGCCGAAGTCTCAGATGTTCTGCACGCAAGCATGCCCTGCGAATTGGCATACAGGATCTCAGAGTATGGCGAATATTGTACAATCCGCGGCAAAAAACCTGCAACATGAGAATGTAAGTTTATTGTGATACTACGCCTAACAGCACAGGGAATCAACATAACGTCTAAGTGGCACGAATCACGCTAGGATAAACCTCGGCGTCCTCCCGTGAACACTTATTTTCGAGCAAAATACTTCGTTATTTCACAATAAACTTACATGATTATGTTGCAGGTTTTTTGCCGCTGATTGTACAAGGAACTGCAATACCACCCATACAAAATTCAGATAGTGCAACAACTGAATGCGGACGACCTCCCAAAGAGACTACGCTTTTGTCGGAAATCTTTTGAACTCATGAACGATAACACAGGCATGTGCGACAACCTGACCATTTTCAAGTTATGGACATTTTGTGTCGTGACATATCTTGCAAGATGTACAGGTTGTTCAGAAACATTCCTCACAAATTGCAAGCATTGTGAATTCATGTTGTGATTCTTTTATATCGCTGTGAATAAATTTGTATCGCTGGTGGAGATTTCAAAATCGCCCGTTTCTCTGCCGCATCTGTTATGTTTGCTACATTGAACGATTTAAATTCAGTAGATCACAGAACGAACTGTGCCTTGCAGCTTGTTGTTCGTGATACGCTGACATCACAATGTTCTCATTTCCAGCGAAAATAAAACTGAATTACCGCCATGTTACTAATCAATATAATCAGAGTTACTTTCTGTATACACAGATATTTATCGAAAAAATGAAAGAGCTCAACGAAGTCTATCTTACTTCATTAATACATTGTTAAACTATGCTAGCTTGTACTTCTTGTGGAATTGAGGCATTACTCATAGATCTCTTGAGTTGTTTTCAGATGAACAGCGAATCATTCTTTATGCGGTGTAACATCCATATGCAGCACTTGTTCTGAAAATAATCATAAATACCTCGTAATGTTCAAGAACAGTAATTAAGAGTCAAAGAGAGATGTTCAAAGTTATTCTGATATTATTCAAATCACACTTGAGTAGGTTTGGATATATGTGTTGTTCTTTTAGATGATTGCGTAGGAAACAATGTCTGTATCCTGCGCTGCACCTAGTCACCTATATTATCCAAACAGTCACTGGCAGTAATTAGTCCTATAAGAGCATTTAAAAAAAATATAATACCTTGAATGTGCCTCACTTAGAACAATTCTGTGAAAACTCGTAGTCAAAAAATCGAGCAGGTACAAAGCAAATTCTTACGTTTTCTCATAGACTATAGAAAAGGACAGGATTTTGCTCAAAATATGAATCCAGGATAGTTTACTTGGTAAAATCACACTTCAGACACTTGAACAAAGACAGACGTTGAACAACCTCCTTTTCTTACACAGACATTTGCACAACAAATAGACTGTACATACATAATTGCAAAGATAATGATCCAGGTTCAATTCCTCAAAGCATGGAGAATTTATGCTACATACAGCAAAATCAGTAAGGGTTATGAAGATGTAAACATATATAATTGATCTGAAAAATCGTTCAAAAAACTAACATTGAGTATTTTCTTTAAAAAAAATCAAGGAAAATGTATTATTTTAATTTAATATTCTATATTCAGGTATCAGCATCATTATAATATAATTTAATATTTTGAATTCAATATTAGTATCATTATAATTTAACATTATGTATTCGAGTATCATATGTAGACACTGTAATTGGGAAGTAATGCCTGTTGTGTCGATAAATAAATACATTATAGGACACAGAAGATGCGTGCTTCACGGTAGGAAGTACATAGTGTGGAGCATATGCCTCTAAGCGATCTGATCACAAATTCTGTATGCGATCACCACCTTGAGTATTGTTACTCTCAATGTACGAAGCACTTTGGGAATCTTGAATACATTTTCTGCAATTAAAACCATTCGCAAATCGCCGCTTTCTGTTGTAACGAGGAGATCTCGCCAATTTTGTACCATCAACATCTTACCCATTTCAAATATGAATGTGTAGTACACATCATTTCATACTACTTTGCATCACAGAACACAACACTATCTCAAGGCTATCGGAAAGAGCGAATTTTCAATATCGTAACACACACAGATTATGCATTGCAGCACATAAGTGTTTCCATTATTTTGATAATTATATGTATAAATATGCTTCAAAATACGAAGTTAACTATTCAGCGGAAAGCACTACATTGAATGTTTTTACATTTTGTAAACCTCAGACATTTCCAATGTTCTACTATTGTGAGTGCTTCCGCAGCGAGTGCATTATTGGAAAACCTAATTGATCTCCAGAATAGGAGTGAGAATTTCGAGTATTGAAATATGACTGCTAAATTTGCCAAATGGATTGTAGCACATTTGTAGAGAGTTATCTTATAATCAAAATAGATTCAACCATTAAGGTCGAGTTACGTTATTGTATGCGGTTCCGCTACGCTGATGATAAATCGCCGCCCGTAACTTAGAGCAAAGCTTCCAATAAATCGTTTTATTTCCTTAACCCCAGAAAGAGAATTCGTTTCAGTGAGGCAACTAGTTTCTCTCTTGCAATAGCTTGCAAAATGTTTAAACGAAATTAAGTGGTGTATGAAACGAAACGTTAAATACATTTTCTTTGATCATGTTCCTGTAAACAAACAAATTAACGAGTCATAGAACAGCGACTGGAGAAACTTAAGTGCAAATGCTGAAGTGGAAAACATAAACTATTTATAAATGAGCCATGTGTAAAGAGTCGTTTCTTTTTTTAACTTAAACGTTATTTACTTAAATGGAACAAAGCAGTTGTGATGAGGAGTCTTCCCTTCTTTAAACGTAAAGATTCAAAGGTAGATTTCACTAAATTAGATGAAAAGATGAAATTGCACTCACTTCTGTGCGAAGGACCCTTATTTCGACCTAATGACCAATCAATTTGCAGCATGCAACGTATGGTCTTAGTCATAATATGTGTTATGTTTCTATACAATGTATTATCTCAGAGTCTTTCAGTTTTAGTCGCTTATGAAATCTAAAGTATCACTGTTACCAAATTTTAGAATATGTAGAGTATGTTTATAAATGAACTGTGCGATTATTAGAAATTAATGATAAATCTATTTATTACCTTATATTGGCAAATTACAGCGTAAGCAGCGGCAATTCTCCAAGTTTCTGATGGATTACACTGTAAAAAATCGTTGTATTATTTCAACGACATGCCTGTGTGTTAACAAAATTGTGTTAAAATATAACACAAACAGGTGGTTAGAACAACTCACTCTCCATTTGGAGTTGTGTGTCAAATGCTGGTAGTTGAAATGACATATAGCCTTTGTATTAAATTAACACAAGTGTAGAATCATCGGCGTTCTTTTCTGCGTGATTGCCAAATATGCTGGCCATCTAATTATTGAGACTTATGTACTGAAGGTACAGTCAAACACAGTAGATAGAAATACTTAAACAAATCCAGGTATTTGCAAAATTTCAACATGCAAACCGCGCGATGCGCTCTCAGTTGTTTTACATAATGTTTTTGAAGAAATATGTCAACAGCGAGAAACAACACCATATTACTGAGTCACTTCTACACTGCACTAGAGCTCACCAGTCAATACCGGTGACTGTTTCGAAAATGGTGGAAAACCAAACACACTATAAGGATATAGGTAAGAGTTCCTATCATTCTTGAACAAGTTGTTGGTGAAGGTTGTGTTTCGAACCATCAAGAAATACGTCACAATAAGTGTTGGGGAGGAGGAAAAAAGTTTATGAAGACTTTCTAAATGAAGTGTTCTGTAGTTTACTATTCTTATTTTAAAACTAGAATATTTGGTAAGCGTACGCATGCACACCACAAGCTTTTCCAACACAGAAAACTTGTTCCATCAACACCGCAACGGAGTTATTTCAGTACCGAAATAGGTATCGTAGTAACACAGAACTGGAGTCGAACTAACACCAAAAACTGTGTTAATCTGGTCGTCTGACTTTGAATTCTAACACAGGGAGTGTTGAATTGACCCCAAAACCGTGTTATTTATACGGCTTTGACCTTGAATTATGACACACATTGTCTGTTGAAATAATAAGAAAATGATATTTAAGTAACACGGGGACTGTGTTATATTAATACTTGACATGGTGTAATATTAACACAAAATAATTAACACACTGCACACTGTGTTACTTTCTTAATGTTGGTGCAACACCACCACAAGTAACACTCAACACTTCTCTCCACACTACCAACACTGACATGGTGTCGAATCAACACCGAAAATACTAACACAGATCCGAATTGAACACCACTCAACACCGGTTCTGTGTGAAAAACGTAACACACCGCCTGTGTTAAACGCTAACACCATGGGGTCTGTGTTGAATTAACATCGCGTAGTGGTAGTCATGCTTGAACCACTGTCCTGTGTTAAATTTGAGTTGAATTAACACAACCATTTTTTACTGTGTAATCACAATTCTTCAATATGTGCATCTTTGGTTGCACTACATCCATCTACATAATTATCAAATTCTTCCCATATTCGGTGTACACCTGTCCTTATGTTCTGCAGTGCATATGTTATCTGATCACAAACTTCTTCAAGGGACACGGACATTGGCGGTATACAAATTCTGTCCTTAACAAACCCCCAAAGAAAGAAATCGCATGGTGCTAAATCCGTAGAACATGGTGGCCGGAGAGAAGGTTGGTGTTTCTGTTGCAGCACATCAAATCCAGTTGTGGCAAAGAACACTATTAAGAAGCTTTCGTACATTCATGTGAAAATGGAGCAGAGCACCGTCCAGTTGCAAAATGTAATAATCATAATTGCTGTTCAGCTGGTGTAACAACCAGGTTTCCAACATGTCTAGAAATGAGTCACCGGTCACAGTTTCTTGGTCGAAGAAAAGTGGGACGTGTACTTTCTCGCGAGACACGGCACCAAAAATATTCACTTTTGGAGAGTCACGAGGATGCTGTATCTCTGTATGTTGTTTCTGGCTTCCCCGGATATGGACATTGTGTTTGTTAAACTTGCCATTTACGTGGAAAGTGGCTTCATCGTAGAAGATGCATCTTTCTACAAAACTATCTTCCTCCATTTTCAACTGCATCTCTTCACAAGTCACGCTTTTCACTCTCTCTTGTGGTGTAAGGCCCTGCACTAGTCGCACTTCGTAAGATTTAAAACATAACCGCTTATGAAACACCTTCCACATTGTATTCTTTAGCATGTCAAATTCCCTGTTTGCTTTGCTAAGGGACTTGCCAAGACTTCGCTGAAACGCCTCATGCACTCTTTCAACGTTTGCATCAGACGCAAGAGATCGATCAGAACTCTTGCCTTTACGCAAGCATCCAGTTTCCATGAACTGTTAGTACCACCTATTTCTGTTATTCTTGTATGAAGAATTTTTCCTAAACCGTGCACGAAGCTCATGTTGTACTGTAATTACAAATATGTACAATTCAAAACGGAGCACACATAAAGCCTTTATCTGTTGTGATGTCATTTTGGAAACTGACGCTGTGGCCTCTCAGTAAGCATGACAAGCAAACATTAGGTAGCGCATGAAAAACTTGGACAGTTGCCACTGTTTACGGTGTAGGTTTTATCCGTGTAAGATAATAAACAGATTTGGTAGATATTAGAAGAAAAAAAGTTTCGTTCCGGTTCTTGATTCTCTTTTATCTTTATCTTATTTTTCTTCCAAATATGAGTATCAATTCCGTATAATTAGTGATAACTAGCCCCCCGTGGATACGGCCTTGTTTGTTACCGAAATGAGAGAACATGCCACATACAGAAAAGATGTGCACTTTTTATTATAGAAGCGGTATTTTGGAAGAGATTTTTCTATACTGTTTCCACAATTGATAAACTTGGGCAAAATAGCAGCCCGGTTCTGGATATTTAAAATACCGTTCCAGTATTCAACTGTTGTGACTGAGAAAACCAGGCTAATGTCCTCTCGGGATAGTCAACCGTTGAGGTCTATCCGAGAATCTCAAGCCAACATTCAGCCACTGACCCCAAGACTGGTCTGTAGACATTATTATTATTACTAGCTGTTATGCCCGTTCTTCGCACGGGTCAGATAAAATATCAATGTAAACAAACTGAACAATGAGAGAAGAATTAAGAAACTTTTCTAAAATTAGATAAATTTTTTGTGTGAATATATATCCAACAAAGTACGTGTTTTCATTGGGAAGGCCGATAGGGGCTGAATTTGAATGTAAACACTATCGGGAGTATCAATATACATCTGAGCGACCTCCATAAATATGAATTCGACACAAATATTGGTCATTTTCTACTACTTTTACATGTCCGGTAAACGCCCCCTGAGACCCCTCCCTGGTTCGAATTGTGAAAAAATCGCCTCTGGCCTTCAGCCAATACCGCAAAAACTATGAATGTGATACTAACATCTGTCATTTTCTACTACTTTAGAAAGTAAACGCCTCTGTGATCCTCTGGTTCCAATTTTGAGAAAACAACGCCTCTGGCTCCCAGTCGACGGAGGCCGTATTTGGAAGTCAACGTCTTGGGGGTATCACCATTCATCTCAGCGACAGCGAAAACTATTGATTTGACACTAATATCGGTCATTTTCGAGTATTTTTACATGTCTCGCAATTCTCCACCCCGGTGACTCCCGGCCCGCATACAATGGTGGATGAATTTGAAAATCATCGCTAATGAAAGTATCACCATTTATCTCAGAGACCGCGAAAACTGTGAATTCCACACTAATATCGGTCATTGTTGATTATTTTTACACGTCTCGGTGATCTCCTGTCCCTAGTTCCTTAGCTGATGGGGACTAAATGTGAAAGTAAACGCTATCTTGAGTTTCTATATTGAGCTCAGTGACCCCGAAAGCTATGGATTTGACATTAATATCGGTCATTTTGGATTATTTTTACATGTCTCGAAATTCCTCCTCCCCCCCCCCCTCAGGTGACCCCCGGCCCGCATACAAATGGAAGCTAAAGTCATCGTCAATGGTAGTGTTACCATTGATCTCAGCGACCGCGAAAACTACGGATTTGACACTAATATCGGTCATTTTCTACTACTTTTACATGTCCTGGTAAACGCCACCCTGAGACCTCCTGGTTCGAATTTTGAAAAAAACGCATCGGCTTGATCTGGAACCTGGACCAAGGTAGCCGTGACCAAATTTTGGTAACTTTCGGTCCACTCGTATGGTCCCCAGGCCGCACAAAGACAGACAGACAGACACAAACTTTTTATTTTATTTGTATTAGATTATTATTATTATTATTATTATTATTATTATTATTATTATTATTATTATTATTATTATTATTATTATACTATTTCGGGTTTATTCTTTTGTTTTAAGCATTCCGACTATTGACTCAAGTCTCTTTAAAGCACTGCTCTAGTCTCTGAATTCAGAGGACTATTCAAGAAATTACTAATACAAACAGATAATTATAAAATATATAAAGTACGGTATATTTATCAAATATCACATTATGAATTCTCTCTTGCTTTGCGTTGCAAAATAGTACACAAATATATAGCAAAAGACTGTATTGCTGAGATATTTGATAGTGTATATTTCAATTTTGGGTCACCACAAATTTATAGAAGCTCATTTGTCCAGTGCTACCCGGACATCTCCCAATCTTCTATTACATAGAAAAATAAAAATTTATATTGATTTCGACACTTCGGTAGTATTGGTCATTTTCAATTAATTTTACATGTTATCTTTCCCCATATATTGTATGTACAGGTTTGGTTAATTACTCCAGATGTACTAGGCTAGAACATAACCACATGCACAAACACACTCCACACACACACAAAATCACACGCTCCCATATTATAGCAGCCACTTTCTGCTCTTTCCTGGCAACACTTGCTTCCTCCCCCAACACCCATCTGGTAGTTTGCCGCGTATATGTGAAGAGCTTCATTGCTTGTAATGTCCCGCTTGGCTATACACGGCGATTTGCCGCGCCGGATTCTAGCAGGGAGATCCGGCTGGTTTTGCTCGCCGGATAAATGTCCGGCGACCACCGCACATATGTGAAGAGCTTCATTGCTTGCAATGTCTTTCTACCTCGTCCGGCAATTCGCCGGAAACGGATCCGGCAAATCGCCGGATAATGTGAAAGGGACATTACACGTAGGAAGGTGTTGATTTCCTGCACCGCATTATTGTGAATCATGGAGGGGGGATACTACGAACCAAAACTAAAACACCAATCACGTGAATGGTGCCACCCTGCGTCGTCACAACCGACAAAGATCAAACAAGGACCAACAAACATTACGGTCATGATGATAATGTCCTATGGTCACGAAGACATTATGTCCTTACACCAAGTATTACCAGGGGTTACTGTAAATGCTACGTACTATGTCTTGTACCTGAGTCATCATTTACGGCCAGCATTTCAACGCAAATGACCACATCTTCTGCAGTTTGGACCAATACTGATTCACGACAAAGGCAGATGTAATTCCGTATATATTCTTTTACTGCGACGGAGTTGAAAGGCACTGAAGCTCCCTCTATATTCCTCGGACATTTGACCCTGTGATTTTGATTTGCTCCCAGACGATTAAACAACACATATCGCGGACGTTTTTGTGATATTCCCAACATAATTTGCCTTAGGGCGCTCTTTCAAAACCATCTTATAAACGGGGACTTTCAAGAATATCTAATGTCTGCCAGATATCTAGAAACATGTTCACCAGGCCGGAAGGGACTACATCGAGAGGACGTAACAATGTTTATTTGAGATACACTTTTCATTTTCATTTCTCGGATATGTTGCCACTTAATTCTAAGTAATCCTCGTAGTATTTTACTTACTGTTTGTGCTCCCGACTGTGTGATATCAAATTTGACTAGCACAAAAATAAAACAAAGCAAGGACTTAACTTTTGGCCTAGAGCACAATGAATTCTATCAAAGGAAGCCGATGTATTGACCACATAACATACAAGAATACGTATATCTGTTTTGTTGGCTGTAATTATTTTTATCTTAAGGAGCCGAACACACGCATTAACCTGATAAGACATATTTAATTTCTAGTGCAAACCATTTAGAACATTTAATTGTCCAGTTAATCATTGTTAAGTGTAAGTAAAATTTATCGAAAACTATTACGTTGTAATTGGTATCAGGTTATATTCTCTGTAGGACACAACATCTACTGTCTGAAATGGCTATGTGTTCGTTTTTGGTGTGTCTAAGATAGATTCAACACTTAACGAGAGAATATGAAGTACTAACCCATAAGAGATTCACAAATCATTGATTATAGAAAGAAATATATGCTATGTTTTAAGCAACAAACTATACATCTGAGAGAAATATGTGAAGTGGGGACCTTTAGAATACAACTATGAGTTATTTCCTCACAACTTGGTTAATAAATATGGCATAGATAAAATTTGAAATGTTTTATATGTGAAATGTATAATTACCCGTGTAAGTTTGTCACGTTTCTGTAAGTTTCATATGTTTATTGCGTTACATACATAAAATCTAATAAACTGTGATATATTTAAATTGAATTTTTGTTTTAACGAAGTATGAACTACATAAGTATCCATATATTTCACATAATTTTAACGAAGATATATTAAATGAACTCAGTTTCTGATATTCCACCGGATTTCATTTATCTTATTTTAATTTACGTTCCAAATGTACTGACTCCTTTCGTCGTCAGAGTTCTATTAATTTGGGGAATTTTTGTTGAATTATTGTTGTATAATTGTAATTATTACAATTTTATAATTTTAAATTTTAAATAGTAAGACTATTCGTGGCTTTGGATTGATTATTTTAACAAAAGAGACACTGACCAAAGCTTAAAACCCACTTTATTTTAAATTATAATTTGTAACTGTTTCGGATATCTAGCATATCCTTCTTCAGACACTATCGAAACAGTTGCAAATTATGATTTAAAATAAAGTGGATTTTAAGCTTTGGTCAGTGTCTCTTTTGTTAAATTTTAAAGTTAAACAATCAACTATCATTAGAATTTACGGTTTTATTTAAATTTAAAATATAACCGTGTTCTTAATTATTATTTTTGTCCTCTTCTCTGATTATTACTATTATTGTAATAAAACGTTCCTAATATCAGTTCATTTGTAACCTTCTTTTCTGTTCAATGTGATGTCATACAATGTTATTTCCATTGCTTCTCTTAATAATCGTATATATATCCATGAGTGGATCTGCATATGACTGATGTATTTTCTAACAAAATTTTATGTTGTTCTTCTAGTGCATATTGCACTCATTCTGACTTCTGATTGATTTAACCATGTATTTTATTTCTTGTATGCTCCTGACACCTGCAATGTAACAAAAAGCAGAATTTGTAAGGGGTTTGTCCTGGTTCGTATTTAGTAATCTTCAAAATAATTCAAACGTTTTAACACTTTCTTAGCTGGTTTTTAATACTTAACCATGAGAAGCGTACATAATCAACTTTCTGCATATTCAACAAGATATCTACCTCTTTATACACACACTTATTTTCTCGACAAGATTTCTACGTACATGTACCTTTATTTACGACGTTGCTATAGTAACAACTCTCTTATTTTAGTTACCGATTACAAAAAAAAAAAAAAAAAAAGTCTCGAAATCTCTATATGTCTTTCTTTTCTTTATACATAATACTGCTCAAATAATTCGCCTCTGATCCCTTTCTGTAAATTGGCACAGATTGTTAATATTGCATACAACGTTATCGTTGTAAATTCAGACAGAACTTTGTATGAAAGGCAAAAATTAGCATTCATATCTTTCATTTCCAATATGGGTAACAAAATAAATTGTTTATTATTAGTCACGCCACATTTAAAGAACAAATACTACGTTCCGTGAAAAGCCAAGGAAAAGTTAGACACTCCAAGTAGTTATTCAATCCTATGTAGAAAACTAAATGTGGACTTACATACATTGGCAAAGAGGACTGACAAATAAACCCAGGTGTGAGGACATACAAGATATATACGATAAAATCAACCAGAGAAGACAGCATTAGTGCAACATGCACTAGAGGAAAAGCATAAAATTTTGTTTGAAAAGTCATCGATTATTTACAGATCCATTGATGGATATAAAGTTTATTTAGGAAAGTAATGTAAATAAAATTACGTGATAAAACATGAAACAGGGAGGAAGGCTAGAAATTATGTGATACTTGGAATGACGAAACTGACGTAATAATAACTAATAAAACATACTATAAATTTGAATTAACCCGTAAATTGTAAGAATATTTTATTGTTTAATTTTGAAACGTAAAATTATAAAATTGAAACAATTGAAATTACACTACAATAGTTGCACAATAATTCTTCTAATTAGTAAACCCCTGACGGTGAACGCAATCATTATATTTGGAATTTAAATAACATAAATAAAATATGGATGGAATGCAAAAAAATCACACGTAAGTACTTATTTATAAATAATATGTATCTATTTATAAACAAAATAAAATCATAATCTTCTTTTATACTGAAGGCGATTATATGTTTTTTATTTAAAAATAAACATTGATGTTTCTCATACTTTGAGGCAACTACAATTAAATCGAAACGTGTACGTTCTGATTGCATGAGGTTGAGCAGGAACGTACCACAGATTTTCACTTAGCTCCAAGGTCAGTCAGCCATTACAAATATCTGGATGTCATTATTTGATTTAATAGATACATCTGATATCGAACTCAGATTCAGGTTTCACCCTCGCCATTTCATCACTTTTTTCCCCATCGCATTAGAGAAGTCGTAACGTACAGTGTTGCAATGCATATTTAAGTGTTGCCACATTTAAACGCAAATGTTTCCGTTCTACGGCGATATTTTTATGCCGTTTTGCTGCTAAAACCTAGCCTCTCTTTAAGTTTATGATAAATGGCAGAGATTGAACTAAAGTTATGATTTTTTAATATTGTAGATTTTGTACAATACCAAAGGTTGTTTTAATATTTTTTAGATCTTTCTTTACTGTTTTCTTTCACCGATAATTATTATATTAACGTTTTATTTGTTTTCATTTGCCTTGGTATAGAATATTGAAATTTAGTGGTACTCGTAGATTATGCAGTAGTAACTTTAAACCCATTAACATTTAACATTTCCATATATACTCCGTTTTCAGCCCATTATAAACTTCTACTTGTATTATCTTATTATAATTTATATTCTTCGCTTACCATTCTGCATTTTTTTCTATTGATCACAATTGCACATCACCACTAGGTATATATTTAATTTTTATTCTACTATGATCGAAAATTTGAATGGTCCTTTTATAAACTACACATACTTGAGTATATTTTTACATAGCATATCCAATAAACTTTATGGTTAACTAACCAACTTAGTTAATCAAATGTTTAATTAATTAATTAATTAAATTAGTTAATGTGTATCTAATTTACAAGTATCTAATCTAATCTATTAATTAGCATCTAATTTAGAATATTAATTTACAAGATGTGCGATATAAATCACAGAACAAGTCACAAGACAAAAGTAAAATTGGAAATATTCAAGTATTTACTTAGGCATACCTATGGGTTAGTTAACTGGAATTTTTGAAGTGTTATAATAATCAGTATAGTATATATTTATTTTTATTATATTTTAATTGTTTAGATTTTTTGAGATACATTAACAAACTCGTCTATTAATTAGCTATGAATATATTAGAAAGGTAAGTCAATTTAAGTAGAAAAAACTAACATTTAGTGATGATATTGTAAAGTACCGAAAATTCTAACTGTATTTTGTAAATTTATTTTGTTCATTGTAAAACAAAGAAGCGATATTCAATGTATTTGTTTAGTAAAATAAAAACAGATAACGTAGGCACCACACCACAGTTGTAGGTAGTTTTTATATACGGAAATAACAAAATAAGGCATTTCATAAGAAGACCTGAGCTAAGCTCTACGCTACTACCAAGAAGCGTCGGAATCTCGGTAAAGGGTTGTGCTGGTTGAGTACGGAGGGTGGACTCGAGAAGTAGGAATTAAGATCGCATAGTGAAACGACATCGATTGGAGATCATCAAACCTGAACTACCTGTGAGTATTATATCTATTTACGATGTTGGATAGTCACAATGGTTAAGTTTCTGTACCATGACGATTTGGTAGATTCTTATAATTAAAACTATTTTGAGTCCTGATAGCTCGTGGTGTGATGTCGAAAATATCCAAATGAAATTGATCATTTCATTTCTTATCCTAATAAATTAGTAAAATTCATCCTTGAGTTGTCTTCAAATTTCGGATGAGCTACGCTTTGCCCCAAGCATAAAAAGTTTTTAAGATACTAAGTTACTTCATTTTGAAATTTGTAGCACACGGTATGGTGGAACCGCCGGGTAGCATACGTTAATATTGTTGGATCAAAAAGATCCAATATATATCAGGCATAAATTTTCTTGTAGCCTTATATCTCGAGAAAATTTTAGCGTAACAAAAGCCAAACTATTATTTAAACGAGTGTGATGCGTTTATTCCGCAAAAAATACGAAAATTCGATTTAGGGGCCTTTCAAAAATTTTGTGGCCCCAGATTCAAAAAATCCAATATATTTCATTTAGTCAAACATTTTCTTGTAGGCCTTATATCTGGAGAACTACATATAGTGTAGGCAAACGCAAACTATCAATTAACTCAGTATGATGTGCTTATTCCATAAAAAAAAATTACGGAAACTTGATTTAGGGGATGTTAAAAAATTGTGGCCCTAATAAAAAAATTGGCCAAGATCGTTTGATGTATTTTTTTAGATCATTCTTAAAATTCTTGGCCAAGATCGCAATCTTTTGATCCATTTTTTGGATCATTCCTATAATTCTTGTTATTTGGAACTAAACAAGCATGACCTATCTTTAAATATGCTATACTACTGAATACATAAGTAAATAAATCGCATAAAATGAACACAGTAGGCAGTAGCAAGAATGCGAACTTAAGATGTGACTTGTCAATTATAAAACAAGAATGCTAAGAATTCAATTATATCAAATCGTAGAACGAATATGGAAAAACGTGAACGCAATTAAAGGAAAAGAGTATAACTGGGAACTTGAACTGTGTACTACTCTAAAGAGAGTAATTGATTCATTGATTTTGAGTTTATCGTCCCTTTCAGCAACGAGGCTATGTGACATGTGGACCTACAGCTTAACGTGGGATCCGAAACCCATGAGCTCTCGCCGCGAATCGAACCCGTGTCTACCACGCCAAAGGCACGTATGCTAACGCTTAGCCACGAGGAAGCTCTAAACAGAGTTATTAACGGACACACTCCTTTGAATTGAAATTTGAACTCATAACATTTAACTATATTATAAAGAATTTAGGTTGATTCGTTGATTTGAAGTTTAACATTCCTTTCCTGTAAGCGAGGCTATGTAAGATGTAGAAGTTCCACCTAGGAGCAAAAGGAATTTTGGAGAGGGAGACAAGGCATCATTGACCTTAACTTCGCCATGTAATATAAGACTAAATAAAATAAAATAAAATAAATAAATAGAAACAAGCAAGTTCCTAAGGGATTGTAAAGAGAAGAGAAGAGAATTTGTAAAGAGCAATAGTTTCTCCCGTAGCAGTGACTCATTGGTAGAACGTTTATCCCTGGGACATGGGGTCTTTGGTTCGATCCCAGCTCGCACCAAGTGAGCTTAGTGGCGGACAAACACCGTATGCATGGGTTTCTTCGGTGTTTTTGTGTTTCCTCCCACTTTCTTCATTCCACCATTTTATTCATTTCTCATCGCCGTCTTCTTTAGCTTAAGCGGCATAACTGTGGGATGTAAAACTTAAAGGTTTCATTTCATTTCAGTTTTGCTTTTCCCGTTTCACTCCTAAATGCAATCGTAGTTGGTTCTGGTGGTAATCCTATGTGCAAATATAATCTATCAACTGTTTAGCTGGTCTATTACCAGAATAGTGCTTTAAGTCTCATTGTTTTGTGTGGCTCCTGCCCTCAGATTGTAAAATTTACAAAGCGAAGGATTTAAAAAAATCGATTTTATTCGATTTTATGCATTGATTTTAATCGATTTTATTCGATTAAAAAATTCGATTTTATGCATCACCGAAGAAAAATTTGTATAGAACAAAATGAAGCAAGCGGGTACAGCTACTTGTTTCGCACTAATGAAGAACGATTATGACCATCATCATGGGTATTCTGCCATTAATAGCAGGTCACTTGCCACAGCTCAGAAGCTTCCACGTTCCACAGCCTTCAGGTATTCTGTTTGTCTTAACGTACGATTTTTCTGTTTTGATACCATCCATCATTGTCCCCTCTCTCCTACCTGCTACTATACTTTCTTCCACATCCGTTACGACACAGTCTCTTATGCTAAAAGTGTAACGTCTATAAAAGTAAGAAAAATATAAGCGTTTTGGTAATAAGGGTGAACTCAATAAACCATTCTTCTATCAATTATTGTTGAGTGATGTTATTGTTATCGATACAATTTCTATAATATTACTAGCAGCGTTCACCCCGCTTCGCTGCGGTCACCCCGGAACGCAATAAACGTTGTTACTTAGATAATTTTTACTTTTTCGCTTTCAAGTGATATGATAAAAACCATAGAAGATTGCAGTAAATGTTAACATTATATCGCCTGTCATTTATGTTAACCCGCCCCGCTTTGCTGCGGTCACCCCGGAACGCAATAAACTTTGTTACTTAGATAATTTTTACTTTTTCGCTTTCAAGTGATATGATAAAAACCATAGTAGATTGCAGTAAATGTTAACATTATATCGCCTGTCATTTATGTTAACCCGCCGAGTGACACGGTCATGCGGGTTGCATATAAATACGTTTATTTTTACCTATGATGAACTAACAAAGGATTTGTACGTTATGGACACTTGAATGGTCAATTATCTCAAGACACTGGTAATTAAAAATTAAAGTGATATGATAAAAACCATCTAGGGTCCAAATCCTAATAACCCCCCAAAAATGAAAGAAATTGGTTCAGCCGTATTAGCGTGATGAGGGAACAAAGGATTTGTGCGTTCTCTTTTATATATATAGATTACTCAGTGCATATTTTAAGACATTTTCACTAGGCGACATTAGAACTTAAGAACAACTTGCATCATGATATGAGGTATCAAATTAAATGTCTTTGTAAGATCTTGTTACACGCCAATATTTTGTGACACATTCAAGTCACATCACCACTAGAAGGAACATGTGAACAGTGAATGTCACACTTAGTACCACACTTTCTGTAATATATTTTATAAAGTATAAGAGACAAATGTCCTTAGTGTATCGTTTAACCTTTAATGGTTAATGGCTTAATCATTTAATGGTTACTGTCGTATTAAAACTTTAGTACTTCTAAGTTCCATATTTTTATCTATGAAATTGACTAGTTTTTGTATGAAATCCTACGATAATGAAATTCAGAATATTTAAAATGAAATAATGAAACACTAGCATAGTAGAAACACAAACTACAGTAACTTAAAAATGATCAGGTGCAGATATCAGAGCAACTTCACTTAGTAATTACAAAATGAGGTTATGGTGACTAAAATTGGATATTGACGAGTTGATGCTTTTTGTTATTCTACACCATGTTATTAATACCTTCCGCACTAAAAGTGAGTTAGTGATCATACACTTGACGGGCAAGACATATTATACGTCACTACTCTGCGCTCAGGTGTGACAATAATCAACAGAACAGAGGCTATAGAGAAAGAACATCAAAATCCCCCCTTCGATATCATGTTACTATAATCGCAGAGGCTGCGTAACGTTATCTGAACTCCATATTTTCAAATTACAACCATAGATTCAATTAGTGATGAAGTCATAAATTTATCGAGCCTGAATCTAGTCAACTAATTAAAGTGAAGTCATTGACTACTATACTTGACGACATTTAAAGAACACACATAATAAAGTACCTAAAAGCATTAATATCATATAGAATCAAAGCAACCTATCAATGTAACAGTTACGTAACAGACAGCAACATCAGAACTCACGTAACATCAGAATTCACGATAATGCTATTACGAATCATTGAAAGCAAAATGTTTGAACTCTGTGATTGAAAAATCACAATCAAAATCTTAATAATTAGCTTTAGAATTAAAATATGATTCAGTGAAAGTAGCATACTACACAAGACAATCGTAACTTTCGCACTAGATGCGGCTATCGTTTGAGAAAACATTCTTGATATATTCTTGGTCCTTAGATTTAAAAGTTTTTGTCTTTAGTTTGTAAAAACTTTTCCAAAGTAGGCCTATGATCATAAAATGCTGTTCCAATACCATTAAAAGCAATATGCATTCATGAATTTAAAGCTTCCCTTGAGTAACTTGACTGCTTCCTTGTTTTCAATATTGTGTGAAGTGATAGTGCTCTCTCAGACCCACCACTATGTGGGTTCAAACAAATATAAGACTGCACCAATTTTGAAAATACAGGGCATGGTCTGGATACCTTTAAATAGTAATATAATTTTGGCGTGAAATTACTCAAGTTCAAAGGAACAGGAAGTTTTTTATCGGCAAATAAACTTGCACTATCGTCTGTCAAAGAAGAAACTGCACTTTTTTCCAAATAATTTTTCAACTTGGACTCGTGCTGCTTGAACTAATTCATTCACGTTTCTTACCTCAGTAAATGCACTTATTGAGTTCAGGATGCATTGTTGCTCATCATGAAATCTTTCGTAAATAAATTATTTTTAACTCATTACCACTTCTGTCCTTATTGTGGACCAGCACTGGGGAAGAACTTCCAAGTCAGAATGAGATGGGTCATTTTCTTCATCACTTGTAGCATTATCATTCTTGAACAATCCTTCTTCTAGTTTATGTCCTTGTTCCAATAAAGTCAGTGGTCGAAGTGAGGCGGTATGCGGTGGTATGCCATACTGCCTCTAGTTTTTCAGTGATGAAGGTATACCGTCTCTGGTTTTTCAGTGATCAAGACATACTGTCACTGGAGAGTAGATGCTAAATACCTTTAATAAATCCATTTCTATATAAAGTAATTCACGAATAGCTTAGTACGTAAAAGGTTTTTATTTCTTATGTAGAAATAGTTTCTAAGTTGACAACACTGACATTTTTGTTATCTTTTTCCTACCTTTTGTTATTAAAATGAGGTGTCTTCAAAAGAGTATGTCTAGTTTATATTTTGATGTGCCATATTGAATTGTTTCTTTCTTATATAATATTGAATTGTCTTCTTGCCTGAATGTATATAAAAGTCGTGTTTTGAGTATGGGTGGATTTAGGCCTTGTCTGCTGAGAGGGGAGGATCTTTCGGGGGTTTGGAATACCCATCAGTCGAGTGGAGGTCCGGAAGTTTCCCGCAGGAAACTGTTATTTAAAAGCTCGGCTTGAGCATTTTCGTGTATAATTCTCTATATTACAATATAAGGGGATATTTTTCAGAAAGTTATTGGCAGGAAATCCCCCCCCCCCACCGTAAAGACAGAGACGCTTTCCAATGGCCTTCACTTATTGTGTAAATAGAAATGCAATCTTTTAGGTAACATACCCTCACCATATTTCAACATTTAGATAGCGGGTATACCGAGTTAAAATCGTAATAAAACATACCGCCTCTGTTTTTTTCCACTTCGAACACTGATTAAAGTAATACACTGTATGACAGTTTCTGTCGCAACCTCTATGCCTATCACGGTTATAATTGATTTTTGACATTCTTTCTGAAGCGTTTCAAGGTATCTCAATAATTGCGTCATGAGACAAGTGAGATGTTGTTCATCCCCATCCTTGCAAAGACGCAGGGCTCCTCGTATCCTTTTCTACTTTCGTTGCTTTTGTATTTTCAGTAATCCATGTCCATTGCTTTTGCGTACGTGGTAAGTTGTTCCAAATAGCTTGACTCAATTTTATCAAGTGTTCGACAAAACGTACCTCGAAATAAGCAGGCAAGCACACAATTGAAACATTTGTTTCCTTGCCAATTTTCTTTAATTCTTCGAGAGAAAGAGCAGATCTTCGATAATAAGTAGTAACTAACTTCACATTACTCTTCCAATTTTTTATTATTTTGAAATTGTTGATTCCACATCAGTTAGAACCAAATCCGTTCGGCGCGCAATGCACCATAAAGGTAGAAAGTTACTGTGCGTTGAAAAGAACGCATCTTTTTATTTATTTACGTATGATTGAAATGAATAAGCAAAATAGTGTTCATGGTCTTGGGTTTTAACTCTGAGGATTCCAGATAAATCACGTGCAAATTTCCAATACATATATTCCTGTTGTGCTTTTCCCATGCCTCCCGAAAGCCCGACTTTTTCTAAATTTAGTCCACTTTTATGGGTAATTATACGTACACTTCTGCCCAAAAAAAAAGAAAGAAAAAAGAAAGAAAGAAAAAGTAACTGAAATGTTTTTCAAAATGACGCCAATTTGCCCGCACTATAGCTGTTCACTAAGCGAACTAGGCGACATGGCTGTTCACTAAATGACATTAGCTCGGCACTAGGCGACACTTTTGTCGCCAAGTTATAACTTATTTTACGAACTCTTACTACTAGTAATGTTTGTGACTAATATTTTCAGTACGATATCTTATTATTACTCATATAGGTTTTGTTCTCAGCACGTTTTTCTGCATACCTTTTTTTTTATTGTTTTTAAATTTGTTGTGCATTATTTTTCGGGAGTCATTGCATGTTCATATAATATTTACTATTCTTGACTATGCTAATTATGCTAATTTTATTTGAATTATTTCCACCATTGTAATCTATCTTTGTTAGTGATACTTTCTGCATTGCTTTGGGGACACTTCTGTTCATTGTCTATTTGTGACCAATATACCTCTCCAATTATTATTTTGGGTAAAAGGAAAATCCGATATCAATTTCACCTTTAATACCTCGGAGCGCTTCAAACGTTTAAAGATAAAATTTTACGGGACTTCGAACTTCCGTATATTTTAATTTTTGCTATTTAAACGGTAAACTATGGCAAAACGACATTAATGATCTAATAATTCAATAACAATTAAATTTTATTGCAGCTATACACGGGGGTGCGACTAGCTCATTCACGGCTGAGCACATCATGTGCTTGTTTACACGAAGTAATTGAGTTCTTTTTGGCAGTGTAATAGAACTTGACTATGGCATTAACCTTCACCAGTTGTGGCATATATAGAATTTCAATATTTAATCTTTAACCGTTTTCGAGATAAAGGCTCGTGAAAACATTAAAAAGGATTAAATTTTAGCTTTCACTATCTCCATTATCAAAATCTATAGGGCACTTCCTGTAAGCATGAAAACTAAGGATTTGGCAGAATTGTCGAATTTGTGATAAAAGGAAAAGGGAAAGATATCAGAGAACTCAAGATTTCCTGTTCCAAGCGGAAAAATTACAGGGTAATGGCCCAATTCCATATTGTTAGGTTACTTATGATTCAAAACCTATATAGGTTACTTGTTGTAAACATTAAAACTCGAAATTTTGCACAAAATAGGATTTTTGATAAAAAAAATAAAGGAAAAATATACGCAAAACTATAAATGTTCCTCTCCAAGATGGATTAGGAAGCAAGGGCCAACTCACAGTACGTAACTTGTGAAAATTGTTGGAAACTTACATTGTCCTTCCTCTAAACATGAAGACTTTCCAATCTAAGTCACACGTTAATACTAAGTCAAGCACATAGAATATCATATTTCCTGTAAACAAAGAAATTTGAAATTCCAGAGAAATACATGTATTTCCATAAGTAAAAATTATATAAGTGTAGGTATTTGCAATCGGTGTTACCACAGAGCATCATTTCCAAACCACTGTGGCCATCTCGGTGTCCTGATCTTACTCATGTAGACTTTGTCCTTATGAGGATATCTCAAATCAGTAGCTTACACAATGTTTACAACTACTTTGGAAGAACTTCTGCCACACATTTAACGAAATATGGACAATATTTCACATGTAACGTTCCAGAGTACGATCTGATCAAGAATGCCCAACTTACCTACAAAAACGGTCAAATTATTCAAATGCCGAATCGATCAGAACTCCCAATCACCAAAATGGTCAAAATGTCCAACCGAGAAATCGCTCACAAAATCAGTCGGAGCACCCAAAGAAACGGTTAGAACGGCCAACTGAAGAAATATCTAAGTCGCAGATCGCCCAACGACCACATCACCCACAAAAACGGTCAGAACACTCAAACATACAGGCAGAACGAATGAGAACGGGTAAGCGTCCTAATACAAAACAGATATAGAGATTGATTCAGTTATATTGAGCCAAAGTCAATGTGCAACTAAACCGCGCGTGCGCAACTCATCTTCGTGAGATTCCCACGAGCTAAGCAACAGTATCTCGTTAGTCACGTGGTAGAGAAATGTGGTCGAGTGTAGTCTGATGCCGGCTAAACTTAACAGATTCTTGGAGGGGTTCGTTGCGACCCTTTCCGACGCTAAGTTCATGGCGTCGGGCAATGTAGAAACATGTAAAGTGCGTACATTTTGTGTAGGTCGTGTCAGTATGAATTGTGTTATACGGAAATGTGCGGCACAGAGTTCTGGGCCTACCACACAAACGCGAAGAGCTAGAAGCAGGCCTCCCGTAAAGATGACTCTACCGCTATTGCGTATTGTTCGGCGTATGGCAACCTCTGAAAATCCCCATCCACAATGTGCGATAGCGAGCTAATGCATCATATCGCAGGCGTCAATCGATCGTGCCATTCACAGAGATTTTCTCCTCACGGTCCTTTGGAAGAGAAGTGGCCACGCCCTGAAATCGTGTCATGTGACTGAGCGAAAAATGAACTGTAAGAGGCTACTCGAATGCCATCGGTGGAAGTTTGTTGTCACCCTTGATAAAGTGTGGGTTTACCTCACAGACTGTAAAGTTCGTGCCATTTCATACAGGGAGAATTTTCCAAAAGGGGTCGTGATTGTAACCAATTCTCTTTTCTGACATTCCACGATTCCAAATGCAAGCCCAATTGACTATTGTACTTTCGGATTCCTCAAACGACGACTGTCCTATCGTTGAGTCCGCGCAGTCTGCGGCCTACGAAAAGCTTGTAAAGAGAGGTGGGAAGAAATACCCATGGTTAGCTGCAACGCAGTCTGCTACTATGGTACTTCGATGCCGGACAATAGTTAGTAGATTGAACAGCTACAAATCAAACACACCCAGTGAGAGATGGAGGTGGAAGAATGGCATTTACTGGGTAAGAAGCATAATCAACTTTGGCTGAATATAACTGAATCAACCTCTGTAGTATAAACTGCATTGTGGAAAAGTTATTTACTAGATGAACATTGTAATTAAAAGATGGTACTAAAAGTATGGATTCAATTGCTATTTAATCAACCTTCAGAGACAAGCTGCCGAAAAGAATCTCAAATTACTTCGCATTTGAATGCATTTGTCTAATGAAGATGCGTTAGGGAGGTTGATTTGGCTTAATGGTAGAGCGTTCATCTCTACTGTGTGGAGTCCCTTGTTTGATCCTAGCTCGTAACCAGTAGGCGTTATAGTGGACAAACATCGTATGTGTGGATTTTCTCGGGGTCGCCCTTTTCTTCCCACTTTCTTCATTCCATATATGTGATCGTTGTACGTTTTGACTGTTTCAACTTTTGAGTCTTTCACCGCTTTTCTGGCCGATTTCCGTTTTATTTTGTGTTGTGCCCATTGGGCGATATGCCATCTCGATATTTCTTTTGTTGGTGATTTTGACATTATTTTGTAGATGTCTTGACCGATTTTATGGTTAATTTGTTCGTTGACGTTTTGACTGTTTTGGCAGTTGAGTGTTCCGAGTGATTTGGCAGTTAGGCCTTTTGACCGTTATTGAGGGCGACTTGTCCGATTTGTAAGTTGAAATTTCTGACCTCAACTTACCAAAGCTTGTTCAAGTACATGTTTGAAAGGATGCATATGTGTGAAACAGTAAATGGTGACAATTTTCCACATTTTAAGTAGTGCATTCATTAGTTGCGTCGTTGTATGTAGTACATATGTATTTTGTGTATAAAATATACTTTTGACTTTTATTGATGTCTACAGGTTCGTAAATAGAAAACACAAATATATAGGAGATACGTTTGCTATTGTACTGAATTAAAGATAATTTCTTCGGTCTGAAAATTCCCTCATAGCGTAACAGAGAACACATAAAGGATATTCATTCTTAATTCTCTAATAATGGTAGTTAAAAAATGTAACGCTTCAGTATTCTGATAAGTTAAGAAAGTGAACATTAGTTAAAAGATATAGAACTGACACGAAAAAAGTATCATTTGACTTGAGTTCAACAGCGCATGTTTAATTGCCATACCTATATGAATTTCACGTATGTAAGTTTATTGAACATTTCTTAAAATATGACCTCGGTTCTTTTTCATCTTTTTAAATGCATTTTAGTCAGAAAAGAATAGTTGTTAAACGAACGTAAAACTCAAGAATTTCATTTTCATTTAAGAACTTATTTTTCTGCGAACTCAATTTTCGTTGTTTATTTTTTTTAAAAAAATGTAGTTCATTTAATAGATTTCGATTGTAAATTGCTTCAAGCTACGGTTGATAGCTGTTCTTCATAAAAAGGAAGTCCTTTTCTGCAGAGACTTTAACTTCGAGATTACCATAATTAACTTACTAACCTAAACAGAATTTAATGGACGCAATCAGTTGGTACATAATCCTAAATGCATTATTCATAAGTTGGAGCAAGAGATGGAAAAAATGAACTTCTATAAAATATCGTTTTGTTTTTCTCTTTCTTTCTTTACTTTTCAAAGCCTACAGATACTGAAACTCAGGTAATAAACCTTTTTCCAAATTAATTAAGTTATCAAATTTACCAATAGTAGTCAAAAACTAATTAAGAAAGAACTTCGTATCTGATTTTTTTCTTTTTATTTGTTTTTACTTCGAGCGTTGATTCAAAATGTATCCCATAGATAGTTTGTTTTCATGAAAATCTGAATATAGTTTAAACTTTGTTGCAGGTACAGTTTGTACCTAAACGAAAAACATCTTTTCTCTCTGAAATTTAAGATGAAAGTTAAATATTATTAAAGAAACGAGTAGGTTAATCACCCTTGCACCTGATACTGACAATGAAAAGCAGCTAGCTTTTTAAAATAAAAGCAACATTGTACTTAAGGATCAGCTTATGGCCAGTGATGCAAAGTTCTGACAGTTCTGTTGATGAGCAATATTGGTTTAGTTTATAGTTTCACTATGTAATAGCTCGCATATTATATTAGTAATAGTAACTAGGATTAAATAATCATATAGTATCTTCATATAGATGTTTTGAATATTGATATTCAAATATAGCACTGGAGATTTTTCTCATTGGTACTGTATCGAAAAGTTAAGAGATACTTTTAGAACCTGGGTCGCTGGTTCGATCCCAGCTCAAGGCAAATGCATTTTGTAGAGGACAAACACCGTGGCCCTGGGTTTTCTCGGAAGGGGCCCGTGGTGGCTCAGTGGTAGAGCGTTCACCTCTGGTGCTTGAGGTCCCGGGTTCGATCCCAGCCCGCGCCAAGTGAACCTTGTGATGGACAAACACCATGTGCGTCGGTTTCCTCGGGGCTTTCCCGTTTTATCACACTTTCTTCATTCCAACATTCCATTCATTTCTCATTATCACCATCTCCTTTAGCCTAATCGGTATAACCGTGGAAAGTAAAACTGAAAGATTTCATTCCATTTTTATTTTATTTACTTTTAGAACCTGAGACATTTAACAAATGTTTCGGGGAACCGATGTCAACCTGCTGAATGACACCAAAAATTGTAGGAAAGCATTTCCTGTGCGGTCATAGCACTCTAAATGGGTTTGAGCAGCGTAATATTCAAGGCGTGTTTTTTTTTTTTTTTTTTTTGGTCAATTTGCACACACTACCGCACATATTTTTCTCATGCCAAGTTGCTTCCGAAAATAAAACATAGCCATATTTAATAATTCTCTATTGGGCCTACTTACGAATCGTCTAGTGTTATTACGCCTATAACAATGTTTCCACAGCCTCACCTTTCCTGATACTACGCCGAATCGGCGGAGGCATGCTTCACACATTTTTGTCACTCTCATTTAAGGCGTTTACCCTCTTGTCTCTGTTCTGTAAGGTAATGCAGATTCTCCACACGTATTGCAAAGACCTTAGTTTGCACTGTTGTACTCTACGGCCTCGAGCACATCAATATTTATTCAACTCCCTGCTTCGTGAATATCATTGCTACAATACTATACACCACCAACTCACACGAGAAACTACATTCCTCATCGTTACGCATGCGGGTAGCATTAAAAAAATCAATTTATTGCGAGGTTGGTTAACCATAAATAACGTTTGGCACACGAGGAAGACACTGGTTCCGTTTCATGGCATATAAGCACGCTATTAAAGTTCTATTCCTCATAGATATCATTATTGCTAGTGATTCGTGAAGGCAACGGTAGCAATATCAGAGTGATGTGCCTACATGCGGACGCACTCTTTGATCATGATTATTACTTAAGTATATATACAAAAAACACGGGTTGGGTAGTTCCTTCTTTTCTACTTGATTTTCATTTAATTTTTTTAACTAAAATTCAAGGACACTATATATCATATGGATTCAGCTGAATTGACGCGATTGGAATAAAAAGTTGGTGTAGTGATAGACCTGCACCTGTTATGAGTATGGAGTATTATGATATACAGGCTTACCATTCATGGGTTATGTATGAGTGGTCGAAATTTGTGTCAAGTAGGTCTATTCGAAAAATACACATACCCAAAATTCATCCGATTGAGATCAAATTTGGCACAGTTGTGAAACTTCGCCTAGTAAAATATCACAGAAATAAATATGTGGTACAGAACTAGTTATGGGCAGTCGAATTTAGCATCATATTTTTAAAAACACAAACATATATGTATAAATGATTTCATTACGATCAAAACTGTCATGAAAGTAGATTTTAACTAGCTATGCAAGCCTATTTAAAGTTCAGGTCTGTACCTAGGTCATTTGCCATCCTGTGCAGTATCATCATTTGCCGTCGTCTTCTCTCCAGAAGGAACAAATAATAAAAAGCACGATTTTAAGTATGCTACCCCCTCATGAAAAACAAAGAGAAGGGAAAAAGCATTAGCACTCAGAAAAGTCTAAACACTACCAATATAATGTTGTCTGTTTTTTTCTTTAAATAGTAATCTGTCATGTTCGTGAAAGATAATGCAAGCACACCTGCAGAGGAAAGATGATATTTCTTCTATATAGAATTAAATATCGAGCTTTAATCTCAATAATCAGTTTGCAATTCCAGTGCTACTAGCTCTTTTATCTTTATTTCTTGATTTTCCTTCTACATCTGCTTATTATTATTATTTTTTTAAAAAGTATGTTGTTTCCACCTTTAACGATAAGGTAGTTTCCCATGTCCTAAGCGTCGGTGGACCACCGATGGGCAACTATCTCGCCAAAAATTGGCGGCCCCGCGGCGACGATCCGCAGTGGCCCACACATAAGTTTTGAAAATTATACCATCACCGGTAGAGATGTGATGAAACGCCAACGAGCCACAAAATACTTCCACAAATTAAATCGCGTATACGCGTGATATGTTTAAATTAAAAACAAAGTAAAAACAAGAAGTATTCTGGGATGGGCACGAACCACCAAGCTAGTGATTACTAGGCGCGTGTTCTTCCGACTTCGCCACGGAGGCGATGAAGGAAACCTTCCTTGTAGAGAAAGAGAAATCCTTGAGGTCTTTTTAATTTGGCTAATAAGAGTGCTCCTTTAACCGTATATATTTGACGATAACCGTTTGGGATCAGATAAAATGCGTTCGCCACGTAATTTTATAACAAAACGACACGCGTCTATTTACTTTATTTCATAGTTCCTCCCATATTCATTTTCTAATGATTTGCAACAGTTACCATCTAAATTCATACAATTATACGCACTCATCTCAAGAGTTTTCATTTCATGATGTAGAGACAGGGGTTACTTTTGACCCTCGGCATTCACTGAGGAGCAATTCGTCAAGAAAAATAATATATCATAATAACCGCATTCATATGACTGGCGATAGTTCGTGTTGGTCCCTTCGCAATTCTCCGTGACAAATCGAAGGAGCTCGGACCAAAATGAAGTCCTCACTGCTACGCGGTGGTAATTTCATCACTTCAACTCTAGATATCTGTTTCGACTCGACGAAACTCTGCCACCAATAGCACACTAGCGGCAATCCTTCGACGCGTCGCTATATCGACGATCGAAATTTAGCGGCAGTGGACCACTAGGTGTTGCCTACGTTTACGGTATGGGGTGGTTTGTGACTAGTGCTCTCAACGGGTCGGGTCGGGTTGAAGACCGACCCGACCAGTGACCCGAATTGACTGACCCGACCCGACTGACCCGAACCGTGATCCGATCTCATTGACCTGAACCCGCCAACCCGACCCGAGCTGACCCGATTGACCAGACCCTACAACCCGACCCGAGCTGACCCGATTGACCCAACCCGACCCGAGCTGACCCGACTGACCCGACTCGACAACCCGACCCGCGTTCACCGGACCCGACCCGTTTGAGAGCACTATGGTCACGACACTGGGTGAACGCCAAAATGCACTCCCATTGGGAATTAAACCCGGACCACGTGTACCGAAGTCTTACAAGTTAACCACTAGCTAGATCAAGCGGTGGATTTGTATATGCATCTTAATGAATATTTGGCACTTTTGAGGTTTGGTAATTTCTTTTTATAACTGATACCAATGTCCGACGTGGGAGAAGTTCATTTTTTTTCTTGCTTTAGTTCTTTGTGACGAAATTTTTATTCAAGGTCAGTGTTCTCACCTGCTTGGACGGCAGGGGGTCTTCTCGAAAGGCAATAGCAAGAGTCTCTTGGCGGAGAAAAAAGGAAATCGTTTAACTACAATGATAAGGGTTGAGGAAACAGGAGAACACCTGTGATTTTTTCCAAACCTTCATCTTTCATTCCAAAATAGGTTCTTATGATTCCAGGACTCGTGCCACTTTGATTTTTCTTTCTCGGTAATTAAAACGTATTTTACAGTATATATAGTTGCACGTAAGAAGATACATAATATGAATTTTGTAATTTAAAATTTAAAAATACAGTATGATATTTAATTACAAAGTACTAATTTTATTTAATCACTTTCAGCCCAACAAATGAAATTCAAACAATTCGCTCCCGTCTTGGTCATCAATACTGCGTCTTATTCTTTGTCTTGCAGTCAAGCCTTGGTCCTGCATTTCGTAGTTTTGGTGGTCTTTCATGCTATACAAGAGCCAAGAATGCTTGCCTCATCGGTACAAATGAAGACCAAGTGTGATTTTGATTATGGTTTTTCATACTATACGGAAAGCAAGAAAATATGCTCATCGCTACATGGTGATAACCAAAACAAGGCCAAGCGCAAGATTACTATGCAATTCGTCTTGCATATCCAATCTTAATCTTGTTCTTTTATCGATGTCCTTGGGCTTGGTGAAATAAAATGAAATATTCAGTTTAAGGTCTCTCGATTCTGCACCGAGGCTAACGGATACGGTCACCATGAGAAATGAATGCAATGGTGGAATGAAGAAAGTGGGAGGAAACAGAACCCCGAGAAAACCCACTACACGGCGTTTCTCCACCACAAAGCCTACTTAGCACAAGCTGGGATCGAACCATGGACACCATGCACCAGAGATGAACTCTCTACCACTGAGCCACCGCAGCCTGCTTGGGCGTCCATATCCAATCTTTCTTTTAGCCTTGCTTAACACGTTAGCTGCCATGTGGGTCCGATCGGACCTACTGGAGTGATCTAAGAAAATGTTCTTGTAGGTCCGATCGGACCCACAATTTCTAATTCGTCGAATTGACGTTAGAGTACTTGTATTGTTAAATCCTGTCTCTACTGTTATTGAACTGTAGTGTTTTTATTACACATGTAGGTTTTGGTCTTTGATATTGATTATTAACGCCGCTAGGGGCGCTAAATACCAAGTAACAAGCATTTGTTGCTTTTGTAGACCCGATCGGACATATGTTTTGTTTTTTCAGTGACATGTAAAAAAGTTTAACAATGGATTCATTATTTATTCTAATTTATTTTCACAAGATGTCAGTGTCCTTGTCATTTGCTGAATTTTCAGAAAAGTCTAGATCACTGCACTGCTATTACTAATGAGATCAAATTCTGTGCATATTTCTTCGTTTTTCCTTGCACAAAGATATTACTTATCAGCACTAAAAGCAAGGTGAATATATCCACACTTCTCACTTCTGCACATGTAGTAATAAACAAATAACTTTCTAACAGAGTTGCCAGCTCAACTGTAATTTATCCCCTTGCCCATAGCCCTAAACAAAATATACACACGTAGGTCCGATCAGACCCCCAACTTTTATGCACGCGGATTCACTGCCATGCCTTAGATTATGTTTCAATATTAATATTATGTTTAAAAAATATGAACAAAACAAGAATAATGTAAGTAAGTACGCTTGGCACTCTACCGGTGAACAACAAAATTCACCCTTGGCAGCAACGTGTTAAACAACTTCTAGTTTTGTTCTAAATCCAGACTCCATATTGGCGTAGATATTAATATTACAGTCGATTTTTAAAATCAATCTTCTAAATTTACAAATTAAAGTACACACAAGTACAAAAATAAGCATTTACGATAAAAACACTAGCTGCAAGTGTTCAAAATAGATTTATGGCTTCTATAAAATCAATTGAAAATTGCTATTTTTAATTAGGCAGCTAGTGAAAAACAGCAGCTTTCGACTCCAGCCGAGTTTAAGCTCAACCTAAACTCAGTTGACCAAAGTGAGCTGACCCGACTGACCCGACCCGACAACCCGACCCGAGCTGACCCGATTGACCCGACCCGAATAACCCGACCCCACAACCCGACTGACCCGACCCGACAACCCGACCCGAGTTGACCTGACCCGACGCGACCCGTAACCCGACC
Source organism: Thermobia domestica (assembly GCF_964235325.1). Classification (NCBI taxonomy): domain Eukaryota; kingdom Metazoa; phylum Arthropoda; class Insecta; order Zygentoma; family Lepismatidae; genus Thermobia; species Thermobia domestica. Next base: position 172,798,481 of record NC_137456.1, on the reverse strand, counting down.
CGTTTGAGAGCACTATTTGTGACAACGGCAAGACTAGTTTTCACATCAAAATGTGATAACTAATTAAATGGAACAAGTATTCGCTACTGTTCGAAAATTGAGTTCTTGCATTTGACAACAATCAAACAATTCATACTCGGATTTGTTTGCCAATTTGCTTTAGCACTGTGCATGTGACCTTAAATTAATGCGACCTAAACATAATTTATAAATGTAATGTTGAAATAGAAGGTCAGCTTAGTAAATTTAACTGCCATCATCATGAGATCTGTTTCCAACAAAAAGTATTTATTTTTGATAATATAGCTATGACAGAATTTGGCGTCCCTCGAAACTTACCGCCTTGTGCAAATATTACACATATGGCAAAGCTGGCTCTGTATATATTACATGATGCGGCCATAAGCTTTGCGATATAAGGGTGGTCGTATTTTGCATTTTATTTTCAGAAAGGAAAACCCAAACATATATAAATGGCCTAATTGATATCAAATTTAACACAATGCTATAACTTAACCTGCTATATGAATATATTAAATATTATGTTGTGTAGGTTTAGTTTTCAAGTTATGAGCAGTCGAATTTTGAATAATATTTTCGAAAAAGAATACCTCATATACCAAACTCGTCAAATCTGAGTCGGACTTGGCATACTGGTAGAACTTTATCTGCTATAAAAGTTTGTGAACTAGTAACCAATCAGAAACAAAATTGGCATCATGGTAGATCTTGATCTAGTTATTAACGTGTAAAATATTACGTTTTGCAGACTTTGGGTCCCCCCTCGTCTGAAGCGCTTGATCTATTGGGCAATAGCATTTCTAACGTTGGCTCTAACTTTTTCTATCCCCTTAGGCAAAGTAGAACCCGCAAATAAGATATCTTGTAGTATTGTGCAGTATGATTGCATTATGCAGTAGATAAATGAAAGCTTTCTCCCCAACGGCACGTCGTAGATGTCGCTGCAAAAAATCTTTGTAATATCCTGATGTGACTGTAGTGCCATGAGGAAGGAAGTGACAAATACTTCTTTTGTCATACGCTACAATCATCATTAATCGCGTGGGCGAGGAATTCTGCCGAAATTTCATCATACGCGGTGATCCTGTATTTCTCCACTTCGAAGACTGCAAGTTCATCTCAGGTTCATACGCCCTAGCTCTGAATTCATTCATAGCAATAATCTTGAAGAAAAATTGATTGCCTTTATTCTCATAGCGATGAACGTGAACGCAACACACTTCATAACGTGTCCTCTTTTGAATCTCCATGACGGCATATGGAACATTTTAATGCAACTTTACGAAGGTTTAGATCTTGCGTCAAAGTTTTATGAATGGTGTGCTTGTCAATCCCAGTTTCCATTTCTAATTCACACAGAGTTCATCGTTTCTCGTTCTGGTGCAATGTTCCAACCAGGGCCGTGTCGTGGAAAATCAGCGCCCGGGGCGAGAGTATACGGCGGCGCCCCCATACATATATTCCAAGCAATTTTTCCTATCTTTTTTCCTTTTTTCTCTGGAATTTTTCGCCCCTTACTTCGGCGCCCGGGGCCGTCGCCCCCTCGCTCCCCTCACGGCACGGCCCTGGTTCCAACACAGCACGTGACACATCGGTCAGCACACCCACAAGCATGGCTGACCGTTTCATGTCGCTGGTTGCTTGGCGTCTTTGCTAAAAAGTTGACACCCATCTTACAACAGTTCGATATGGCAGAACATTATCCCCTAACGCTTCTGCCAATTCTTAGTGACATTCAGTCGCATTTATTCTCCGTTGAACAATCACTTTGATATACGATCTCCTTTCCTCTATGTCCACTTTCACTTTACATCACAACTAACTAACAATGTTTCTCCAGCACCCTGTGCTCATCCAATACAACGCAAAGAGACATCCATTGACCAGAGAGTAAAGTACTGGTATCCACAGTCTGCATTTGTTTCCACAGTCTTCATTTCCATCTAGTTAAAAAATTACTGAGTTGCTATGTCATATCTTAAGGGTTATATCATAATGAGACGAGTTTTTATAACATGTGCATTAATACATTTGTACGTCACAGGATTGCTTGGGTTTTCTTTCATGATTCTTACCAATAAAATATCCATTAGGGATACTCTTTCAGTTATATATAACACGTTTTTAATACATACTTCGATTATATAAATATCAGGTTTACTGGTTGCCATGACACTCCCCAACCCTCGTATTACAAAGTGTAGTAGAATAGAGCCCTTTTCTCACGAACATTGGAGAAAAGTGCAGATTTCTCACGAGAATTGGTATAATTTCGCCTTATTTCTTACGAAAATTGATACAAATTTCCCTTATTTTCACGAGAATTGGAGAAAAGTGCAAATTTCTCACGAAAACCGGTACAAATTTCATTCATTCTCACAACAATTGGTCAACAGTGCAAAATTCTCACCAAAACTAGTACAAATTTCCTTCATTCTCAGAACAATTGGTCAACAGTGCAAATTTCTCACGAAAATGGATGCAAATTTCCTCTTGAGTGTTTTATCATATATTTTAATACAATTTTATATTAATTTATACAATTTATGCTGATTACTTACTGTTTTTCCCCCAAGCCTTTAAGAAACTTGTTTCTTCCTTGGTTATTCCTCCTTCAAATGCTGAAAATACCTAAAGGAACTTCAGAACATGTCCACACAAGTCTTTTTTGTTAATCTTGAACGCAGTTGGTCTTGGTATTCAAGAAACTAATTCTAAAGAAAGAAGGCACCTATAATAAAAGAATGGGATGTCGTAAGCTGACGTAAGTAAAGGAGAAAAGCAGAAAACAAAGGAAAATCGAGTAGGCTTATTCCGATATGTAACCTTCGTGTGAGGTCTTTGTTCATTGAATTGCCGACAATTAGCTTTTGTAAACGTGAGAGAAGCTCTTTTGGAGGTGTCTCGTAATTCCATCATTGTGTCAATTAAGGAAGTAAGAAAATTGTCAATTTAATGTGACATATGGATGTTGCACAATACTTGAACCGTAGGAGGTGAGAAAGACATGTCAAATAAGTTAGTTTCATGTATTTAGAAACATGGGAAACTCTGGATAAAGCATAGCTATATGTTAGGTAAGAATGGTGTAGGAGGGAGGGAGCCCTTTGACGGAATAACGAACGTAACATAGACACCTGCGTGTATGTGTGTGTTCCAGGGTTTTTGGAGGTGGAGGGAGCGAACTGTGCTCTGGACATTGCTTAATTGGGGGACTGTGATTTCTACTGCATGGAAACTGAAAAATATGTGAAAAAAGAAAGAAATAGGAATCATTATTCTAACGACAGAGAATTTAAGAATGAGATAGGTACGTGTCACTTTTTAAAAGTTAATGTATTGCTTCCCCATACGGAAAGACCACACATAAGATGGAGGGGTGAAGTGTGTTTTTTGTTTTGTGAGCAAAGGATCACTTTAAACGGGTGTTTGACTTCTTACGCATTTTGTTAAGACCTTGCCACATACGTAGAGGGGGAAAAAAAGAGTGAGCGTTCCTACCTGAGTTTCAAAGAGGAAAAAAAGAGTGAATGAATGTGTACGCAAGACAACTTTCCCTTTTGTGCTTTTGGAAGAAGTGTTGAAGGAAGATTTCTGTAGGTATTTCCGCATAAATGATTTTATCCTTTTAAAAACTAGAGTAATGAATTAATTATTTATGAATATTAATGAGATGATAATGAATATTAATGAGATGCTAAAGAAAAGGATTACAAAGAATGGATTTTACTGTTTTTCGTATATTTAGAGGCATTTTGCGGATATATGTAATATACAGCACTGCGTATTGTACATAAATGTATGAGATAATGTGGAAGGAAATGCGCGCAACTCTAAGAAACATATTTTATGTAATGATATTGTATTTTCAGTAGCTGATATGGGATTTTAGCATAGAATATCATCTTTTGGATACTGCATGGGTCTAATGGGGTACGAAGCTTAGACGAATGACAAATTGCATGTATTTGTGATTAGTTTGTAAGTGGGTACATCTATGTGTAGGTGATATGGGATTTTAGCATAGAATATCATTTTTTTGGATACTGCATGGGTCTAATGGGGTACGAAGCTTAGACGAATGACAAATTGCATGTATATATGAATACTTTGTAAGCGGGGTACATGTATGTGTAGGTGATATGGGATTTTATCATAGAATATCATCTTTTGGATACTGTAAGGGTCTAATGGAGTACGAAGCTTAGACGAATGACAAATTGCATGTATTTGTGATTAGTTTGTAAGTAGGGTACATCTATGTGTAGGTGATATGTGATTTTAGCATAGAATATTATGTTTTGGATACTGTAAGGGTCTAATGGTGTACGAAGCTTAAACAAATGACAAATTGCATGTATATATGATTAGTTTGTAAGTGGGTAGATGTATGTATGTATGTATATTGGTTTGATATCGGACAGGAATATATGTATCATATTGTAGACATATTATCTTTCGTTTGCATGTAAGTGTTTTAAGCATGTGTTGTTGGTTGCGTAGCTTTAGGGGCTATAGTAGGATGGATGCAAACACCTAAAGTGTTTCTATTCTATTAATATTGGATTGTAGCCTTATTTTATCGTATTGTAGAGCTGTATATGTTGTTGTGGTGATACGCTATGTGAATGCAAACACATGAACTGATTGTATTATATTAATATTGGATTATATTGTAGGTTTATATTGTGATTGCATATGTATATAGATTACCTTGAATACCATGTTAGAATGTATATATTGTGATTTTTACATACGTAGATGCTTGCCAAAGATGTTCTAGGGGGTATTTGAAGCACAAAGGATATCACTGTGTTATAACCCATTTACATATAGATATCTTTTCACTACAGTATTCTAATGTGTTATATTGATACCTTTACTGACTTCTAAGATGCTTGTTCATCGTATAGTAGACATTATGACAACAATATGGTTTCGAACTTACGATCATTTATTGTAAGAACATAAAATACGTATAAATAACCTTATATGAAGCATACGTATTCTTCCTTTATCTTATATAGAATAAAAATACTTCGTATTATATGAATATTTGTTTGGAGAAATAAAACATATTATTATAAATTGTAACGCTTTATTGTATTTATATACTCTACAATATTCTATTTTGCAATATTGGCATATTGATATACATATATAGATATATTTAAATAAGATATTTACATTATATATACGTACAAGTACCAACAGATAGGAAAACTTATGGACATATTTGATGATATTATGACATCATGCTGTCTTTAGACAGATTACTATTTACATATACAGAGAATACCAATCATTTCACGCACTTAATACTTTGATAACCATATGGCAATGTTGTATAGTCAGTAATACTGTTATGATTTAATCGTCGTCTTTTATTTTGAACTTTTTGATGTGTTTTAGTTTCAGACTTGGATACAATGACAAACCCAGGCTTACGAACAATTCTTCCTGGATTGTGTAACTGTTTTTTGTCAGCTTTATCTTGAACTAGTTGATAAAAATGATCAAAGTTAATTTCTTGTCGTGTACGATGATTTAAAGTAATTCCTCTAATTTTAAATACATAATCTACTTTCCCTGTTTGAACTTCTTTCATCCTATAGGCATAATTTTTTGGCCCTAAGCCTATAAAGGCATCAATTTCCCACCCATCAGGAACTTCATTAGTTAACTCACCTAAATAGGAACCCAAAGAAAGTGGAGGCTTTTCATTACGTTGTTGCACAAACATAATACTATCAGTGTCGCAGTACAATACACGCTCAGGATCTATAACTGTTAGTAACTCATAAAGTTTTAGACGTGCCCAAGAGGTGATGAAGGCTGCAAGGACAACATTGGAAAATTTCCATGGCTTGTTTTTGTTTTCAATGTTTTTATATGATACAATGAGATGCCGCTCTCCAATAGGCAATACAGTTTGTACCTCATATTGTGGTGCCCATAGATAACTTAAAAATTTTTCTGGAGTATCTACAATTACAGATTGAGATAAATCTGTTCTTTGTCCCCATTTCCCATACAAGGAATTGAGAAATATTTTGGAAATATATCTTAGACCAGGATTTGATTCAATGTTATTTTCCGTTAACTGAATGCATTCATGTTCATAATAGTCTGCAATATATTTTTCTTGATCTTGTTTAGTTTTGCACCAGCTAGGAAATCCTGAAGACTCCTGCTTCATTTTTAAGAAGGAATTGACATAATCTTTAAACAGATTATTTTCTGATCCAGATAATTTGAATTCCCAAATTTCAATAATTTGTAGAATTTTGTATCCGAAATCTAAAGCCACATGAAGTTCAGGAGTACAGTATGTACCAGTAAGGACACGCTCGGCATCATTATGGATGCAATTGTTGTCACTTTGTTCCATACACGTACGGCATAACCCAAACAAAAGGCGATCATTACATGTATATGGTAAAATTGGAAAATATAAGTCTTTGGGAGGCAAGATACTACATTTTACTAATCCATGAATACTTTGCACTTGTGGAAAGTCAGGCCCCTTGTATATTATAGGTTTTCCTATAGGCAATGGCTTACGTGCCATTACCCAGGGGTAAAGACTGGTAACATCATAATATGACACAAACTCTTCGCTGGTACATTCGTACAAGGCATTAAAACATTCTGTACGCCCACCATGAAAACTATCTTTAGGTACCAGATGATCAACAAGATCATGACACTGTGTTTGAATAAACTGTTGTAATTTCTTATCATTTTTTACCATGTGGTCCCATTCACATTCCCACATTTGAATGACATTAAGATTTAATTTTTTAAGAAATGCTATTTTTGTGGTGGTGTTTTCATACCGATCTTGTAGCGATGTACCTTGTTTAGAGGATGAATCTAGGGACACGTGTCGTAGTGTAGGATAGCAGTTTAAACACCCGTGATAGTAACATCCATGAAATTCGTAAACTGTATTTGTTTTACTTTCAAATCCATCAACCTTATACCTTCCAAATCGTTTTTCTAAACCATTTCCAGAATGAAGAATTTTATTACCAGTAGTACGTTCTAAGTATCGTAGCCAGTACATTGCCTTCAGACTTTGACGATCACGATGGTCAAACCCATAAGGTGGAATAATTGGAATAATTTCTTTGGGTAAATATAAGGTACGATATGTTAGTATTGCCAAACTAGCAATAGTTGACGCGACGATAAAACATTGAATACCATTTGTTTTGTCTTCAATTAAGTTTGAAAATTTAATGACAGCCTCTGCTAAAATTTTAACATCATTCCGACAATATTCAATCATTTCCTTTTGGAGATTATACTCCTCATTACTTGCAACACGTTCTTTGTGCCATATGATAAGTTGCTCTCGATCTTCACTGTTTCTTGAATCAGGATCAAAATATTTTAGATCAGGAATTTTGCCTATATAATTTTGGTTTTCTAATGTATTAAACAAGTACGGGAAATCTCCCTTTCGTAAATTTGCAGAAAGACCTAACGTCTTAGGTAATTTAGATAATTTAACTCCCATATACAGATATGTGTCACGGAAGTAAATCTTTTGTCCTAAACGCATTTCAATAATTTTTTGCCCTGACATTATTACTTCAGGTGTAAAATGATGGTTTATGATCAAAGTTTTAGCACAGAATTGCATATCATAATTACTGCCATTATGGGAAAGCACAATGATTTTTTTAAACATTGGTCGAGTTATTAATACATGATTAACAAATTCTTCAATGTTGTTGAAATCAAACGAACGGAACCCATTTTTATCACCGCATACAAAACATGTATCATCAAGGTTCATGTCCTTACACTTGTAACAAGCATGAATACAATTTACAAAATTTACATGATGTTCTTGTTCTCCCTGTTCATTTTTAGGAAGTAACATTGTTTCTACATTAAAGATAATGTACAAAAAGGTATCTACATGTTGCATCATAGCCGTTTGAACAAAACAAATATGGTCATCGCTTACATATGTGTAACATGTTTTACAATAACGTTCACCACATTCATGTTCAGACTTGCGTGAACGCATGTCAATTATAGTACCACAAAGGACACAAATTTTCTTTGTTTCGCATAAACTTTTTCCGCAAACATTTATCGCTTTATGATTAGCAAAACATTCTTCTGAAGAAAACAGTCTATGACAATCAAAGCATTCAACTTTAATATTATTATCATTATTAGAAACATTATGATACTTTTCGCACATTGGACATTTGAAGTTACACTTATGATTTTGTGTATGATGATAACCTTTCAAACAATACTGACAATATTTCCGTTTGTTTAATAGTGTTGTAATGTTGGTAATTAATTCGTAGTGTCCTTCACTGTACAAAATCAAAATTTTCTTTGATGCATGTATTCCAGGATAAATTACATTATAGTTTCGAGTTAATCCGTTCTTTTCGTAAACAACAATTTGATAATGAGGCGCTAGCTTATTTTGAAACTTTTTTACATCATTAATAGTACATCCATCATGGATTTCAATGTTAACTTTAGCACTGACACACAAATCCTTTGCTTGTTTCATCAATCGTTCAGAATGATTTTTCAATTCATATACATAGTTATAACGATGATCAGCCCTACCCATTCCAAGAATAATACTCTTGGGAAGACAATACACATCCTTTTCTACAGGAATAGTACATTGTTCCAGCTGTGTTACAAGATCAACAAATTTTGATGAACCCCTTGTTCGTCCCCTACCTTTACGTGAATCAACAATATGAATTTTGAAATTTACTTTATCACCTAATAAATAATTTTCATTACTATTTAAAACATTTTCAATTTTACGAAATAGAATGTCAGAGCTTAAATCCGACTTTTGACGCCACGAAATGTATATTGGTTTATTAATGGTAGAAGCAGAACTTTGTATTTATTATACCAACATACATATCATCATCGGCATCATTTAAAACGTGATCCTTTACAAATTTAAATAACAACTGAATATATTTTTCAGGATCATCTATTCCACTAGTTTGCATACGTTCAATTGTAACTTCCTTTCCTGTAAGTCCAAAATAACTATATTGTTTGATTCTACTATTAACAATACGAAAATATTCATTTGTTTTACCACTCCCATACATGGTAGGCTGTGATACAGTATTAGTATTAGAACTTGGAAAGTTTATAAAATTTTCCATGAAAACGCTAAAATCATTTGTAGTTAACTATTAGCTTTTCCTTCAGACACAAGTTCCATAAACTTTTCACGTGCTAAATTCTTTATATTATCTTGACGAAAGAAGCCTACATGATATAAATCAATAATATCTTTTGCAGACTTACATTTTTTCAAAACAACATGAGGATCACAACCAAAATGCATAAACAACGCCTGCAATAACTTGGAATAAGCTTCATTGCTTACCCTTGCACCCGTAGCATGACATTGTGTTATCACTTCCCATGTAAATAAAACTTCGTTTGGATTTTCATATCCACGTGCTTGTTGTGCTGACAACATGGTACAGATGACAGACTGTCCTTCCATTGTATGATTAACACACTAAATATGTAATTGCAATTTGAATTATTTTGTCTTATACAGTAAATATTTTATACAATGATGTACACAGAACTTTGATATTTGTTTTCACAGTTTTAAATGTCAAGGTTCGTAAGTAGCCTTTTATGATATGATTTACAATATGTTGACCAAAGATACACTTTTTAAGAATTTTTACACTTACCAGTAAATATAATAATAAAACTTTCCCGAACTTGTTTCAGTTCACAACAAATTTAGTTGTAAGTTTACCGACACTACACTTGAAAGCTTGTCGGGAATTGCACTAACACTTGCCGTTAACTACAATCATAAATCTTCCCGTAACTTTTTTCAGTTTAGTATCGATGCACTACCACTTGTTACTCACTAACTATATTTTTAGTTCACCGAAGATATATTTTTAAGTTTATCGGTTAATCCTTTAGCACTTTCCGATAATTGTAATTTACAAAGCGCCGTAATAAAATTGATTTAGACTAATTACAGCACTCAAAGTACAAACAGGAAGTGTTTACTTTTTATTGATTGCTTATTATCAACACTAATAAATGGAAATTCCAAGAACTCCACACGAAGATTTCCGAAGATTGCCGAAGGTTCCCGAAGTTTCCCGAAGTTTTCCGAATATTGCCGAACCTAACCGAAGATGAACATAAGAGTTTATCCACAATTTCTGTACATGTTGGTTAATGTACCACACGAATGGTTCCGAAAATTGCCGAACTTAACCGAAGATGTACACGTTTAGTAAATGTAAATTACAAAAGACTTGTAACTTTAAGATATATTTCAAAGTTTATTATTATTAGATGTAACTTTATAACAAAATTGGTATTTAAAATAAATGATTTAACAACAAAGAGTATACCAATGATTGGCTTTACTTTAACAGTAGTAATTCTATAGTGCGCGGCGCGGCTTGCTGCGCTGGATTTATACTTTCAAAATTTAATCTCGTACCCAAACGCATTTCGTTTTGTAATCTCGTACCCAAAGGCATTTGGTTTGTAATCTCGTACGCAGGTGCTTTAACATATTTTAAATTAGTAATACAGATATTACACAATATGATGTAATTTGTAAATGCACTATTAAAGTTTGCAACACTTGAAATAATTATAACTACTTGTTTGTATGCTTTTCCATTGTGTTATCGGTCTAAAAAATTTCTTTGTTAGTAATGCTAGGAATTTCTTTTGTTTGCTTTGCTACAGGTGTTTAAACTGGTTTAAACTGGTTTAAACTAGTTTATTGTTTTTTGTTATACAATTATTGAGTTCTGCAGGAACTTTGTTGTTAATTTTTTTTTATTTGTTTGCTTCATTAGAAGCTCAGAGGAATTACATTTCGAAAATATTAAAATTATCAAAACATAAACTCGAACATAAGAAAGTTATTTTTAACACATCACAAGACGATTAAACTTAAAATTTATTACATGAAACTTTTTGATTGTTAAATGGACAAGTAAAATTTAAGTCAGTGTTGCAATTGAATACACAAACTAAAAGTAAAAGAACAAGTTACCAAAAGTAAAGTGTAGAAACATAACTTAAAACACAATGTTGCAATCTAAATTGCAAAAGAAAATTAAAAATACAACTTACAAACAAAATGTACAAACCGAAAATAAAAAGTGCAGAAACAAAATTTTAAAAAACAATGTTGCAATCTAACATACAAAACGGAAAATAAAAAAAATATAAAAGCAAAACTTAAAACACAATGTTGCAATTAAAAATGCAAAGCTAAAAAATACAGAACCAAAACTTAAAACAGTGTTGCAATCAAAAATACAAGAGCAAAGTTTAAAATACAATGTTGCAATCCAAATTGCAAAGAAAAAATTAAAAGTACAAGTTTAAAAATTGAAACATTCAAAGCTAAAAATACAGAATCAAAATACAATGTTGCAATCCAAATTGCAAAAGAATATTAAAAGTACAACTTTAAAACACAATGATACATTTTCAAATTCAAAACAAAATAAAAATTACAAGTGAAGAATTAAAAAATGCAAACTGAAAACTAAAAATGCAGAATCAAAATACAATGTTACAATCTAAAATACAAAAGGAAATTAAAAGTACAACATTAAAACACAATGTTACATTACAAATTCAAAACAAAATAAAAATTACAAGTTAAGAAATAAAAATGCAAACTGAAAACTAAAAATGCAAAAGCAAAAAATTTTAAAGAACACAATGTTGCAATCTAAAATACAAAAGGAAATTAAAAGTACAACATTAAAACACAATGTTACATTACAAAATCCAAAACAACATTAAATTTACAAGTTAAGAAATAGAATTAGAAACTAAAATAAAAAATACCAAAAGAAAATTCAAAACAATGTTGCAATCCAAATTGCAAAGAAAAAATAAAAAATACAAACATGAGACATACAAACATTACCTAGTAGTATACGGATCTGTACTTTTACCGTCATTATTTTAATGACACGAGTTTGCAACACATTTTGGGGAAATAAGGTCCGTATACTACTAGGTAATGTTTGTATGTCTCATGTTTGTATTTTTTATTTTTTCTTTGCAATTTGGATTGCAACATTGTTTTGAATTTTCTTTTGGTATTTTTTATTTTAGTTTCTAATTCTATTTCTTAACTTGTAAATTTAATGTTGTTTTGGATTTTGTAATGTAACATTGTGTTTTAATGTTGTACTTTTAATTTCCTTTTGTATTTTAGATTGCAACATTGTGTTCTTTAAAATTTTTTGCTTTTGCATTTTTAGTTTTCAGTTTGCATTTTTATTTCTTAACTTGTAATTTTTATTTTGTTTTGAATTTGTAATGTAACATTGTGTTTTAATGTTGTACTTTTAATTTCCTTTTGTATTTTAGATTGTAACATTGTATTTTGATTCTGCATTTTTAGTTTTCAGTTTGCATTTTTTAATTCTTCACTTGTAATTTTTATTTTGTTTTGAATTTGAAAATGTATCATTGTGTTTTAAAGTTGTACTTTTAATATTCTTTTGCAATTTGGATTGCAACATTGTATTTTGATTCTGTATTTTTAGCTTTGAATGTTTCAATTTTTAAACTTGTACTTTTAATTTTTTCTTTGCAATTTGGATTGCAACATTGTATTTTAAACTTTTGCTCTTGTATTTTTGATTGCAACACTGTTTTAAGTTTTGGTTCTGTATTTTTTAGCTTTGCATTTTTAATTGCAACATTGTGTTTTAAGTTTTGCTTTTATATTTTTTTTATTTTCCGTTTTGTATGTTAGATTGCAACATTGTTTTTTAAAATTTTGTTTCTGCACTTTTTATTTTCGGTTTGTACATTTTGTTTGTAAGTTGTATTTTTAATTTTCTTTTGCAATTTAGATTGCAACATTGTGTTTTAAGTTATGTTTCTACACTTTACTTTTGGTAACTTGTTCTTTTACTTTTAGTTTGTGTATTCAATTGCAACACTGACTTAAATTTTACTTGTCCATTTAACAATCAAAAAGTTTCATGTAATAAATTTTAAGTTTAATCGTCTTGTGATGTGTTAAAAATAACTTTCTTATGTTCGAGTTTATGTTTTGATAATTTTAATATTTTCGAAATGTAATTCCTCTGAGCTTCTAATGAAGCAAACAAATAAAAAAAATTAACAACAAAGTTCCTGCAGAACTCAATAATTGTATAACAAAAAACAATAAACTAGTTTAAACCAGTTTAAACCAGTTTAAACACCTGTAGCAAAGCAAACAAAAGAAATTCCTAGCATTACTAACAAAGAAATTTTTTAGACCGATAACACAATGGAAAAGCATACAAACAAGTAGTTATAATTATTTCAAGTGTTGCAAACTTTAATAGTGCATTTACAAATTACATCATATTGTGTAATATCTGTATTACTAATTTAAAATATGTTAAAGCACCTGCGTACGAGATTACAAACCAAATGCCTTTGGGTACGAGATTACAAAACGAAATGCGTTTGGGTACGAGATTAAATTTTGAAAGTATAAATCCAGCGCAGCAAGCCGCGCCGCGCACTATAGAATTACTACTGTTAAAGTAAAGCCAATCATTGGTATACTCTTTGTTGTTAAATCATTTATTTTAAATACCAATTTTGTTATAAAGTTACATCTAATAATAATAAACTTTGAAATATATCTTAAAGTTACAAGTCTTTTGTAATTTACATTTACTAAACGTGTACATCTTCGGTTAAGTTCGGCAATTTTCGGAACCATTCGTGTGGTACATTAACCAACATGTACAGAAATTGTGGATAAACTCTTATGTTCATCTTCGGTTAGGTTCGGCAATATTCGGAAAACTTCGGGAAACTTCGGGAACCTTCGGCAATCTTCGGAAATCTTCGTGTGGAGTTCTTGGAATTTCCATTTATTAGTGTTGATAATAAGCAATCAATAAAAAGTAAACACACTTCCTGTTTGTACTTTGAGTGCTGTAATTAGTCTAAATCAATTTTATTACGGCGCTTTGTAAATTACAATTATCGGAAAGTGCTAAAGGATTAACCGATAAACTTAAAAATATATCTTCGGTGAACTAAAAATATAGTTAGTGAGTAACAAGTGGTAGTGCATCGATACTAAACTGAAAAAAGTTATGGGAAGATTTATGATTGTAGTTAACGGCAAGTGTTAGTGCAATTCCCGACAAGCTTTCAAGTGTAGTGTCGGTAAACTTACAACTAAATTTGTTGTGAACTGAAACAAGTTCGGGAAAGTTTTATTATTATATTTACTGGTAAGTGTAAAAATTCTTAAAAAGTGTATCTTTGGTCAACATATTGTAAATCATATCATAAAAGGCTACTTACGAACCTTGACATTTAAAACTGTGAAAACAAATATCAAAGTTCTGTGTACATCATTGTATAAAATATTTACTGTATAAGACAAAATAATTCAAATTGCAATTACATATTTAGTGTGTTAATCATACAATGGAAGGACAGTCTGTCATCTGTACCATGTTGTCAGCACAACAAGCACGTGGATATGAAAATCCAAACGAAGTTTTATTTACATGGGAAGTGATAACACAATGTCATGCTACGGGTGCAAGGGTAAGCAATGAAGCTTATTCCAAGTTATTGCAGGCGTTGTTTATGCATTTTGGTTGTGATCCTCATGTTGTTTTGAAAAAATGTAAGTCTGCAAAAGATATTATTGATTTATATCATGTAGGCTTCTTTCGTCAAGATAATATAAAGAATTTAGCACGTGAAAAGTTTATGGAACTTGTGTCTGAAGGAAAAGCTAATAGTTTAACTACAAATGATTTTAGCGTTTTCATGGAAAATTTTATAAACTTTCCAAGTTCTAATACTAATACTGTATCACAGCCTACCATGTATGGGAGTGGTAAAACAAATGAATATTTTCGTATTGTTAATAGTAGAATCAAACAATATAGTTATTTTGGACTTACAGGAAAGGAAGTTACAATTGAACGTATGCAAACTAGTGGAATAGATGATCCTGAAAAATATATTCAGTTGTTATTTAAATTTGTAAAGGATCACGTTTTAAATGATGCCGATGATGTGTATGTTGGTATAACAATAGAAAGTTCTGCTTCTACCATTAATAAACCAATATACATTTCGTGGCGTCAAAAGTCGGATTTAAGCTCTGACATTCTATTTCGTAAAATTGAAAATGTTTTAAATAGTAATGAAAATTATTTATTAGGTGATAAAGTAAATTTCAAAATTCATATTGTTGATTCACGTAAAGGTAGGGGACGAACAAGGGGTTCATCAAAATTTGTTGATCTTGTAACACAGCTGGAACAATGTACTATTCCTGTAGAAAAGGATGTGTATTGTCTTCCCAAGAGTATTATTCTTGGAATGGGTAGGGCTGATCATCGTTATAACTATGTATATGAATTGAAAAATCATTCTGAACGATTGATGAAACAAGCAAAGGATTTGTGTGTCAGTGCTAAAGTTAACATTGAAATCCATGATGGATGTACTATTAATGATGTAAAAAAGTTTCAAAATAAGCTAGCGCCTCATTATCAAATTGTTGTTTACGAAAAGAACGGATTAACTCGAAACTATAATGTAATTTATCCTGGAATACATGCATCAAAGAAAATTTTGATTTTGTACAGTGAAGGACACTACGAATTAATTACCAACATTACAACACTATTAAACAAACGGAAATATTGTCAGTATTGTTTGAAAGGTTATCATCATACACAAAATCATAAGTGTAACTTCAAATGTCCAATGTGCGAAAAGTATCATAATGTTTCTAATAATGATAATAATATTAAAGTTGAATGCTTTGATTGTCATAGACTGTTTTCTTCAGAAGAATGTTTTGCTAATCATAAAGCGATAAATGTTTGCGGAAAAAGTTTATGCGAAACAAAGAAAATTTGTGTCCTTTGTGGTACTATAATTGACATGCGTTCACGCAAGTCTGAACATGAATGTGGTGAACGTTATTGTAAAACATGTTACACATATGTAAGCGATGACCATATTTGTTTTGTTCAAACGGCTATGATGCAACATGTAGATACCTTTTTGTACATTATCTTTGATGTAGAAACAATGTTACTTCCTAAAAATGAACAGGGAGAACAAGAACATCATGTAAATTTTGTAAATTGTATTCATGCTTGTTACAAGTGTAAGGACATGAACCTTGATGATACATGTTTTGTATGCGGTGATAAAAATGGGTTCCGTTCGTTTGATTTCAACAACATTGAAGAATTTGTTAATCATGTATTAATAACTCGACCAATGTTTAAAAAAATCATTGTGCTTTCCCATAATGGCAGTAATTATGATATGCAATTCTGTGCTAAAACTTTGATCATAAACCATCATTTTACACCTGAAGTAATAATGTCAGGGCAAAAAATTATTGAAATGCGTTTAGGACAAAAGATTTACTTCCGTGACACATATCTGTATATGGGAGTTAAATTATCTAAATTACCTAAGACGTTAGGTCTTTCTGCAAATTTACGAAAGGGAGATTTCCCGTACTTGTTTAATACATTAGAAAACCAAAATTATATAGGCAAAATTCCTGATCTAAAATATTTTGATCCTGATTCAAGAAACAGTGAAGATCGAGAGCAACTTATCATATGGCACAAAGAACGTGTTGCAAGTAATGAGGAGTATAATCTCCAAAAGGAAATGATTGAATATTGTCGGAATGATGTTAAAATTTTAGCAGAGGCTGTCATTAAATTTTCAAACTTAATTGAAGACAAAACAAATGGTATTCAATGTTTTATCGTCGCGTCAACTATTGCTAGTTTGGCAATACTAACATATCGTACCTTATATTTACCCAAAGAAATTATTCCAATTATTCCACCTTATGGGTTTGACCATCGTGATCGTCAAAGTCTGAAGGCAATGTACTGGCTACGATACTTAGAACGTACTACTGGTAATAAAATTCTTCATTCTGGAAATGGTTTAGAAAAACGATTTGGAAGGTATAAGGTTGATGGATTTGAAAGTAAAACAAATACAGTTTACGAATTTCATGGATGTTACTATCACGGGTGTTTAAACTGCTATCCTACACTACGACACGTGTCCCTAGATTCATCCTCTAAACAAGGTACATCGCTACAAGATCGGTATGAAAACACCACCACAAAAATAGCATTTCTTAAAAAATTAAATCTTAATGTCATTCAAATGTGGGAATGTGAATGGGACCACATGGTAAAAAATGATAAGAAATTATAACAGTTTATTCAAACACAGTGTCATGATCTTGTTGATCATCTGGTACCTAAAGATAGTTTTCATGGTGGGCGTACAGAATGTTTTAATGCCTTGTACGAATGTACCAGCGAAGAGTTTGTGTCATATTATGATGTTACCAGTCTTTACCCCTGGGTAATGGCACGTAAGCCATTGCCTATAGGAAAACCTATAATATACAAGGGGCCTGACTTTCCACAAGTGCAAAGTATTCATGGATTAGTAAAATGTAGTATCTTGCCTCCCAAAGACTTATATTTTCCAATTTTACCATATGCATGTAATGATCGCCTTTTGTTTGGGTTATGCCGTACGTGTATGGAACAAAGTGACAACAATTGCATCCATAATGATGCCGAGCGTGTCCTTACTGGTACATACTGTACTCCTGAACTTCATGTGGCTTTAGATTTCGGATACAAAATTCTACAAATTATTGAAATTTGGGAATTCAAATTATCTGGATCAGAAAATAATCTGTTTAAAGATTATGTCAATTCCTTCTTAAAAATGAAGCAGGAGTCTTCAGGATTTCCTAGCTGGTGCAAAACTAAACAAGATCAAGAAAAATATATTGCAGACTATTATGAACATGAATGCATTCAGTTAACGGAAAATAACATTGAATCAAATCCTGGTCTAAGATATATTTCCAAAATATTTCTCAATTCCTTGTATGGGAAATGGGGACAAAGAACAGATTTATCTCAATCTGTAATTGTAGATACTCCAGAAAAATTTTTAAGTTATCTATGGGCACCACAATATGAGGTACAAACTGTATTGCCTATTGGAGAGCGGCATCTCATTGTATCATATAAAAACATTGAAAACAAAAACAAGCCATGGAAATTTTCCAATGTTGTCCTTGCAGCCTTCATCACCTCTTGGGCACGTCTAAAACTTTATGAGTTACTAACAGTTATAGATCCTGAGCGTGTATTGTACTGCGACACTGATAGTATTATGTTTGTGCAACAACGTAATGAAAAGCCTCCACTTTCTTTGGGTTCCTATTTAGGTGAGTTAACTAATGAAGTTCCTGATGGGTGGGAAATTGATGCCTTTATAGGCTTAGGGCCAAAAAATTATGCCTATAGGATGAAAGAAGTTCAAACAGGGAAAGTAGATTATGTATTTAAAATTAGAGGAATTACTTTAAATCATCGTACACGACAAGAAATTAACTTTGATCATTTTTATCAACTAGTTCAAGATAAAGCTGACAAAAAACAGTTACACAATCCAGGAAGAATTGTTCGTAAGCCTGGGTTTGTCATTGTATCCAAGTCTGAAACTAAAACACATCAAAAAGTTCAAAATAAAAGACGACGATTAAATCATAACAGTATTACTGACTATAGAACATTACCATATGGTTATCAAAGTATTAAGTGCGTGAAATGATTGGTATTCTCTGTATATGTAAATAGTAATCTGTCTAAAGACAGCATGATGTCATAATATCATCAAATATGTCCATAAGTTTTCCTATCTGTTGGTACTTGTACGTATATATAATGTAAATATCTTATTTAAATATATCTATATATGTATATCAATATGCCAATATTGCAAAATAGAATATTGTAGAGTATATAAATACAATAAAGCGTTACAATTTATAATAATATGTTTTATTTCTCCAAACAAATATTCATATAATACGAAGTATTTTTATTCTATATAAGATAAAGGAAGAATACGTATGCTTCATATAAGGTTATTTATACGTATTTTATGTTCTTACAATAAATGATCGTAAGTTCGAAACCATATTGTTGTCATAATGTCTACTATACGATGAACAAGCATCTTAGAAGTCAGTAAAGGTATCAATATAACACATTAGAATACTGTAGTGAAAAGATATCTATATGTAAATGGGTTATAACACAGTGATATCCTTTGTGCTTCAAATACCCCCTAGAACATCTTTGGCAAGCATCTACGTATGTAAAAATCACAATATATACATTCTAACATGGTATTCAAGGTAATCTATATACATATGCAATCACAATATAAACCTACAATATAATCCAATATTAATATAATACAATCAGTTCATGTGTTTGCATTCACATAGCGTATCACCACAACAACATATACAGCTCTACAATACGATAAAATAAGGCTACAATCCAATATTAATAGAATAGAAACACTTTAGGTGTTTGCATCCATCCTACTATAGCCCCTAAAGCTACGCAACCAACAACACATGCTTAAAACACTTACATGCAAACGAAAGATAATATGTCTACAATATGATACATATATTCCTGTCCGATATCAAACCAATATACATACATACATACATCTACCCACTTACAAACTAATCATATATACATGCAATTTGTCATTTGTTTAAGCTTCGTACACCATTAGACCCTTACAGTATCCAAAACATAATATTCTATGCTAAAATCACATATCACCTACACATAGATGTACCCTACTTACAAACTAATCACAAATACATGCAATTTGTCATTCGTCTAAGCTTCGTACTCCATTAGACCCTTACAGTATCCAAAAGATGATATTCTATGATAAAATCCCATATCACCTACACATACATGTACCCCGCTTACAAAGTATTCATATATACATGCAATTTGTCATTCGTCTAAGCTTCGTACCCCATTAGACCCATGCAGTATCCAAAAAAATGATATTCTATGCTAAAATCCCATATCACCTACACATAGATGTACCCACTTACAAACTAATCACAAATACATGCAATTTGTCATTCGTCTAAGCTTCGTACCCCATTAGACCCATGCAGTATCCAAAAGATGATATTCTATGCTAAAATCCCATATCAGCTACTGAAAATACAATATCATTACATAAAATATGTTTCTTAGAGTTGCGCGCATTTCCTTCCACATTATCTCATACATTTATGTACAATACGCAGTGCTGTATATTACATATATCCGCAAAATGCCTCTAAATATACGAAAAACAGTAAAATCCATTCTTTGTAATCCTTTTCTTTAGCATCTCATTAATATTCATTATCATCTCATTAATATTCATAAATAATTAATTCATTACTCTAGTTTTTAAAAGGATAAAATCATTTATGCGGAAATACCTACAGAAATCTTCCTTCAACACTTCTTCCAAAAGCACAAAAGGGAAAGTTGTCTTGCGTACACATTCATTCACTCTTTTTTTCCTCTTTGAAACTCAGGTAGGAACGCTCACTCTTTTTTTCCCCCTCTACGTATGTGGCAAGGTCTTAACAAAATGCGTAAGAAGTCAAACACCCGTTTAAAGTGATCCTTTGCTCACAAAACAAAAAACACACTTCACCCCTCCATCTTATGTGTGGTCTTTCCGTATGGGGAAGCAATACATTAACTTTTAAAAAGTGACACGTACCTATCTCATTCTTAAATTCTCTGTCGTTAGAATAATGATTCCTATTTCTTTCTTTTTTCACATATTTTTCAGTTTCCATGCAGTAGAAATCACAGTCCCCCAATTAAGCAATGTCCAGAGCACAGTTCGCTCCCTCCACCTCCAAAAACCCTGGAACACACACATACACGCAGGTGTCTATGTTACGTTCGTTATTCCGTCAAAGGGCTCCCTCCCTCCTACACCATTCTTACCTAACATATAGCTATGCTTTATCCAGAGTTTCCCATGTTTCTAAATACATGAAACTAACTTATTTGACATGTCTTTCTCACCTCCTACGGTTCAAGTATTGTGCAACATCCATATGTCACATTAAATTGACAATTTTCTTACTTCCTTAATTGACACAATGATGGAATTACGAGACACCTCCAAGAGAGCTTCTCTCACGTTTACAAAAGCTAATTGTCGGCAATTCAATGAACAAAGACCTCACACGAAGGTTACATATCGGAATAAGCCTACTCGATTTTCCTTTGTTTTCTGCTTTTCTCCTTTACTTACGTCAGCTTACGACATCCCATTCTTTTATTATAGGTGCCTTCTTTCTTTAGAATTAGTTTCTTGAATACCAAGACCAACTGCGTTCAAGATTAACAAAAAAGACTTGTGTGGACATGTTCTGAAGTTCCTTTAGGTATTTTCAGCATTTGAAGGAGGAATAACCAAGGAAGAAACAAGTTTCTTAAAGGCTTGGGGGAAAAACAGTAAGTAATCAGCATAAATTGTATAAATTAATATAAAATTGTATTAAAATATATGATAAAACACTCAAGAGGAAATTTGCATCCATTTTCGTGAGAAATTTGCACTGTTGACCAATTGTTCTGAGAATGAAGGAAATTTGTACTAGTTTTGGTGAGAATTTTGCACTGTTGACCAATTGTTGTGAGAATGAATGAAATTTGTACCGGTTTTCGTGAGAAATTTGCACTTTTCTCCAATTCTCGTGAAAATAAGGGAAATTTGTATCAATTTTCGTAAGAAATAAGGCGAAATTATACCAATTCTCGTGAGAAATCTGCACTTTTCTCCAATGTTCGTGAGAAAAGGGCTCTATTCTACTAAGTGTTTTCAGCTTTTTGAGTTAGACTATCAAAACTAGTCGGAAGTTGTTCATACCAAAGAATATTTTTTCTTTAGGCGAAAAGTGTTAATTTTCAATCCAAATTTGGAAGACATACAAAAGGTATGAAACTTTCGTTTACAACACATTTCTAAAGACCCTCATTTCCTTTAAACGCTGACATTGAAAATGGAATGAACAAAGCTTTATAGGGTACCATTCATTCACATTTTTTTAAAGTTGAGAACCGTTGATAATTTTCATATTACAGTATTAAATATTATGATATATAAATTCCAAATTCTTGTTTAAATTGTGTAAGGTCGGAAGTCAAACTTTTAAACGAAACGTGGTTATTTCTATTATTAGTTATATACTATTTGGAATTATGCAAGGAAATAAGATGCTTTCGGTTCAAACATTTTCCTCATTCTTTATTTGCATTTGGAATATCATGGATATTTAATTCTCTTATGCTAACTGTTTTCATTACGACTTTGACGTCTTTTCTAAGAAAATTAGATACTTTCGGAAGTGTTTGACTCAAAAATTCTCGTTTCTCAGACATATATTCTCGATTGAGTTAACTCTCACATATTACATTTAAAAGGCTTCTATGTTCGGTCGGTTCTAAACCACTTAATAGAGAATTCTGAATTTATTTGTTGTAACATTTAGTATTCTGACAAACATCTAGTCCACTAACTTTGGAAAGAGTAAATGGGTGTTTAGTGCCATTTTTAGATCAAAGAAAGCGTAAAAGAACGTCCCTTATCTTCTAGTGTATATTTAGTAAAATATTGCTACTCTTGTTTTAAAAAGTTCGACTTTCGGCCTAGACAGACTGATTCCGTTGGATTTTGGAACTTCAGAATGTTATTAGAGTCTGGAAAATATCTTCTAAACTTCTTGTGAAGAGTGTTGGATGAAAGTGGTAAGAAAACAAGTATCAAGCTTAAAGATTTGCATTAGTGTGCATAATCGCACTCATATATTTAAGGTGGATCACCACCCGGAAGTCAGTACATATTTTAGCTCATTCCCTTAACTACTGCGCAATGAAATGTTACATATTATAAATATTGTACCATAAGATAGAGTTATGTTCCAGCTACAACACCAAGGCATTGATTTATTTGGTTGTCAGCTGATATCGAAAAAGGTAACAAATAAAAAAAAATATTTGATTCGTTTTCCAATGAGCACACCAGATGGCACTTGCTGTTAGATCTTACTAGAAGTGCTCAGTTTTATAAAATGGTTGTTTGTATGTGTAAAGTATTTTAAAGTAACGATCCTATTACGAAATTGATATATTGTTCGACCGTTTTTCTTATTATGTTTCACATTTTATTTACATATTAATTTACATTTAAGGAAATAGATTTTGAGAAGAAAGTTGTGCAAAACGCCATGATGCGTTGTTGTCAAATTTGTACGTTTACTGTGGTAATCACAATAAGAAAATTCTTGGACTTTAGTGTTACAGTTTGAGAAGCGGAGGGTAACTGTGTATTGTGGTAAGGGTCGAAAAGTAATTTCTCCAGTAAGTATCCAAGCAGAATTCATGATTACTTCCTTTATTATCTGGAATCAGTAAACACTCGACACTATCTGGCAACGTCGACCTATTTATGCAGCGTTTAGCATAGCACCGAGAACACCTAGTGATCCACCTTAATATGTTCGATAAAATTGTCTTAAGTTTGTTGTTTTCATTTACAAATTACTTCCAGTTCACAGATTTCGTCTTGTAGAAAACAGCACTATTACAACTAAAACACTTATGTCCTTAAATCTTATGCTATATTCACAGAAAACAGAGTTATTGTTCATTACGGTAAGAAATTCAAATGATTCAATATTTCCTCTATTTTCCTCATTGCTTCCAAACTGGGAGAGTATCAAACAAATAATTTATCGATGAATGATAATAAAGCTCGCTGTGCAAGAGATTACCTCAGTAGTTTCCAACCGTTTTGACTGGCAACACTCTTTGCTGAATAGCTAAGGCATAGTGACACATCTGTTTCATTTTTTGTTTCATTTCTGTTTTTTCTTTTTTTTCTTTTCTTTTCTTTTTCTTTTCTTTTTTTTCTTGTTTTGCAAATAATGATTAGATTATAATAGTGTAAATCTATAAGGCTAGCATTTTGAGATCTGAGGACTAATTTTCATTTCAGAAATCAATGGAGTCTACTTACAGTGTCAATTTATAAGGAACACAAAAACAAAAACGCGTGTACTAGCAATGTAGAGAGTCGTAACCAGAAAGGAAAAAAAAGAAACATTTTTTTTTATTCTTCCACTTCTCCCCTACTCCACTCTCCCCCAAAACAGCGAGTATTCAGGAATCGCAAAACCCATCATGTTAATGTATACAATAATATGCTATATGCGTCAACATGTTCACAAAAACTAACTTGTAGATCCAAAAATAACTCTACATAATCTGTGAAGAAAAAATGTTTCAAACAAAGAAATGGCTTGCCAGCCTGTTTATAATAAAGGATCACAACTCTACAGCTATTACGAATGAATAAAAATGCTTAATTTAAAACACTTTATTACATAAAACCAGCGGTAAAAGTGAGGGGGGAACGTGTCTCCTCACTTACTAAAAAATTACAATAGGCGAAGATAGGCAAGGGGGAAGCCGTGACGTCATGCGTCCTCCTCCCTTTTCAGATCCACTTCTACCCCTGCATAAAATAGCTGTAAAATGATTGCAGTCTATAGAAATTCTTACATAAAGCTGTTCAAAGTGAGCATTGTGCTTCGTACTGGTTATTTTTAACGGGAGTCATCCATTTGTTCTCGCATTGTAATCGATAATGAAAGAAGAGATTACAGCAGGTTACCTCTCACGAATGGTCGATTTACAGATCGGCCACTTCTGGAGTTTCTATGAAGTAATAGCTATGCAGTACTGATAACTGTCGCTGCTGGTGGAGACGTTGCAGTCTATCTCAAGATAGATTTACTATTTATTAAACGATTCATGATTTTTAAATTCTAAAATGTTCCAATACATAAATTCTAAAATGCTCCAGTACATGTTCCACGAAACAATAGTTGGGAATCAATGGATTACCGTATAATAAAGCATTCTTTGATATTTTAAACACATTTCTTAAAAAAAATCCTTTCTTCAATTTGCTCAAATGTTGTATAGAAAAACAAAGAATGGGACTTTTTCTTGACTCTCGATTCTTTATTTTACAGCCACCAATCATAAGCCATAATAATATTTGATATCTGAATTTACTTTTTCTTTCCAAGGAAAACTAATCTGTTATTTGCATGGAAAAATTAGTGTGCGATGGAAGGGAATGTGAAACAAACACTACTTACGACCGTGAAACGAGAAGAAATTAGGTGTTGTATGTAAATAGTCACTGACTAATGAGATGAGTGATTGATAAATGCTCCATTGTTGGAATAATTCCCGTCTCATTCCAATGCCAAACGCTTTTCGTAACGCAAAATGCATTCAGACAATGGTTCACGTGTGACGAAAGCTGAAGGTTAAGAATGTTTAAGACTTGCGAAATTGATTAAGACAGAGTTGGCATGTTTCTATGATGGCAGGGGCTCAAACATTCGTAATGCATTTTTCTTTCCACACACGCAATCTTCACAACCAAATGTAGAACGAATTAAAGGATCAGAAATATACTCTTCAGAAACGAAAACTAATCACAAAACGTAAACTAGAAGAATTCCACTTTGTGTAGCAACTGTCACGGTTCACTAAAATTTATTAATAAACAAGTGAGTTTCGTTTCACAGTGTAAAACAGTAAACTCCCAAAGTATGCGAATTCAATACTCAGACTTGAAGTAGCACATCTGTCAGACTTGAATAGCGGAATAAGATCAAAGACAGAACCTCTTCCTTGTACGCCGAATCCATATTTAACCACTTGCGTTCCCGTGACATCCGTGTGGATGTCATAAAATACTCTGTTTTAAAATACCAGTGACATCCATAGAGATGTTATTCAAACATATTCTTTATTGAGGGTCGTATTCAGAGACGTAGCTAGGAGCGGGGGCGAACGGCGTGGTTGCCCCGGGAGCTGATAGCAGAGGATGCCAAGTGAGCAAGAAAAAGGTGTTGGAAATGAGTAAATGACGCGGCGCCCCATAAAAGTTTGGCCGCTATTAAATCAATAATCTTTCGGTTTGCAAAGAAAAAGATTAGGTAAAGATTTTCGTGCTCGCTTCGCTTGCAAAACAAACATTTCAATACTAAACTCGAAAGTAAATTAAAGTGGGACCAGGAAAACATTACAATAATAATGATCGTATTTAAAAATATTGTTTTTTTCTTTTTTTTTCTTTTTTTTTCTTTTTGAAAACTCTGTTAGGTCCCTTAGGAATTAGTGTTTCTCCAGTAAAGCTAGGATAAAAGAACCGTAAGTATGCCCCAATTGTTTACAAACCAAAAGAGCAAACACTATACACATTGGAGATCCAACAATGGCACACAATACCATATAAACTAAATACAGTCTGGCTCAAATTAGGAATAATACGGTGAAATAAATATGGTAAACACAAAAAAATTAACATTTACGGCCACTAGTTAGTTTACTGTGATAATTTACGGGGAGTGTAAGTTTACTATTAGCTGCAATTCTAAGTGAATGAAACATTGTGGATATAATACTGAATTAACAACGTTTTAGTCCCTACCAAACGTATCTATAAAAGCGAAACGAAAATCGTGCACTAAATTATAGGATAAAACAAAATTATATAAACTTTATTCCTGAATGTAATAATCTTAAGAACTATGGAGATTATTTATATGAAGAACAGATGGAAGCACAGTGACACAGATTACATGCAAATAATACTGAAACAACAAGGTTGAAATCGCAAAAAGAAATTAAAATGAAAGAAAGCACAAGAGCGCTATTTACATACGACAGAGTTATTTACACATAAACATTAACACTGTTAAACTGCTTTAGGAGATTTAAGCTTAAATAAACACAAGGGAAAGGGATTCTTTCTGGTTGCCTATAAATTAATCTGTCCGAAAAATAATAACATTAAACTAGCGTAGCCCAAACAAACACACAAAAAGCTTATGCTAACATACTGTACGTTGCTTAAAATTAACTCTGGCCCAAGGGAAATAAAAAAATGTACATATTATAATAGCAATTGCGAATATGTCCACCACTCCTTTAGTGACAATATCAATACATCATTTAGCCATACTCAAAACGGAGATTTTCAAACCGGTTATTAGGAAAGTAGGGAACAAGTTCTCTACCTCAACGAAGAATAGGCAACCAGTAGAATAGGGTAAACCAAAACTTAGAGGGTTGTGCGTGTCGAGTAGGTAGGTAAGATATAAGTTTATCATGGACATCAAAGATCGAATTTAGTGAGTGCGCAGAAAATAGATGATATAATAAACAAGGTAGTATGAGGGGGAAGAATTACAAGGGTTGCATGTTACCTGTCGGACTACATCGTCGTCCCATCTGTTTCAGGAAACTAGCACGATGACTTTACGAATCGTCTCTCGAACCACAAACCACATCATAAAGATCAAGGTTCAGATGCTGCAAAGCCAGGTCTCAATCTCGGGACATCAGTGTTTCTTCCTCTGAGAGCAGAGATCCTTGCTCAATTTCACCCCCAGACGAATTTATTCTCCACTGGCCCACGGTGAGACTCCTAAGCTTCCTGTGATCCGCGGGTGGTGGTTCAACTTTGGATTATTTTCCACAGACGTCTAATGTTCCTCATTCACAGCCACAAGCAGAATGGCAGTTTATGATAGCCAATAGCTTCAGGCCATCGATTAGAGATGAAAAAAAAAGTAATTGTGTAAGTGACTACTAGACCTCTTGACCTTTTTGTGATCTGTGTTTAAGAGACGATTGTGTCGGCGACACGACGGCGTGACATTGAATGGTGTCTTTTTGGCAATGACGAAGTATCAAGCCATGCTGACAGTTGGGAAATTTGGAATGGGATTAAGAAAATGATGACTTATAAAAAAGTGTTTGTTACTTTGACAGCACATAGAGAGGAAAGGAAAATTTTAGCCAATATCATTAGTAGCAAGGCCAATTAGATTGGACATATCTTGCTAAGGAATGGTCTTCTTCATGCCATCTAGAGGGAAGGAAGGAAGGAAAGCAAGGAGTAGGAAGAAGTATAATATAACTGGACAATTATTTATAAATATTGGGAGTTAAAAGAGGAAGCTGAGATCAAGAAACGTGGAAGAAATATTCCCCTGTCTGAGTCCCAGAATCTGCCAATAGGTAGAATACTTAATAATAGTAACAATTATATATATATATATATATATATATATATATATATATATATATATATATATATATATATATATATATATATATATATATATATATATAATATTCAATATTGATGCTACATGGCTTTTATAATTCAAAGTTTCCCAATCATTCTTATTACCTGAATTTAAAATCTACCGAAAACAAGTGAGTGACTTTATTTATATCTTTCTTTGATTAAAAATATATCCTAACGTTCGTACAAATTATTCGACTTTTATGTAATGTACTGTGTATGTTCTTTAAAGCAGGGGCGGATCCAGGACAGACTTCTGGGGGGGGGGCGGTGGGTTGTAATACTGCTACTTATAGCTACTTTTAAGAGCGTCAAAAAATAAACTATATATTTTATTTATATATAAAATAAAAAAGTTTCCTCTTCTGGGGGGCGATCGCCCCCCTGGATCCGCCCCTGCTTTAAAGCTTTCCCACAGTTACCACTAATGTATCTTCGAGGGATACTTCCGGCAAGCGCTTTGCTTCTCAGAGTTAAGGTAAATTAATTGTGATTAATGTCCCTTTTGCGCATGGGAGATTCTTTGATGTTCCATTCCAGATTTTAACATTTTGATTTTGCCCTTTCACGGCGAACATAATTTTTTGGAAAGTAAATCTGAGCCCCTCCACTTGAGGGAGTGAGTGATAATGAGGGAGTGAGTTTACTCCTTCCCGATTTTAGGAATACGCTCACCAATGTTCGTAAAAGAAATTATCCGACCCTTATGTAAGTTTTGTTTGAAGAAGGAAACTTATTTCTATCGTTTTGATTGAAATTAATCAGAGGGAAGGAAACGAATTCAACCTATGTAATGAGACCATGTTAAACAACTTTCTTACTAATTCAACATGAAACATTGTTTATATTTTCTTTTGGATCTCTCACCGAGTATGAATCAACTTTATTACTCTGATTAAAAGGCTTCATGATAACTTTTGCAACAATTAATCAATCTTGATATAACATGGAGTATATATTCTCTCGGATGTTTACAGAATCTCCACTGATTGGTATTAAAATAATAATAATAAAAAAAGAGAATTTACATCTTCCCCTCTCTTATAATGAGGGGTGATTTGTGTTGTGAGGGACATTATACCATAGTAAACAGTGTTCGTTCGATGCTGAAGCACGAAAATACCATCGCGCCAGATTCCACTGACAAAAAGTCAGGAACATCTTAGGTTACAATACCAATAGAATACAAAACCACAACCTCTAGTGTAGTGAGAGGCTGACAGACATGATTGTGAACGAATCACGCGTCAACTTTCGTTACAGTACAGATTAATATAGTTTAGATGCTATTGTAATAAACGGATTCATCTATCATCATTATCAAGCTCAATGGGGACTGAATGTCGTAAGTGTGATGATATGAAAAATCATTGGGTAGAAGATTCAATCTCGGCTTCTACGGATTGTTGATAATCTCATCGGTAACTGCTACTCAGTTCTAGAGGCAGGCAACTACGGACAGCATATTTTAGCAGAACAATGATCAGCACATATATCTAAGAATGTGCAAACGTTCTTCAACGAACGACGACAACTCTGCTTTTCGCGCCTTGACGGTCCCAGACGTGTTCCCTATTCAATATGAGTGGGATGTGGATGGTCGACATCATCGCGGTACTCCATTCTACCTAGGTACATTGTTCACACTTTGTGTAATCACATACGAGCATCATAGTATGCGTTCCAACACTTCTGAAATTTAATACCACAACGTGAAGCTATCAAATGATATACACTAAAAGCGTCTGAAAATTTTCTTTTAAGTTGTAGGTTTCATTATTGACTCCAGTGTTCACCCTGAGGAAATTCAGTATGCTAAAGACGACATTACACTTGAAGTAGACATTAATCAAAGAGTTGGAGAAATGAGAATATTGGAAGAGGTGGAAGAATTCGAAGAAAATATATGACTACGATGTGTTCATTATGAGCTTAGAGATGAAACCTGGGATCGCTTTTAAAGTGGCTAGGATTCGGTCACTGAATCTCTCTGCGCCGTATGTTATTAGTAAATTTTAAATACTAATTTACGGTGCTTAAAGAATATGATAATGTATTTCCGACTGTTTTATAAATGGTGGATCACATGATAATTATTTCATCGTGTTAATGTAGAATCTATCTATTAAAATGCTACAATAGCAATTAAAAGCGATTGAGCCCCAACCTATAACTTTAACTTTCAAATCTTTCATTTACGGTTATGTGTGATTTCACGTATTTTAAGACATACATTTTAAGTATTTGTACTTTAAATAGTCTAAATTAGTTAACTATATCTTTTTCATAAAGCTTATGATATAAAATTATTGTTCAAAGCCTTTGTATTTTAATAAGCCTTCTCTAAAATCAATGCATGTATCTTCCGAGTTCTTTTAAATTATGTTTATATGTTTGTGGTCAATCCTTTACATAATGAGATCTCGGAAACTACAGGCTCTAGAAAGATGACGTTTTCACTGATCGATTGGAAATTTTACGTAAATTGTCCAGCTCTAATTGAATATTTAAAAAACATGGCCATTATTTCTTTATTACATTTTTTAAGGTACACCGGTAGCGTTGAAATAAAAAAAAAACAAAAAACTAAAGCATCACATTCTATGCGTTATACATTCGAACAGCACATTGTTGTATATTGCGGTTGTATATGTCTCAGGCGTTTGTTTCATGGCCAAATAATAATTAAAAAGGAAGGATAACCATTTCTCAAGTCTAAAACAAATCTTTATTTTTTGAATGTTTTGCCCAATGAACACCATATATAACTGACATTATAATTAATTGTATATGTAATGTATTTGCTTATTACATACTGCATGCAAGAAGAAAGAAAACACTGGTCATACATGAATTAGAAACTCCAACTGGATGTAGACTCAAATCTTGCAAACAGTGCGAGATATTGAGAAAAAAATCGAAAAAATCTCCCCTTTATGATACCCCTTGCCGATTTTTTTTGTCAAGATGTCTTTCACTTGTGTCTGTAAAGGGACATGTACATACAGATGGTAATCAGAAAAATGGAAACACCTGAACGAAATTGCAACTTACCAGATTAATATGGTGTCGGACTACCTTTCGCCTTCAGAACAGCCTTGATGTGACGTGGGATGGAGGCATAGAGGTCGTGAATGGTAGCAAGTGGAATTTTACACCATTCCTCGTGCAGGGCATCGGCCAGTTCTGTGAGAGAGGATGGAGGTGGAAATTGTCGCCGGAGTCGTGTTTCCAAGACGGACCACAGATGTTCAATTATGTTGAGATCTGGGGATTGGGCGGGCCAGGGGAGGTGTTGAACTTCTTCCCGATGTTCCTCAAACCACGCTGCAACAACGCCAGCTATGTGAATGGGTGCATTATAATCCTGGAAGATGGCGTCATTGTCCGGGAACAACATCCGGACCATAGGATGCAACTGCTCCTAAAATTGCGACATAATCGTTGGCAGTGATTCGTCCGCTAAGTGTGATCACAGGATCCAATGAAAACCATGATATGGCGGCTCACAGCATCACCGAGCCGCCGCCATGTTTCACAGTTGAGCGGAGACACTGCAGATCATAAGCTTCTTTGGGCGTTCTCCACACATAAACACGGCCCGTGGTTGGGAATAGGGTGAAGAATGTCTCATCCGACCATATCACACGTTTCCAGTCCTCAAGGGTCCAAGTTGCATGGTCGCGGCACCATTTGCGGCGTGCGAAAGCGTTATGGTCCCTGATGAGCGGTTTGGCCCGTGCAACACGACCACATAAGTTCATGTCATGTAATTCGCGGCGGACTGTGATTGTCGAAACAGGGTGGGGGAGGTGCTGATTGAGTTCCTCCGTCACTTGCTCCGCAGTGGCACGACGGTTCTGCGTGACAATGCGCTTTAATACCCGGCGTGACCTGTCACTCATGATTTTCTTCCGCCCACTGTTCCGCTTCCCCGATGTGGTTTTCCCGTGTGTTGTGTAGGCCGCCATCACCTTCGACACTGTCCTACGCGACACACCTAACACAGTAGCCACTGCCGTCACACTCACTCCACATAACCGCGCACCAACAATTTGCCCTCTTTGAAAATCTGAGAGGTCTCGCATTTTACACTACCTCTGTCTGCTGCAGCCACTGGACACTGCTGTTCCACTGCGCCTGACGTAGTATGGAGACCGACCTAACACACCACCACCAGCGGTCCGGCGCTGCGGGCGCTACGACACCACTGCCAACCCATACATCTGACGTGTTGCCAACCACAGGTGTTTCCATTTTTCTGATCACCATCTGTATATTGTGAGAAATGAGAAGGAGATTTATGCTCATATGCGAATGATGCGCTGTTTAGAGAGCGCAGGTTCAGCTAGTACAATCTTAAAAGTTTTATTTAGTTTGTTAAGAGCTTTTAAATTCCTGTAGGGTAATGGTATTCCTCACTGTAAACAAGCCATTCAAGTTTTTAATTTCTAGGCTCTGCTTCTTTTAAATGAATCTAATACAAACTGGAATATATCTGTTACTGATCTTCCATTAAGTGCACTAGAAATGATTCTTAGTATTGAATACAACAAGTATGAGAGCAAATTTCCTATATATGGTCAAACCTAGATAACCGTCCTTTTGCGCAAATAAGCTTCCGTGGTTTCTTTAGGCTAGGTGTTTTTTTTTTTTTTTCAACGTTTTTCTCATAAAAGCAGTTACTCTGAACTTGGCACGTACTTTCCATGTTTATAGTTCGTCTAAAAGCCTGTAATTAGATATGTGGGCTTTACTCTTCTCTTCTCGGAGAACCTTCGTTATGAGCAAACACGAAAATTAAATCAGTTATACGCGTGTGATCATCGTACACTAGCAAAGGGATGGATTAAGAAAAGGCGGGATTACATTTAGTCTTAAATGAGATTAGGTAACTAGAACAAAATATATATCAATCCTTTAAAGAGCAAGTTGTATTATATATACATTATACTTGTATGTGTGTGGATGCTTACAGTCTAAATTCGTCCTTTTACAGAAATACAGTGATTTGATCTTTCAGTGTACTGTCTACTGATATATATATATATATCCAGATACCTTCTTTAGAACATAGATGAAAACTGCTGCTAGTCCAAGTGGTTTTTATACCAATCAATATAAAAGTGAAAAGTCTTCAATTCCAATATACGTTCCGAACAAAATGAACAAATACAATCTTTGGTGTAGCTTTACTTATTAAAATCCATATGTAGATTGTACGTTTTCTT
This sequence comes from Thermobia domestica, assembly GCF_964235325.1. Lineage (NCBI taxonomy): Eukaryota > Metazoa > Arthropoda > Insecta > Zygentoma > Lepismatidae > Thermobia > Thermobia domestica. The sequence continues at coordinate 172,765,044 of NC_137456.1, read as the reverse complement.
TAATTCGGACATTTTAGGACGCGTAAAAGCAGAAATGTAATCAATCATTGGAAAGTGTGGTAAAACTTAAGGTCTTTTCTCATGGTAAAATTGAAAACCAAACTAATTAGAGACGTTTTCCAGCGCATTAAAATGAATTTCAGAGAGCAACCTTATACTCTTTGTACTAGCAGTTATAACAAAAGTAACTGATCTACTTGAAGAAGACTTAGAAAATGAAGATTCAGTTCAGTAGAAAGGAAACCTTGATGCTGGATTATTGCTGTGACAAGATAATACAATTTGAATTATTATCACCTAGACCTAAGACTGCTTATTTCACCTTTCTCGTTTCAGAGTTCAGCTGGAATCTTTTACTTCCAGGATAGAAACAGCACACACACAAACTCATTCTTAATACCCTTGCAACATTTGACCACCTGTAGTTATTTTCAAGATTTTTCGCGTTCCATAATTTTCTCCAATCTCCTGTTCTTTTTTTTGGTTTTTGTACCAGTAATATTTATGATAAACGTGTTTTCTAAAACCATAGGAGAGTTTCCTGTTGGCAATATGGTTAGCGTACTCACCTCTGCAGTGGGAGAACCTATTTCAATTGCCAATGAATGCTCGTGTGGTTCCGATCTCACGTTAAACTATAAGATACACTTTTCATATGGCCTCGGTGCTAAAAAGGAACGGCAAACTCTAAGTCAAAATCATAATCATAGAACTAAGTAAATTACCGGCCCACTTTACAAAACAGCGGATAAGTTAAGACTTGAAATATTTTAAAAATGTTCCATACAAGTTTATACCCTTGTTTGTGTTTTCTTACCTTTTGTTGCACTATACCTATGTGTTTATATTGTCTTATTGTTATTAAGGCAACCTTCATTATTTTAATAGTGATATTTCTAGTACCCTCAATACAAAGTAAATACTCCTAAGCAAAATATTACATTGGTAAACATCCCTCTTTGAAGTTGATTCTTCCATAATACATAATTTCCATCTATTATCAAACTCTAGAGTATATTACTTTCTGGATTCTGAAGTGATTAACGTGACGATTCAAGATAATAATCAATCAAGTTCGTTACTGAATTCTGTGTGCCTTTGTGTCTGTCTGTCCGTTATTTGCGATTTTTTTTTAAATTTTTAACCCTGCATTCGATAAAGCATCAAAAACTATCAGAGAAAGTGATTAAATATTTTGCGTCACTGTTATCGTTCCAATATCATCTCTCTATGACTTATGTTCTCGTGATATTGACCAAAAATGGCCAATTTCTAGATATTTAAAGAGCCGTAGCTCGAGAAACATAAATTGTAGAGATGTTATTGATGTTGATCAACACCTAAGAGGATAGTGAACATTTTGGTACCAAATAGTTACCGATAGCCACTGTCCAACTGGCCACTGGTTTGGTCAGTGACCAGTTGGATAGTGGCCATCAATTAATATCGGTACGAAAATGTTTAACATTAATTTAGGGATTGACTAGCAGCGTTCACCCCGCTTCGCTGCGGTCACCCCGGAACGCAATAAACTTTGTTACTTAGATAATTTTTACTTTTTCGCTTTCAAGTGATATGATAAAAACCATAGAAGATTGCAGTAAATGTTAACATTATATCGCCTCTCATTTATGTTAACCCGCCCCGCTTCGCTGCGGTCACCCCGGAACGCAATAAACTTTGTTACTTAGATAATTTTTACTTTCTCGCTTTCAAGTGTGCAGTAAATGTTAACATTATAGCGCCTGTCATTTATGTTAACCCGCCGAGTCACACGGTCATGCGGGTTGCATATAAATACGTTTATTTTTACCTATGATGAACTAATAACAAAGGATTTGTACGTATGGACACCTGAATGGTCAATTATCTCAAGACACTGGTAATTGAAAATTAAAGTGATATGATAAAAACCATCTAGGGTCCAAATCCTAACAACCCCCCAAAAATGAAAGAAATTGGTTCAGCCGTATTAGCGTGATGAGCGGACAAAGGATTTTGTACGTTCTCTTTTATATATATAGATTAACACCAATATCATCTCTCTATGACTTACTGATCCCGTTATATTGGCCAAAAGATAGTTCCGATTTCGGAAGATTTAAGGAGCCACATCTCTGGAACCATAAATTACACAGATTGGTATTGATCAATATCTAAGAGGATGGTGAACGTTTTGGCACCAAATAGTAACCGGTGGCCACTGATTAACTGTCTACTGGCCAACTGGCCACCGTTCTCCACATATTGGCAAAAAAAGTTCGAATTTCTAGATATTTAAGCAGCCATATCTCGAGAACTGTAAGTCATAGAGAGATGATATTTTGCTAATTTTTGCGAGAAAAGAGAAGAAGGTGCGGATAAAAAGATTTACATCTAGGAACAATAATAGTTATTCTTTCTGCTCCATTCTTTTTAAGTTCGTTCTGGCAATGCTCTTGGAGCACTCTCAACTGGTTTTAAAATAAAATCACTCAAATCCAAGAGCTCGATTGTTTAGAAAACTGACAAACATTACTTGTCCAGAAGCTTTTCAAAGTAAACTTTCAACAGTTCAGAAGGCTTTGTGGCTATTCCCCGTCGTGGCAATTTCCTGTTGTAGGATAAGTTCGAAGCCTTAACCTCACAGGAAGAATGTTGTTATTGCTCTTCCCCTAAAAAAAACTTGTCTTATTGATTGACAAAAAATCAGTCACGGGTGAATGAAACATGTGTACTTTGTAGTACAAAATATTAGATACCGGGTGTTCAGAAAGTAACTATGCAGTGCTATGTTGTGGTGTGCTAAGTGATGACTGATGTGGTTGTCAATTAGTAATACAACATTTTTCATTGTTTAATACATTTGAACCATATTTGACCAGGTAGGCCTATTTGTATTTGTTCACATGTCCGGTTTGATTGAAGACCAACGTCTTGTGTGACATTATTGTGATCCAGGTCATCATCCTGAAGATTGAACAAAGAGTGTTTCTTGTGGAGCATGTGTTCCGCAATGGAGACAAGTTTACCTCAGCAGTGGAAACTACCTTTGCAGCAAAGTTCTCAGGAGTGAAGATGCCTAACCGCAATGCTGTAGGGTACGTTGAAGGGAGAGGCATATGAAGGCAATCCGCACACCATACAAGAACTCCAAGCTGCACTGACACGTCACATTCGGAACATCATTCCCGATGTTCTGCACAACGTCTTCAAGAACATGCAAAAACGTGTGCAACTGTGTCTTCAAGTGCAAGGGGATCACTTCCAGCATCTCTTATAACTTCCATGCCGTTAAAGTTTAGCTTCCAGTTAATTTCAGTTGATTAAAATGTTTTATGGAAAATAAAATACGCAAGTTACGAACTGCGTAGTTACTTTCTGAACACCCTGTATTATTTAATGTAAATCTTTTAACATTGATAATAGTTTGAATCTAACATCTTTTGCACCAAACTCCAAAATCAGATATTCTTCTTTGGACCTTCTAGCAGCGTTCACTGGTCTATTGAATAACACGTGAAGTCTATGTAACGTATATGCACATGGCCCCCAGTGATAGACCAAGTGTGAATAAGATATGGCGCTTAAAGTATTAAACTATTCCAGGAACAGGTAAATAAGAAAATTATGAGTATATTGAATTGCCATCTCCCATTGGAGAAGATGAGTATAATCTTAAAATTAATAGGACATACGATAGAGAACACAGTTGAAATATGTCTACAAATGTTTGTTTTCAATTGGCCAACTGAAAAATGTCAACATTTGCTTGGCTTTAGTTCGTCAATCGGGCACATAGAGTAATTAAATTGTATTTCAAGAACATGTCTTTCTTTGTGTTTTTTTAAAATAGGCGAAGGTTTTTGTTTGGTTCCATTAAGCTTAGTACAGAGGGCGATAATGTTTTCTTAATTGTGATCAATGATGTCTTTTAATTTCTCTGTTTAATCTATTGATATGAGTTTTATTGTTTAAGTTCCGATACTTATACAGAGTCTTCTTATCTAGTGTTTGTGTTCAATTTTGTCAGTTATATATCTGGGGAACCTTTTTTCTTTTGTGTTGATGGTTTTGGTTAGGATGTAGTTTTTGTCGGCTTCTTCTAAGATTGTTGTAAGTATATTGTTGAATTTTTCTATGCTTGCTGGATTATTTTCTACAGTGAGGGAAGATACCTGTATGCCAATGTATTGTTTATATTGGTTACCAACTACGATAATCAGATGCATCAGTAATTTCCTTCCTAATAGAACCACACAAATCAAAACCAACAACCAACTGTCAGACGTCAGTGTTGAAAGAGGAGTTCCACAAGGATTAACAATAGCGCCCATTCTATATATCATCTATGTCAACAACAACACCCATGTTCAACATCACCTCAACACAAAACTAGGTCTTTTTGCAGACGATACTGCATACTGGACAACTGGCAAAGCAGTGTTATACATTCTGAAAAACATCCAGATGCAAATTACATATTTTATGCAATAGTGCGACAAATAGAAACTAGAACTTAACCCTTCCTTAAATTCTCCTCTTTTAATCAGCTTCGAGTCATATGAGTATACAGAGTGACCTTCAAAAACTAATCAAGGTTGGCAATCAGTTTATACATCCAAAACCCACGGCATAATACTTAGGTGTCACAGTAGACAAGAAGTTAAGTCTCCAAGCACATATTAAGCATCTAAGAAAGAAAGCTATAGCTGCCACTGTGGTCCTCCCACACTTAACTAGAAATACACACTTTGCAAAAACAAACAGAAGAAATCCGTATATAACGGACTACCTTATAGACATCGCATATTCACAACTGCTAGTATACAAAATCTTGCTTCAGCTGGACGTTACTGGATCCGAAGAACCTACATGGCCTTCAGCACTCCTAGAGAACAGCTGTAGCAATTAGCAAAATTGAATTCCATCAATGAAGTAACAGAACAGCTCAATACAAGATACAGTCAACCTGTTGTATCAAACCCACTTCTTAATGCATGAAAGAAGACACCACCAGGATTCTCCTAGAACATCTCTACAACATATTTTATCCCTCTCCTAATCTCCAGTAAGACATCGGAAAATCGTAAAATTACAAGATAGCAACACAGGCTACAAACTCTTCAATCCAAAGATACAATTATCATAGCATCTAAGATTAAAACCAATTTCAATAACTCTCACCTCTCTACAAATGAGGAATACAATACAAAAACTACAAACACAATGAAGAATACAAAGAAGAAAATCACACACAGAAAAAAGAAAAGAAAATGTATATATATATATATATATATATGAAAATTATTAATAATAATAATAAACAAAGCAAAGGAGAAAACAAGATACAGCTAAAGTTGCAAATAGATCTAAAATAACTAGTTAATTTGTGAGTATATCCCAAACAAAATTCAAAATTCTTACCACAACTACTTATCTCCAACCTTCGTCGCATAACATATCTCAAATACTATGCAAACACAGCATAATCTGACTAACTGACATGACTCCACTGGCCTACTTACGCCTGAGATATCCTTTTCTTTGTCAATGTCTTGTCACTTAGTCACTTTGCTATCTGTTCTAGCTCACTCTCCTCCTCCTCAAAACAAATTTAATTTTCTCACTGGGCAAAGGAGCTTACGGCTAGAAATCCTTTAATCTCTTCCCAGAAAAAATAAACAGACACATTTCCTTCCTTCTTTCTTTTGTTTTCTTAACAAATTTCAAATAATTAATTCCAATTTGTTACTTAAAGTTTAAACAATATTCTTGTTTCTTTGCTTGTAAAGCAACTAGCTAGAAACTAATTCTATGACTTGTGGAAAACACACATTCAGTGACATATTCATGATAGCCTTCCATTGACTTCTATTCTTAGCTAACTGGATCCAGGTTCTAGTTTGTATTCGCATTTCTGCGAGATTCATGCATCTAGATTCCTACTGGTATTCCTCCGTTTGGGTTTCTAGCTAAAATTTTACGTTGTAAGTTTCATTTTGGCTACATGATCCACGCACCTGAGTCTCCCAGATTTAATAACCTTAATATTAGGTATGCCGTATAAATTTTGTTGTTCCTGGTTATGAAGTTTCCTCCATTCCCTATTCGCGTCTCTCTTAAGTCCAAATTTTATTTTACTTTCAAATACTTTTAATATTCGTTCTTCCTTCAAAGTAAGCGACAATCGTTTTGTAGCAATATAGCACAGCGAGCATAGTTATCAGTTTATATATTTTAATTTTGAAATTCTTCGGCAGAATATATGAAGACAACAGAGTTTAGACTGAATAATAACACGAGTTCCCTGCTTACAGTCAACATTTAATTTCTTCATGGAATGATTTTGATTTTTGAATGCTGATCCTAGGTGTTTATAAGTGTCTACTTTGACGAAAGTATCACTTTATATTTTAACGTATTCAGTTGGTAGTATTACGCTCATGGCGAGTTTCCATGTTTAGTTCTCTCCGTATTTACTTTTAATTCCAATCCCTGCTGACATTTAATAAAACTCCTTCATTTCTTTTTACTGTTCTAATATCATTATCTATCAGGTTGACATCACCACCATAAAGCATAACGTGGTGAATGCCATTCGGCTCTCGCGCTGGTTGATATCAATTTTCTTTATAGCGCATTCTAGAACGAAATATAATAATAAAACAGCGCAATCCCTGTTTAAGATTTTTCTCTACTTGAAAGCTGGTGAAAAAGTACTTCCCTATTGGATTTATTTAAACACATTTTTATGAATCTAGTTTTTTTTTCTTTTGTATACGAAATACGAAATTCAATGAGAATATTTCACAAGTTTCCTGTACAACGACTTATCAAAAAGATAGTCGTCAACCTGGTTCGTTTGCTGAGATAAAAATCCGAAGTGGTAGTAATTCTTTGGCATAAAAATATTAGCTTAGATATTTAAATACCATTAATCTCACCTTTTTTTAATAAAACTGACAACGTCTATAAACGATGTTAAACTGGTTTATTATTTGATATAACTTATAATATCCTTTTCTTAAAACTGTTGAGTACACAAACTCACTGACTAGGTAACCTTAAAACATGTCCATATCAACAACTATCTCCTAATAATCTTACATATATTAAAAACATTCTTCTTTTGTTAATAAGAAATGAACATTCTACTAAGTATAGTGCATATGTATGAGTACTTTCTGCCCAAGGTACAGGTAAATATTACACAAGCCAAAGTATTTTGTTGTATAAAATGTCGCTCGACAAAGGGACTGAATATAAAAGTCATGAGTAGGCTTGGCTTTTATCTTCAAGAACCACTGGTCCGTTTACATTAATGTTCTTTACATTGCTTATGTCCAACATATTTTAATCGCACCTTGTATATCTATTCATTACATTTCACATATACATATATATATATATATATATAAATACATTCGTAACAATTCTTTCATTTCATCAATATTTATCTTTAATTACATTAATTATATTTATTTCATTATTATCCACTATATTATTAATATATATATTCTTATTAAAATATCGTCGCTTATTTAATTAATCGTCGAAGAGTGCGATTTCAAAAAATGTAAAGGACAAACGTGGGTTACAAATAGTATTAATCTTTACGGGCGCATTAAATAACAAACAAGTCAGATGCTGCATTTAAAGGTATACATAGTAGCACTAAGATGTTATAATAAAGAAGAATCTTATTTAAGGTAGTCGTTGAATAATTGATTTTATAGAATGGATCTTATTATTAACATAATCTTTGACAATTAAATTTTCAACACAAATCAATCTAATATAAATAATCTTTGCTTTTAATTAATTATAAATCGAATTATGATTCTTCACATTAACAAAGAAAGAATAAAAAATCATTTGAAAATTAATTTTCCAGTCTACTTAAAACTCTATTTAAGCATTTCAAGTATTTTTAAGAATCGTTTTCATTATTGATGTTAACACATAAACTTTAAAATGAAATTTACAAGAATCTATAACTAACATGAATTTAACCTAATTTCAGTAACGGTAATCAGGTTACATTCGAACTTGCATACGGTTCTAATAACGTACACTGTACTGCGCTATCATGATTAGGTTCTACATTGTTTTGTACATGTCTTTCATCGTGATTTTGATGTTGATATGAAGTCCCATCTCTTGATCTCCAATTACGTCTATCCACGTAGTTCGCTGTATTTTTGGAATTTCGCTCAGTACTTCGATTATTTTTATATCTACTGCTATTGAGTGATCTGACATCATAATTACCATGATTAGTTAGGTTAGGTGGATTCCCTACATAACCTTGTCTATTTTGTTCATTTGGATTGCTAGAATATACTCGGCTTAGGTTAGGTTCTGTATTATTCACACTTCGGATATCTAAATTCCGAACAGGCACCAAATGATCTGAATTATTCTTATTTTTTACCTATTCCTGATTGTGGATTCATGGCATGGTATTGAGTTTCGTAGCATTGGACAAACATCAATAAATGGCTGAAACTCATACACTGTGTGGAAAATAAGATCTGTTGCAATTTAAATGGAAGCAAATTTCGAATCGATGCTATTATTCTCGATTCCGATTGCAAAGGATTAACGACCTTTAATTCGTTGTAGACATTTACAACAAACTCTACAAGAGATTTGTGCAATCGAGGATTGAAGTGTTGATTTCTAAGGGTGGCATCTCTATTTGCCAGCAAAAAATCATTTTCATTACACTTACCAATGAATTTGTTCATAACTCGAATTTCACTCATCTCAACACTTGACTTTACCTTCATTTTCTCATTCCTTGTTCTTGTTGAGCGATAGTTCCTATCCATGACATACTGTGTCGTCACACCATCTATGTTTCGCTCATCAATACTCTTTGAACAACTTTCTTCATATTGCTTGTTAGCTTCGTCATACCTCAATTCTATCTTCTGTTCCATGGTCTGGTTAGATTCGTTGGACTTCTGTTCCATGGTCTGATTAGATTTGTTGAACATCTGTTCCATGGTCTTGTTAAATTCGTGGAACTTCCGTTCCATGGTCTGTTTTAATTCTTCTGTTTGCTTCTTAGCTTCGTCAAACTTCTGCTCTATGGTCTGCTTTATCTCGGCAGTCGTCTGCATTATTTGTCGCTGTATAGCTAACAAGAGTCGATCATCCCATGTCAAACCTGGTGTTACACTCGTTTCACCTTTGTCACTAGTATTTGATTCCTGCTGCATTGTTCCGTTGACCATTTTTCTTATGATTACTTTACCACTTCGCAATATGGTTAAGTTCTTATTCATTAACTGTAATATAAAAGTAAATTCAACCTTACTCTTCTTCTTCGGGAATTGAATTTACAAAGTCCCGGGTGCGGTAAACCAAATTTTTACAACGACTTATCAAAAAGATAGTCGTCAACCTGGTTCGTTTGCTGAGATAAAAATCCGAAGTGGTAGTAATTCTTTGGCATAAAAATATTAGCTTAGATATTTAAATACCATTAATCTCACCTTTTTTTAATAAAACTGACAACGTCTATAAACGATGTTAAACTGGTTTATTATTTGATATAACTTATAATATCCTTTTCTTAAAACTGTTGAGTACACAAACTCACTGACTAGGTAACCTTAAAACATGTCCATATCAACAACTATCCCCTAATAATCTTACATATATTAAAAACATTCTTCTTTTGTTAATAAGAAATGAACATTCTACTAAGTATAGTGCATATGTATGAGTACTTTCTGCCCAAGGTACAGGTAAATATTACACAAGCCAAAGTATTTTGTTGTACCTGTTAACCAAGTCGTAGCTTTTCTGAAATCAATAAATAATTAATGTATCGGAGTGTTGTATTCCCATTTCTTTTTGAGATTTGACGAATGATAAATATCTGGTCAATACTTGTTCGATTTTGTCTAAATTGAATTTGATAATCTTCAATAACTTGATCTACATATTGGTTAAATCTTGCTAACAGAATGTATGAAATAATTTTATAGAATGTTGATAAATAAGTGATGATTCGTTAATTTTTACAATCTGTTGTGTCGTATTTCTTTTGAATTGGAACAATGATTGATTCTTTAAGCTCTTTTGGCGGTTTCTTCTCATGATGAAAATGCGTTCGTATTTCTCTTTCAGTTGTTTTCCTTTTATCTAAAATCGACTAATCAGAAATTTTGTCTGTGCTCTGAGATTTTTGTTCCTATAATTTCCTTATATCAATTTTTATTTCTGTTTGGATAGACTGTGGAATATACGGTTCTGCTCTATGAATTCTTCACAAACTTTGCTCTTTAACTGCGCGTTTAGAAAATTGTCAGAGAAATCTTTCTATATATTTAAAATACTATTTGAATCATGAGAACTGTAATGTCCACTTGCTTTAACCCTTTAACTGGCACAATGTATTAGCAAAAACTATATCCCTGGGACCGAAACGTAATTTTGATTTTTCTCATTTTATTTAGACCGATTTTGCGTACTGCATGTGTATAATCTTCGAAACCAAAAAAGTGTGAGGTATCCATAAGTGCCACGTGGCACAAATTTGTAAAAACAGTGGCATAGCGTTAATGTCTCATGGCGGTTAAAGGGTTAATGTCTCATGGCGGTTATAAGTTTGAGGTTGATACTCTTTCCTAAACTTGTTGATGCCTGTATAATATATATCTCGAATATTTTTGTTTATACTGTTATCTTGAAATTGAACAACTTTAGCTTATAGAAAGTAAATTTCGATTTTCTAAAAGTTTTAGAAGATTCCTGCCTGATATCAGTGAAATTTTGTACAGTTCTACTGTTCGCATATTGTAGCCAACCCGGTTTTGCCCGCTTTCTCTTCTCTGCTAGTTTAGTGCATTGCTAGTGAAAGCGTTGTTTGTTTCCATGTATTTCTGCATGCCTCATATGAACCGCTTACTGTAGAAAGCAAACATGTCCAACATTTACACATTTCCTTTTTGGTGAAAGTAATGGTTTGTAACAGGTCAGTAGATCATTTAGCACCGACACGGCAATTGTCTGCTTAATAACAATGGGCATCGCGACATCTTCAATTTTCCGTTTACTGCAGAAAACAAATTTGTTCCGGACGAGTTCCCTACCGGCAGTAAATGAGACTGTAGTTTTTCCGTTAGAGGTCACTTCTTCATGCCCAATGATAGGGATTTCGGGATAATACGGAAGAAGCTGAGGAAGGAGGAAAGATACTGCACAGTGGAGGACGTTCTTGAGCTCATAAAAACTTCCTCCACCATCTCCAACAAGTTTCCTATTGTTTAAATGAAATCGACTGATTTCGTTGACTACAGTTCTTGGTGGCCTGAAGTTTACAAAAAAAAAAAAAAAAAAAAAAAAAAGCGTATCTGAGCGATGACTCTTACTACAAAAATGTCCCTAAACACCTAAAAACGAATTTCAGCATTTCAAGATACTGTACCATGAGATGTACTTCTCATCTCTAATTAAACATAGTGTTCAGTGTAACATGAATATTGGTGGCTTGATTGTGGATACTTTTAGGATGAGGAACCCTTCTAAACATTTTGACCTGCCTTCCAGACAAGCCTACAACTCTGTCCTGCCCATAAACAACAAGAAAACGGATGATTTAAAAAAACATTGATCTACATACCTCAAGAAAAGATGTTATTTTGGAGTTCGATAGCATCTTAGCTCATCACAACGAAAACACGTTCTGATGACAAAGATGAATGATTAATTTGTGGCTCCACAACTCACATATTATTCAGAAATGTTTAGCAGCTAAGTTTTTTTCCCCAAGAAAGAATGTTTATCAATTTAATTGTCGTTTTCTTGAACCACTTCCATCCATGATTGGTTTGAACAATGCATTTACTGCAGAAAGGAAACATGTCCAAAACACAAAACAGGTATCCCTTTATCCCCTTACGTCATACACAAATTTTGTGTGTGTATTTTAATCACGTATACTTCTATCATTAAAGCAAAAATACATGTTATGGTGGAAATATCGTAAAGATATTTTTATTCAGTTTTTTTTGCCTCTCCTGCAAAATCACGAAATGTGGACAGGTTTGCTTTCTGCAGTAAGCGGTTCATATTTCCTTTAGGCTGGAATTTTAATACAATCACTAATTGTAACCCAAATATTCTCAACATTAGTACATTCTAGACCTAAAACAGAGATTCTTTTCGACACTTTAATCTGGTAGTTTTCTCGTGCATGATTGTCCTCTAATTTCTTTAAACTTTTCTCCTGCCAGATATTGATTATTTCATTTTTTAACGATAACCTTTCTCCTACAGTCACTGATACCAGGTAATGATTGTTATCATAGTCTGCTTCTCTAAACGACCTCGTATCAAGTATGTTTGACTGTCTTCTGTCTACTAAGTGTAGTCCATTTGATTATGTGTTTTCATCTGATTCTTTCAGTCTATAAGAGCTCCCTCGTGGCTAAGCGGTTAGCGTACGCGCCTTTTGCGTGTGAGACCCGGGTTCGATTCCCGGCGGGAGCTCATGTGTTTCGGATTCCACGTTAATCAGTAGGTCCACGTCTCATATAGCCTCGCTGCTGAAAGGGACGATAAACTAAAATCAACTCAACTCAACTCTTTCAGTCTATAAAGGTAGAACAATTACTGTACACGAGAATTTGGACTTCCCCGTCACCTTTTATTATAAAATTGTCCTCTTAAATACAAAAGCTATACAATTACTAGTTCCACTAATAATTTGGGTAAGATAAAGAAAGGAACCCACTGACCAAGCGTCTTAGGGCTTTTGTAGGGGAAGTACCTCTCGGTGACCAGGCGTCGTGAGAGGGGTTAAGCTTAGGTGTCTCTCTCGATGACCGGGGATAGGAACCCAATGACTATGCGTCTTAGGGCTTAAGGAGAGGTACTAAGAGTCCTGAGAGGGGTTTAGGTGGTTTGATCAACCTGGATAGATTGATGCTCGATGATGCGTGCTGCTCTCTTTTATACTGGAGTGTCGGCTGCCATCGGTGATCTCCGTCTTGCCGACTGCTGGCGAATGTGGGCGACTCCTCCTCGGGTCCGTCGTCTGCGTTGTTTTTGTTTACTATTAACACGTGTTAGTACACATGGCTATCGCATGTTATGGGAACATGCGGAACCTTACAATATTTATGAATATCACGACGTAGAAATTCTGTACTCTTTAGGATAAGAATTTTTGAATGTTGCAAACTCTGTTAATATTCTTTCCTTGTACAGCCCTTAATGCTCCATAATGATTTGAAAATATCTTCTCGTCGAACCTTTGCATTGACATCCTCTAACATGATTTCCATACGGCATTGTGGAAGTTGGTCAAATACACGTTCAGTTGTTTCGTAAAAACTATCATTTACGTTGTCATTCATACCTTATAATGAGCGATGTTAGTTTAAAAGAATAATATCGCACCACCGCCCCCAAGAATTACGAAAAAGACATCATTAACACATTCAACACGTTAATTGATCATATTATTCGTTTGTGAACGGAAAATTCTGTACGTAGTTGGTGATTTTTATTTCCTTTTTCATTAAGAAACGTCCGTCCCACTTCCTTCCTATCTAATTTTCTGAATTACTACCAAGTTCATCCTATATTTTTCTAACTCACCGTTACGGATTTTAATGCATCTGCTCTATGAAGACCTTTTATATTTCATATTCCAAATCTCATGTTGATTTTACTTTGCTGAGGTCATGCCAAGTGATCAGTCCTGGTCCGAAGCTTCTATGAATATTACTTAAAGAAGTGTCTTTGGAGTAAGGTTGTTAGTCTCACACCAAAGCTTCAAGGTAGAGGACCACGGTTTGTCGTCTTTCGGCGACTGCTTACTCAATACTAGTATACCCGTAGCTAAACTTCATATCTAGAGGTTTTCTTGATCCGCAATCTGAAGACATGGTTACCGTGTTGACAGCAATTCACGTTATATGGTTGATTGTAACTGAACTTAACCAAATTCAAGTAACTTGGCAATGTGTGATGTGATACAAAATCACTCACAACTGTGCTTGGGTATGAACACATTTCTGGAAGTCTTTTGTTATATGTAACTTGGAATGTATAAAATTTTTACATCAATTAAAATTATATAGTATACTGAAAGAAGCACGTATGTGGATGAAACAGTACATAAATGATTGGACTTGAGATAAAATGTTCCGAAAGATTAGTAAAATCGATGTTAATAACATCTGTAGCCACAGAAGAAGGAAACACGAACAGAAATAAAAAGAAGCATTTTCGTTCATACTCCTTAGAATTTATCTGCATCTTCCATTCATTATACATGATCATCAATATCATTTGATAATGTTCAAATACCTATAAACAAATTGCAAATTATTTACATCCTTAAAATTAAATAACAAAGCAGGTTATTACGCCGTACAACCAACTACGTATTACCAATAGTTGTGATTTTGCTCTCGTCTCAAATATGTTATCTAATAACTGTTTATGTAAAATGTAATACAAAATATATAGGTGTATATTACTTTTTGAGTAGAATATCGCATTGTTTCAGTTGAAGATTTAAAAAAAAAAAAAAAAAAAAGTGAATTCAAGTAACTTCTCATCTTCTATAAATGAAACATTTGATATTCCATTCATGTTTAGTTTACTAGATGACCTTTCAAACACGTCTTATGAATAAAACTGACTGTGAGTCTTGACTGTGCCCACTTTACTCATGAGTGAAGTGAGCAAGCTCCCAAATTTCGTATGAGTAAAAACTATCATAGTTGTGAGAACTTACTCCTAAGTAACCTGAGCATGCTCACAGAGTTTACTGCATCCGCGGCGAGACGACCAAGTTAGTAGTCTGTCACATGATTATGTAATTTAAACATACGTCTTAAAGATTAGCGATTCGGAAAAAAAGATTCTGGAGAAAAATATGAGTTTGACAGCGTTGGTGAACATAAAAAGAGAGTATATAAACATTTTAAGCAAATCGTCTAGAGTTTCCCTCGAAATTTACAACAGGTACAAAAATACAGTATTGGTAGGCCTACATTAATGAAACATACTTTAAAAAAAAAAAAAAAAACAGACATTGCATGAAAGTTCGACATTGTAATCACCTTCTACGGTTACCCTGGCAATTGCATTTCTCCTTTCCTGTCCCCGTTGTCTAACGCCTTGTGCTTCATTTTCTGCAATGGCATACTTTTTTTTCAAATCCTCTCTCAATAGTAACGAAATCCCCGTCTTTCAGATATTTAGCAACATTATGCAGAATAAAACAGGCTAGAATCACTGAAGGAACTTTGGTGTTTCGCATCTTATTTTATTTTCTAGAATAGGGATGTCTAGTCTCTTCGTCTTGACGTAGCAATTTTCTGTTTTATTACTTTCCTTCAACTACAGTGTGCATCATCCCCTCCCTCTCTTTCCTTCTACCATACCATCTAGCACGCCCCTTTGCCTTGACGCCATCAAGCATGTATAGCCTTGATGCTCTGTGCAATGATATATTTCATCTGGGGCAAGCAATGACAGAAATGGGGTCTTAACTAGAGATCAATATGTATTTTTTGTACAGTTCTTGACCTAATAGTCTGAAGTTTTAATTCAAAATTAGTGACGAGCAAATCCAAGATCAAGACCCGAGTGGTCCTGGTCTTGGTCTTGCGCTGGAACTCTTGGTCTTGGTCTTGATATGGCACATCCAGTCTTGGTCTTACTTGCAGGGGTCTTGCAAGTCTTTCTTTTAAGAAAGCTTGTTTTTCATACGTAAATTTTACTCTGGATATAAAAGATAAATTCTACAATGGGCCAATAGTAACGGAAATACAATGTATCTAAATATGATACAATAGAAGTACAATATTTCTAAATGTCATATAGTTTACCTTCGTGTAACTGTGATGATAATGTACAACATAGGCGATGACCATTACTTTTTCCAATGGTTGCGAACGCTTCACTACTTATAAGATAAATCACAAGTTTCGTAATCTTTTTTATATTTTTTTAACAGATCCAATACTCCAGTGATTTCCAAACCGGGGAGGCTATGTCCAGAAACGCACGAAAAAAATCAAGATGGCACAGATTATTGAAATACCATGAATTTCAAAATTATTTTTACACTCCAAAGCGCCATATTTTTTCCCAACCATGATTAGCTAATCTTTGTATTGAACAAACTTCCACTTGAATATTGAGATTTTATTTTACTGATTCCAATATGTTCTCTATGGGACAGAAACATGGATATTACGCAAAAGCGATGAAAAAATGGAGGCTTTCGAAACATAGGCATGGAGAAAAAAAGGGAGAGAATTAGTTGGGTTGAACAGGAAACGAATGAGAAGGTGTTTGAGAGGAGAAAAGAATAGTAGCAGTAGGGGAGAAAAGAATAATTTTAGATGTAATTAAGAGGAGGAAGAGGAACTGGTTGGGACATTGGCTGAGGAGGAACTGTATTATGAGGAACGTGCTAGACGGTATGGTGGAAGGAAAGAGAGGGAGGGGCTGATGCACACTGTAGTTGAAGGAAGGTATTAAAACAGAAAATTGCTACTTCAAGACGAACAGACTAGCTGACGACCACCGTACATTGAAGGAGTCAGCACTATTGAGATAGCTCTAATTTCGTATGAATAAAACTGAGATCTCTCTCATACTTCGAAGTACTCTCTCTAAAAATCTTGAGTTATCTTATTTGCTGACTCAAACCATGCAGTGAAGACGCTTTGTGGAAATGGCTGCTTTCATGAATTTACAACAGCAATAGAAAATATACAAGGAGCGCAGAAACACTTTCGAAAAGGACTATAAAACTCTCTATCGCTTTGATAAAGAAAATGCGCAATGGTTAAGTAATTATTTTCCTAGATGAATCAAACGAAACTAGATCGAGGTACTTACTAACAAACAGAAATGAAAAATGAAATGAAATCTTTGAGTTTTACGTCCCACGGTTATGCCGGTTAGGCTAAAGGAGACGGTGATAATGAGAGATGAGTGAAATGGTGGAATGAAGAAAGTGGGAGGAAACGGGAGTACCCCGAGAAAACCCACGAGCACGGTGTTTGTCCACCACAAAGTTCACTTGGCGAGGGCTGGGATCGAACCCAGAACCCCAGGCACCAGAGGTGAACGCTCTACCACTGAGCCACCGCGCCCCCCAAAAACAGAAATGCAATTTTTTTAAAAGATTATTAGGTGATCTTCTCAGCTTTTCAAAGCGGAGTAGTGAAGAACATAGGTGTGGACCAGAGTACTGCGTCTGTCATTTTTCAAAAGTTCTAGAGAAAATAGTAGAGAAGGCCCCTTTGTTGATAAAATTCCCATCAACTTTTGCTGAAAAGCAGGCAACAATAAATAAGTGGCGCCAGCAGTACAATTTTCCATTCACTGTAGGAGTCATTGAGTGCACACATGTGGAAATTAAACGGCCTCATATACACAGGGATGAGTACACAAATCGTAAAGGACGTTACACCATAAATGTTTACGCTACAAGTAATTGTGACGAGAAATTTACGAGCGTGGATGCTTTCTGGTCAGATTCGGTGCACGATTCGCGAATATGGATGAACTCAGTTGTTTCCCATGGTAATGGCAGAAAGCAGATCAGAAGCCCTGCTTCTGAGAGATTCTGAATAGACAATTGCTTATTGACTTATGACTCCTTTCCACAATCCAGTTACGACAGCAGAAATCGGATTCAACATCTACTTCACCAGGGAACGTGTTATAATAGAAAGATGCTTCGGCCAAGTCAAGCAACGATTGCCGAAAGGCTCGTCAAGGCAATATATGATGATAGTAAATATATTATTGCGCAGAGCATCAAGAATTTCAGATGAAGATCACGCAAGAGAAAAGTAAATCATCTGAAACATATTTTTCTATTATAAAATAATTATAACGTAATAACAAAATATCGAAAATGTAATAAAAAGAAGAATTCAGACAGGACTTCTGAAGAAAAATAAAAGTTTTTATTCATACCCTTTATTCCCAACACCTCAAATACAATTGAATAAATATGCAACTAAATCTATTCACATGCTATACTTAGAGATCAAACTAATTCATGCTTCGATTAGGAGCTCCATGAACGACTAAAAGCTCTAGGTATTTATTCAATCTCATGTGAACGTAGACAAATGGGAGGAACAATTAAGACTAGACGGGATGAGCATATAGGATACATACATCAAACCAACCAGACAAATCAGCTTTAGCCCAGCGTGTAACAGAAGAAAACTAAACAATTCTGTTTGAAAGTGCGCCTATTATATGTAGATACACTCATATACTTTTACTATTTTTAATTGAAGAAATATAAATAAAATTACGGGACAACATATGGAATAGAGAGAAAGGTTTGTAATTTGGAAGATTTTATTATCGTGAAAACGTGAAATTAATGAAAACTGTAATAACATTTAAGAAAACTGTTAATATTATAAATTTGAATCAAATTGTAACTTGGTACAATATTTGATGATTAAATATTGAAATATACTAAAATTATAATAATGTAACAATTAAAATTATCACACAATAATTGTGCAATTTCCCAAATTAATACAACTCTGAAGAAGAACACAGGTAGTACGTTTGAAATGTTTGTCTAAACACAGGCAGATCATTAAAAACCTCATTTATTAAATTACAAACATCTCCGTAAAAAACATATTGAGTGTATAACTTCACATATTATTTGATTTTGTCGTTGTTTCTTCCCGATTACGATAGTCAAGAATTTTCCTTCCTTTTGTTTTTGCATTTAGACTCTTACTGATGACTTTAGGATAGCAGATACTAGTAGAAAATCAGGCCGAAAACCACGACGGGAAAACTCCAGAAAGTTCGAAAGCCATGCAAGGGTTCTGTGTTGTACAGGATGTGGTTAACTCACTTGATGAATGGAAGTAAGAAGCTGCATTAACCTTGTTGGTATTTTGTAGTTATCCTTTTTCTTTTTCGTTTATCAAAACAGTTCACGTTTCGTATTTTTAGTGGAAATCGCATTAGGTACTTTTGTCAAAAGTGTCCAAACTATTTTGTTAGTTTACTCAAAATTGCGTTCTCAGGTTCTTATCAAAATCAACAACACTGACATAAAAATGGCTTTATTACACTTACGTTGACTGTTATCACTATATCCGAATAATAATAATAATAATAATAATAATAATAATAATAATAATAATAATAATAAACAACGTAAAAAATCCTTTAAATTCAATTGTCTTTTTACATGGATAACCTAAAGCTCCATGTTAACTCCCCAAACCAACTACGGAGATTCCTAGAAGTAATAATTAGTTTTAGCCGTGACATCTGTATGTATTTAGGAATAAACAAATGTATGTCAATAGATATATAAAGAGGAAAAATAACAAATAACGAAGTTTTTGAATTCATGAAGATCACAAAATAAAAGACTTAAAGAGGAAGAGTTTTGCAAATACCTAGGAATAATATAGCTTCAAGACATTGAGCGCAATAGAATGAAACAAATATTGCAAAAAATATTTTCAGTCCGGAATTAAGAAGATACTCCGAACGCAACTTAACTTTAGTAATACTTATAAAGTTTGTAATTACTTAAGGCATTGCAAATGTGCTGATGCCTTAAAGCAAAGGTATAAACACATTTGCAGTATCCCTCAGTACATTTGTCTTAATGAAATGAACAGCGACTGGTTTAATTAATTTAACACTAATTGTACGGACTTTAATGAACGAATTTAGCATGAAACACTCAAAAGCTATAATAGAGCGAGTAACAAACCCCACAGAAGGAAGCATTGGGATTGCAAATATACCAAAACTCCACCAAAAACAGACTGAAGACCTTTGCCAATATTTCATCAACAGAAAAGGAACCAACCGTCTATTTCATTCAATATGTGATGCAGACAGAAAACCTACACCACTCTATCTAGCCATAACACAGTTTACTTCAAAATATGGATCAGATGAAGAAATTCAAAGCAAATATAGAGTAAAATAATGCCACGGATTTTTTAATAATCACTTGGAAGACAGTAATACAGGTAAACGACAATCAGATTCCTGGTTAAAGAGAGCCAGGATCTTTTCTTTTTTCTTTTTTCCTTTTTTTTAAAAGAAAAGGAGGATTTATGATGGTCATCCAGGGCAGAGTGTTAACAACCCGAAGCTATTGCAAATACATACTAAAGCAAGAACTATCGGATGAGAAATACAGAAAATGCGAAGATATATAAAAACAATTGAATATATCAAAGATTCATATTGCATAATGTGTCCCAGTTCACTGATATTAAGCCATGCTATAAATATCAGCCAAATTCAGCTTGAAAACGATAAATACAAGCTTGAGTGGGATCGAGAAATTAGAATGGATGTAACGGTACCTGCAAGCACTTTCTCAGTAAAATGGACCAAGAAACAACTCTCATGGATGTAGTTGTGCTAGCGACTCACGACATATTTACAACAGTCTATGTATAGGATCTATAAAATTCTCATTCTATGTCTATAAAATTTTCATTCTAACATCATCTAAGATTAGGCAGGTAATTTAATGACATTTCCCCTTGTTAAAAAGCAATCCTTTGGCTTTCTTTTGAATGCAGTAAACACTCAGTGTGGCCAAGAATTTTGATTATAGTTCCAATTTTTTGATGCCATACAAAATTTTTCATGATTGGGGTAACTTTAGTCCATTTGTCAAAACGACTAATTAGTAGATTAAAGTATTATTGTAGCACTGTATTTAAGGAGCAGAAGAGAAGAACAGGGTATTATAAACACATTGGTGAAATTATCAATGTTTTTACTCAATTTCAATCGAACGAGAAATATCGTCTAATGAAAATACGTGTTTGTATTCTACTTGGGCGAACACAAAACATCTATAAAAGAACGCTACAAATTTCTGAATACTTAACTTAAAATACCGACATTACAAACATAGGAGTGAAATCACTTTGTTCTGTTTAGAGGCAAACACAAAAATCGTTCAATAAAAATCTCTTAAAGTAATTGAATACTTTATATCCGAAGATAAGACCACCATACTCTTCATTGCGGTAGAGTATTTTACCGGTACCATACTGCTTAGATTTATTAAGAAAATTCTTGCAATTCAGGCATTGTATAATATCCTCTTTTAGAAACTAGTCGGGGGTTAATCTTCCTTATTACATCGCACCATTTGTACACCATTTCATCTTTAATATTGAGCCATTACCAACACAGGAAATATGGCCCAATGTTGCCCCAAATATTGGGCCAGTGTTACCGCACGCAATTAAATGCTTAATAGTTTAATTGAACAAAAATTCAAGACATTAGCTTATTATTGTTTGCTAATGAACATGTTTTTATATTCTACTTACTTGTGCATTCAAGATATGTCA
The DNA here is from genome assembly GCF_964235325.1 of Thermobia domestica. NCBI lineage: Eukaryota > Metazoa > Arthropoda > Insecta > Zygentoma > Lepismatidae > Thermobia > Thermobia domestica. Next base: position 172,743,676 of record NC_137456.1, on the reverse strand, counting down.
CTTTAATGCTATGAACAAAAGTCGTGGAACTTGAAATATGATAAATGTTTACTTGCTAACAATTGCTAGCATTTTGCTTCCCACGTTCTGGAAACAAATCCCTAGTGCCAATATTCACGTGCTCTCAATGTTGTAATACTTCGATCCACAACTTTTCTTACTGAGAGAAACCATAATAAGCATGTAGAAAGAAATCAAATCTTTCTCTTCCTTTGGGCCAAAGTTGCCTTTAAAGGGTCGAAGTATACCCAGTTTACAGTAACCCAAAATTATGATTAACACTATTTTTTTAAACAATATTATATTTTTCAAAGATATATAATAATTGATAGATCGTATCGAGATAAACAAAATTACATGCGGGAGGGTAAATTCTTATGAGCAGTTTTAACGAAATGAGAGGAAAATTAAAAAAAAAAGATGTCTCACATTACCAATCTCATAGAGATGATTGATGTTTGATTTCTTCTAATAGTGAAGCACGTGCTACATATAATAATAATAATAGTGTTCCCAAAGCTGAGATCTTAGTGAGATTTTTATTGCCTTTCGTTTTGCCTTCGGCATGACCATGGGCATACTCTTACCCCAAGGGTTCGTTCAGTATCCTCTATTATAAAAACTCTTGCTGGAAAGCTGATTGACTTACATTCTGTCCCACTATTGGGTAGATACGTATCTACGTTTTCTTGAACTGGTACAATATCCTCTTCTATTAAGTATGCTTTAAACATGTACGTCAGTACTTCTTCTCCTTGTTCACTTCAACCAAATGCTGGTGACCAACATGGAAATTTTAAAACTTTTCTCTCTCTTGGGAGAGCTGTTTTATACTTTGATAAGGCCTCTTCTTCGTAACTGCGTCTAGATATTTTATCCTTAGTCTTCCTCTTCCTGGTTTTCCTTCTGCCTTTCCTTCTCTCAGTACAGTGATCCATTCGGAGTGCCGAATAAGATGGCCAAGCATGATGCTTCTTCTTTTTCATATTATCTTCATGATCTGTCGTCCTTCATTAGCTTCCTTTAGTACGTCTTATTTCCTTTTCCTTTAGATCCATGATATGCGCAACATTCTGCGCCAACGCCACATTTCAAATGCTTCCAGCTTGGATATTTCAGCTTTTCTCAATGTCCACGTGTCTGATCTATAAAGCGCCACGTTGCATACCAATGTCTTCATAAATCGTTTACTAACGTCCAACGACATGTTTCTTGATGTTAGTAGTCCGAAGTATAATTCAGACGTTTCAATTTCAGTGCTCAGTTGTCAATTCTAAGCAAAATTTCTACATAAAAGTTAAAATTAAAAATTGACAAGCTCTTGCTTAAGAACATACATTCCTAAAGAATGAGACAATTCTCTATGTTTGTGCCTTACTTCTTGTTTTACTAAATCGTTCATTCTTTAATGTTTACATGTTTTGAAAACTCCGAGAATTATTAACATAACGTACACAAAAGTGCAAGTCAATGTACCGTTTATCATTACTATGTTCTATTATCTCTGGAAGTTATTCACTTATTTAGAAGATATGTAAATGATTAATATTATGTATTGTAATAAAGAAGGCAGAAATTCAATCATCCATGACCATATACTTTTATCTGCTACATGTGTTTGAAATATTTATAAATTATACTTATCTTCAAACTAAATCACGCTGCGTCCTTCCAAATGGGAAGCAAGAAACATACTATGATTCCAAGTATTAAATATTTCTGCTATTATCGATGTTTATTTTGTGCCTCTTGAGTTTACTTCATCTGAGTGTTACAATACAGTGATTTTCTTTTCAATAAGAGAATTAGGTGCAAATAAAATTAAAGAATTGATTAGGCATAAAGAAATGTGTAGACTTCTGTACACATTAAGATTCTTATTTGAGACCCCATTGTTATTCTTTTACATATTGAAAAACAATACTCTGTCACTGCTAGGGTTCTGTGTACGTGCGGCTAATTTTAACTAATGCATTGACTGCTACTTACAATGAGTATTTTTCATATGTAATGCGTAAATAAATAATCTATTCCAGCAGAATAGAAATTATCAAATCTATCAGATTGACAGTGAACATTCTACTTGAAAAGTTACAAAAATTAGTTTTCCTGTATTTTCTCGAAATTTGCAAACCAGAATTTACCCTCAAGTATGTCATATCCTTCATCTTGGTCTTGTCTATTGACTAATATATCTTACATTTGAGCATGATTATACTTAGACAAAAATTAAGGGTATAAATCATAATTTTGAGGTACGTATATTTCACTAACCATACGCTGTGCTGTCATCCTGCTACAGTCATAATGAAAGACTTAAATACTAGTTAGTATACATTTTAGTCTAACTTTCATCATAATAGGTGCCGTAGTTATTGCATAGGATGCGATTTTCAAGTTTATGAAACAATTCACTTCTATCGATTTTTCAAACACTACTCAGAGTTTACACCTACCAGTATACTCAGTGTAGTTCATCGCTTATTAGATGTCTCATATTTGGACAAAAATTCTTTTGCTCCCCTTTAAATGCTACTGGTGGTGTAAATTTTTTAAAAGCAAATTAGTAGTATTTAGATGACAGCTAAAATATTGACAAGAAATTAATCTTAATTTTCTTCACACTGGGTGAGTTTGAAACAAATGTCATAGCTTACTATGGTTTTATATATCTCCAACTGCATTTATACATAAGTTTTTCATAATAGTTTTACCATCAGCTTTTGTTGGAATCCCCAGATTTCTTAGCTGATCGTGTGCCAATTCTGTCAGAAAGGAAAGCAGTCTGCACGCGAGAGAGCCAATTTATGGTTTTTGACACCTTAATACCTTTTAACAACTACAACGACTTCAGCAGTTGTCAAGTATTTTATTCAACAAGTTTCTTGATCTTTCGAAAATTCTGTTCTTCCCATAAGGAACAATGCCATGGTAATACTTAATTGAGCCTTTTTCATTCAGTAAAGAGGAGAGTCTGCTGGCCCTATATTCACGACGGGCCCGCCTTCATTACTGTTTTTTAAAAGCCCTAACATTACACCTCTGAAATAAAATGTAAATAGCAATACTTTCCTATAGTTACTGTAATCTGGTTTATATTTTTCCTTAAATATAGATGCTACAAGTAAATAGCTCATAGTATTAATACTTTTCTCTTTTTCTGCATTAAGTGGCTCCTCATTTTAGAAGCTCGAATGAAATACTTAACAGAAACGTGTTCCTATATACAGTACGTATTGTTGTTTAATGTTTATGGCTGATTCAATCTCAGAATGGAATAAACACAGCCAACAACAAATTAGGGATCCCCGCATAGAACTAATCTAATGGCGAGTAAAACTGTTTGTGATGTGACTAATCACCTTCATTCTTTGTGGAAGCGGCTTCAAAGGGTGTTACAAGTGAAAATGTCAAGTTTATATGTAGATACTAAAAAAAAAAATTATTTTGCAGCAAGCTTCATGGTCTTCCGTTAGCTACATAATCGACTCCCAGATAATTTTATAGTGAATTGATGACAATTAGCTCTGATTTTATTATCTTTTTGTCTGAAAGATTTTGGCCCCTTTCAGGTTGCTAGTTTACTACAATATTACTTCATCGGAAATTTCACTACTTGCAAGGTTTTAGTTTTGCGTGCTTGAAAGGCATTAGTTTTGGTCTGAGGAATAAACATTTTTATCGAAATCAACAATATCAATAAATGTAATGCATGTATTATTTTTACCATATCACAGTTCATAATATTTCAGGCATTGCTCATAATTTAAAGTGGTAAAATTATGCACATCCACTTTACAAAGGCTTTCAGTCCTATGAACACTGCAATTGTAATCTTTAAAGATAGAAAAGTTTAAGAAACACCCATGTTATAGATGTTGGAGATGTGGCAATATCTGGTTGCCGAGAATGTCAAAATAAATATGCCCAGTCATATTCACATTAACCATAATTAGTGGGAACAAGTTGTGATACGGAAACACCGCGGAACAAGTTGTGATACGGAATATCCGGCTTAAAGCACACTGCAGGTAATGCAGATGAAATGTTCATTTGACTTTCTTTGCACTCGGCAGCACCAAAAAAAAAGTCTGTTGACATTGTAGGTTTTTAATCACACACAGTGCAGCGTCTGTGTTTCTTAACCCGTTGAATTAATGAGAACTTCTACGCTGCAATAATATCTTTTTCGTGTTACTATATTTCAAGTGTCCAATGCATGAACTCCTTTCGCAATGTACTTTTGTTAATTCGTTGAGATATAGCTGGGTTCATGGGTTGCTATTCCCTTCAGATCTGAAAAGGTTTCAATGACACGTGAAACTTTTCTGCCATCTATAACGGATTTTTCCATAATTACTGTTTTGACGCTGTAGGTTTATTTCTTGTGCATCCTTTTATTTTCCTATGTCTCTCCAGTAGCGCTATTTACTTGCTATTTTTCATAATGTTGCACTTCATAATTATGTATTAAGCCCTTTTCGCTGGTCTAGTGACTAACGCATGCGTCTTCATTGCACATGCTCCCATGCTCAATTTCGGACTGAAGAGTATTGAAATCATTACGATGGTTCGGATTCCAACTTAAACTGTAGATCCGCTCTCTATAGCCTCAGTGCAAACGAAAGCCAAACTTCAAGAAATAAACAACAATAATTCATTACTTCAAATGATCAAGACGAAAACTTACGTCTGATATCCTCAAATACCTTGGTTCTTGAAAACACCTTTTATATATCAGAAGAACAATAGATGTTTACTCGAATTTTACAAAACTAGCAATTTTGTATTTGATGAAACCATAAAATAAATTTGGATTTTTCTTCAAAGTTCTCTGCTGAAAATTTTCCATTTTGAAGATCCACCACTGCGCATAAAAGTAGTCCATCTGTATAACTTCTTATAAGCTATCTGGTTGACGAGTTTTCTTGAACTATATAGTGAAAATAAGCGCCCTGAGCGCGGGAAATCCGGCTCGGATTACCGATATAGAACAAGGGCTTCAGATTTCACACTAACCTGTAAGTCCCCGTCTCATATGGCCTCAGTACTGAAAAGGGATTGTAAACTTGAAACCGACCGAACAATACTTGCTTAAATCAGTTCCACTAAGAATATTTCTCTTTACCTCTTCAATTAATAAAATAAACATCCCACTCTTATGCCCTTGAAACTAGAAGAGACGAATCATTAATGAAAGTGAAACGATTATAAAAGAATTGATGGATAAGAATCACAAACTCACATGACCTTGGATCGAACCAGGGTCTTCTTGTACTAGAGGTAATCACTTTACCATTGAGCCACCGTTTCCCTTTCTTTAGTTTAGTATGATATTCAGTGTGGACAATATTTACGTAACTTTAGCGAAAAACATTAACGTCGAAAAGTGGATGGTTATAGAAGATGGTACTACAAGCGATCATATTGTAATTATATTCACATTAGTCTATTTGAACACAAATGTAAACTTGAAGAAAGCAACAATGGAAAACCTTAATTATAACATCAATAAAATGAATTGGGAAAAGGTTTTCAAATATTTAAAACTTCCCAACATCAATTGCACAGATGAGACAAACAAAATAGCACAAGAGGTATGAAACACAACAAACGAGACCCCTTCAGAACACTCACGCAAAGAGAAGGCAAATACCCATTTTAGAAAATCATTTGGGAACCCTCAGCTTCAGAGACTACGAAGAACAATGAGAGCATCAACGAAAAGCTATCAACACTCAGCTAATCAATTAATTCAACAAAGAAGACTGGAAAAATATAGAAAAGACAAAAAGAAGACATCACAATGCATTTATTAATGGAAAACAAGACTCACGAGAAAAAATTGCCAAAGAAAATTTACAGATCAATCCACGGGTCTCCCTTGCAAAATTATTACTGAAAAAATTTGCTTCCGCTACTCAATTATCAACCATAAAGAAGCTGGAAATGATGATTAAGAATAGGTATGAAACGGCTAATCTCCTGTTGTGTTCTCTTACCAGATGACAATGAGAATGGCGAAGATGAATATCATAAAGAACTTAGAAGTACATTTAACAATATTGCAAATATTCCACAAATGAATGAAAAAAATATACAATCTATCAACTAATGAGGAAAGAGAAACAGTAATTAAAAGTCTACAAAAGAAAACGCTCCTGAACCAGATGAAATAAGAAATGAAATATTCGAGCAACTAAGTATCTTTTGGACTCCCGTACAAAAGCAAATTTTCCGAACAATTTGAAAAACACAATAGTAATATTCCTACTTAAAGGATACAATAATGACAAAACACTCGGTAAATCGTACTGACCTATCTGTCTTCTAAATATTTCAGTCAAAATATCCGAGAAAACACTAGTAAACGGGCTTAAATCTAAATCAAGACAAAATACAATACGGATTCAGAAAGAATAAATTCACAGAAAACGCAATAAACAGATTTTTAAATTTAATTGACAGTGATGGCGTAAATAATACATGTACAGCAGCAATAATCATAGATGTTTCTGGAGCTATTGGAACTATATGGTGGCCAGCACTATTAAACAATGTGATTAAATTTTCCACAATTACTTTTAAAAGTTATGAGAAATTACTATGATGACAGAAGAGCGACAGTAATATTGCCTTGTAAGAATTTTTCAAAGAAAGTCACCAAAATATGCTAACAGAAATCTATCTGAATGTGGGTCCGTATTCTGCCGCCCTAAGCGAAAAGACCTTAACTCTACATTTTTCGAAAATCGAGATATTGGTATGGGAATGTTCGTAGTATAATTCTGCATCTATCTAAAGTGAAATTGACGTGGTTTGACCAATAGGTAGGGGGTAATGACGTCATGAGTGTTTACCTTATGTTCAAAACTGTAACTGAAGGTAAGCAAAAAGACCTTAAATGGCAATTCATAAGCAAAAATATTTAACTGTATTAGCACACAAATTTGAGATCGTGAAAATATATTTAATAAAGTTTTACTGAAATACAACAAATTTGAACGTACAGCCTAAGCCAAAACGCGTTTTGTTTATTTTCTCGAAAGTATTTGAAATGGAGATAGGCCTTTTCGCTTAGCAGGGCAGTATTATAATAGGATATTGCTGTCGACTGCAACTTAAAATTATTAAATAATATGGAAGAGACTGCAGGAATGGTTTCTATGCGGGTTATTTAGCTATAACTGTTGGCGAGCAAGGTAGACACCAATTCGAGTGCAAGTCCAATAATATGGAAAATTTGAAACTCTAGTTTGATAATATTAAATTGCAAATTTCAATAGACAAAACAAATGTAATCAGAAATCTGACAATAAAATATAATAATCAAAATATAAAAAGAGTAAAAGAATTTAAATACTTATTGTTAGGTTTTATCATACATACAAACTCTCATATAAAAATGATAATTAACGAAACCAAAAGAGTAGCTCATAAAATTATAAACCTAGTTCAAAAGATGTTCCATATACTGAACAAGGCAATAATTACATACAGTAACGTTTTTTGTAACTCAATATTAGGCTATTGAGCTAGTATCTGGGACTACCGTTTAAACAATAAGAAGAAACAGGAAATGATTGACGCAGAACACATAATAATTTTGTCAAGACTCACTGGCGCCTATAGAACAATATCTACATCAGCACTTACTAGTATAGTGGATATTATTCTGTCCGGTTTTGGCATTAAAAAAAAGTGGTTAAATACTGTATGAATGAAGACAAACAAATCTGAGCAACTTAAGTAATTGAGATCAAGTCGACAAAAACAACAAGGAGCCAACCACAACCAACAATGGGAAATTGGAGATAGAAGAAGAACGTATGAATTCATTCCTAACGTTAGGGAAAGATTACAACTCAAATATTTTCAACCAAATTATGAACTCGTACACTTCTTATTAGGATATGCTCCATGTAAAGGAACTCTCTGCACAGAATGGGACTCAAAATGACGCCTCTGTGTGACTGTGGAGCTATTGGAACAACAAAACACAAAGTTTTCTTCTGTCAAGATATATCCGACCCAAGACTTGAGTCCCTGAGAGCAGAATTACAAAATATAAATATTCTGTAAATGAAGGGTAAGGGGAAAAAACAAGGAATGTCCATGTATGAGATTTTTCAGGTGCTTTGTCCTATCTGTTGGTGACTCTTGGTAATATTTGACTGTATATGCCATGCATGCGTAAATGTAGAAATGTTCATGTAATATGGGCAAAAGATTTAACTAATTCTATTCTTCTTACGCGGTTTTCAATATTAAAACGCCGTTTTCTCAAAAATGCAGTTTTGTGACATTCCTTCTTTTTCCCCCTTATCCTTCAAATGACATATTAACATTAAATTGAGGTATGACAAACTCCAGATTTTTTTTAGTACTATGGCTCCACAAATAATGAAGGAACGCTTGATAGTGAAGAGGATAGGAAAATATAACTAAAGTCTATCTTCTTCCCAGTTAATCACATATTAAGAACCAACCGATATACAAGAAACGGATAGGTGACAAAATAGATTAAAAGGAGTAAAGGTGATTAGTGTATGAATGCCATAAATTGGTGCCCAACTTCAGAGTGCTGGAGGTCCACAGTCTAAAGCGTTTCCGGAGGTCCGAAATGTGTGGGTTTGGGCCACTAGTGTATGTTTGGAAATAGAAATGACTACAAATGAGATCCATACTGATGGCGAAATTGGTAAAATATATAATAATTATGCGTATATGTTAATGCTATGCATGAATATTAGTGAAGCCAGTCACTCTCAAAAGTGGAAAAGTGTAGTATGCTCTAGAGAGAGGAAAAAGTCATTTAAGTGAAAAATAAAAATGAATCAGGAGATAATTCAAAACTATTTTAAAGAACACAAGAAAGTAACCATAAGTTAGAATACTTATTTAATAGTTTTTTTAAATGTAAATATGCAGGGTGTTTCAAAAAACATCGACAACATTTTCCTTGGGTGGTGATTCCTGACACCAAGGTAAAACAAAATTAAAGACCAACATGGGTGCACAAATGCTTCCTATAGACTGCCGAAAACATAAACAAATTTAAGGTCCATAGCTCCAAAACTGTAGGACCTACCTTAGTCGGGTGAAGACTTCATTTAAGAACTAATATGCATCCTATCCAAATATCCATGTTTCACAATCTTGCGGTACCTCCACAACAATTTTTATAGAGGTAATTGGCGAGTATTTCAAATTATACGTCCATAGACAAACTCTCTCTATAAAAATTGTTGCATAAGTATCTTAGGATTCTGAAATATGGATGTTTGGATAGTGCATATATCAGTTCCTATGTAAAGTCTTGATCTGACTACGGTAGGCTCCATAGTATTGGAGCTTGGGACCTCTAAAGTTCATTTTTTCATTTTTTCGGCAGCCTATAAATACGAAAGGAAGCATTTGTGCATCCAGGTTGGTCTATACTTTTGTCTTAGTTTGGTGTCAGGAATCACCACCCAAACGTTGTTGATGTTGTTTTGAAACATCCTGTATATTATCAGGAAACAATATGCATTTACATGTTAAGATCCTGTTTTAAACTGTAGAAAGCAGGATTGTAATAAAGAATTCACTTCGGTTTGCGAATATATAAAGATAACCAAGAAAGTTCTGCCGTTTTTTTGTGGAGATCTGTGTTCAGTTGGTCGTCAAACCGTGACTTGAATGCGAGTGGAAATAAGGCAAAGGCAGTTGTTGGTGTGGATATATCCAACATAGTACCTGGTTGTAACATTTCAGTTACACCGTGGACTTGAATAAGGACAGAATTTACATGGGACTTCCACGTAGCGTCTTAAGGGCGTATATACTGTAAGAGTTCAAACAAGGGTCAAACGCCGTTGTAGCGGCGCGGAAGATATGTCAGGCCTTTAATGAGGGTGTCGTAGCTATGCAGACAGTGTAGCGGTGGTTTAACAAGTTTAAGGACGGTGATGAAACACTCGAAAACGCACCACGTGAAGAACAACCAACACATATACAAAATGAAGATCTTTTAGGCAGCAGTTGACGCGAACAGTGGCTAGACATGTGAGGAATTGGGAAACAATTCAGTGTGAGTGGAGAAACCATTCGGCAGCACCTCCATGAACTTGGAAAGCACTACAAGTTGGATCGATGAGTCCCACATGATTTGACTCCGTGCCAGAACGCAACGCGAGCAGACACATGTGTTTCTACGCTGTATTGTGTGAAGAAGGAGCTATTTCTGGACACGGTACTGACATGTGATGAAAAGGGGATCCTGTATGAAGCTCCACGGCGGCGTCATCATTGGTTAGCATCCCATGAGCCAGTTCGAAAACAGCCGAAACCAGAACTGAACAAAAAAAGGTCCTCCTGTATGGTTGGTGAACTGCTCGCGACATCGTGCACCGGGAAACTGGTACCAACTGCTCAGAACATCAATGCAACTGTGTACTATAGGCAGTTGAGCCGTGTTGAAGAAAAACTCAAAACTCTCTTCTGAATCGCAAAGGAGCCCTCCTGTTACAGGATAACGCTAAGCCCCACGTGGATAGGATGACCTGAGACACATTCTACACCTTGGATGGGAAACACTATTACATCCGCCATACTCCCCGGACATTGGGGCCATCGGATTATCACCTCTCCCATTCCTTGGGCAATCACCTTAGAGGACGTCAGTTCAAATCCCTAGTAGCGGTGCAAAATGCACTTGATTCCTTGTTCGCTTCTCGTCCCACCACGTTCTACCGCGATAGAATCCATGACCTTCCAGAACGTTGGCAACAGATCGTCGATGCTGATGGGGTTTATATTTGCACTTGGAGTATGTCTTATGTGAGATATCGTTGTTCGAAGGTGGTGGATGGAAAACGGCAGAAGTTTCTTTGTTACCTTTATAGTTCTCCACTGAGTTTCATTATCACATTTTCTATTAGTTTAATTAAAATGCATTTGTTGTTTAGGCTAACAAAGATTAAACTCCTATTAGTCAATTTTGAACATTTTTAACTATATTTGTTTCCTTTTAAAAACAAAAGCTCCTTATTAATTCAACAACATAGTAACAGCAAAGAAATATATATTGAAACCTATCTTATAACATATAGTGTGTGTGTATTAGTAACAAGCGATGCAGTCTGCAACATATATAAAAAGAAACTCCATCATAAACTCCGTAGATAAGGGCTTATTGTAGACTGAGATTTTTCAGAGAGATGATTGATTGCTTTCTGGGTGAAACTGTTGTTTGTGGCAATATATTGTAAGCGACAATGGACTAGCACACCTTTCACATGAATAATGCACATGCTACGAGGCGAACAAGAAATCTTATCATCTTTAAACATGCTGAAGTATCTCTTTAAAATATTCTAGTAGCTAAATATTTTTTTCGCAAACGACTTGTGTTCGATTTCCGTTGGGAATAAATGCGAATTTCATTTCGGTCTAAATTCCATTCTTACCTCATTAGTTGCTGAAAAAATGATGCTACTCTGCAATTAATCAATCAAGCGGCTATTCTACTAACTTAGCTTAGGTAGAAATAGAATACACAATAACAATTTAAAAAGAAAAGCAGCTTTAAAACAAGGATGGCCAATTTATAATACATTGATAGAAGAATAAAATTAGAATAAGACGTGGGAATCAAATAAATAAATAATACATATATTAATAATAAGTTAATACATGAAGATGATAATTACAGAACATGTTAAAACGAAATCTTAGAGTTAAAATAGTAGAAACATTACGTGTAGTGAAAAAAAAAAAAAGGTTTATCAAAATTATAAATTTGAAGTCAAATCACGATTTAGGTATATAATGACGGCCAGCTACATTTTCCTGTTGCTCACAGAGTTATAAAAAGTAAGAAATCCATTTGGGTACAACTGTTTCAAACACTTTTTAGTCAATTTAAACTTATTCGTTAGGATAGAGGATTATTTGTTAGGATTTGCTTCACTGATAGAAAAATGTGTAGCACTACTAGCACTGAGTACATATCAATCGTAGAAGTATGTATATAGCCCTTAGAAGACTAACAACAATAGACACTTTCTTCTATTTAACAGTTTTACTTATACAGTAAATAGATAAATAAATAATACGAGTATCACCCACTAAAGCAATCATTACTAATTAATGCGCTACTGTGAACATTTGGTCTTCGTGATTTTCTCAACAAGTAATATGACAGTTTACTCTCAAGCATTTCATTTTATTCAGCTGATATAATCTGTTGATTGATATATACCGTATTTTTAAAATAATATCATCAGGTTAGAACTAACCATATTTTTTATTGGCTATATATCATTAAATATACTATGTACTGTCATCATGTTAGTGTCATAAGGAAAATAATGGTTGAATATTGTTCAATATCAGTTTGAAATTAATAGATGATGTACACTTATGTCCAAAATGATTGTCGCAAATCTATAACTGTCTTTTTGTAAGAATATAATTTAATAATGATTTTGCAGTGTACTTTTAATACTGATATTATGTGTATCATCGGGAAATGTATACTAGTGGTAAATGTCTAGGAAAAGAATTAAAAATACGAAAATTAGAATGAAATAAAACAAAATGTTGCTAACTGAACACGAAAGTTTCGTTTTATTGTTTTTATTTACTGCTCTTTTGACATGAAATTTGCCACATATATGTCTTTGACGATTATACACATACTAATATTATAAGAAATACCGGGCGAATTCGATATCAAATTATATTCCTACAACAACATATTTATAGACATGCGACAATAATTTTGGACCTGAGTGTACGTCAATTTTTAGGTTTTCAAAATAATCCTTTTTCTAGTTTTTTTTTAAACTTCTCATCGTCGTTTGCACTTATCTAAACTTCGTAAAGATGAAAACACAGTAATGTCCATGTTTTCATAATTTTGTAATCAAAATTGCCCGTAGTAGCTTTTTCAACAACGTTGGACAGTAAGCGACGAAAGTTTTCTCCGTTTGATGAAATTAGTTTCGCAAGTAACTTAAGAATGGAAGGACAATTTGGATGCAGGGGTAAAAAGAGTGTAATTTTCTGTACGTTCCAGACATACCACCGTTGAACATTTCAGCCATACTAGCATTTTCCAAAGTAAATTTTACCAAACGGAATGAAATTTTGTCTTTGACTGCAAGAGTTTTAGCAAGAGTTATTTCCACAGTTGCAATACAGCCAAGATTAAGAAACTTCCAATTTGGCTATAGCCATATATTTTTCTTCACTCTGCTGAAAACTTGATGTGCAACATATTGCAGTATCCATTATGATATTACTACACAGTTGGTTGTTTCTGAGAACTGCTAATAATCTCGTAGAATTTTGAAATGCGCTTCTTACCATTTCATTATTTTTGTTGTTTCTATGTTTGCATTTAGAGCACGACATTGAAGCTCTTGAACTAAAACTCCACACTTGTCAATTCTGGTACAGGAAATATGTGATGCATTAAGATCCGTTTTCCATACGTAACTATTGTTTAAAAAGCTGGTGAACCTTTCAGCCGCGTTCGACCGAGGATAGAACAAGTAGCTGGTCCTAGTTGGGAAAGCAACTCGAGCCATCATGATGGTAGATAGACGCATAACCTAATTGTTACCAACCTTCTTTCGATTATCAACACGGTTTACTGAACCCTCAAGACATTGTAATATACTAGTTACATGATTTTTATCAATAATAATATAAATTATAATAGTGTTAGTCTATAACAAGAGTGGCTAACCTTTTATGGATGACTAGTTTTCATTTCAGAAATAACTGACAGTCTACTTGCAGTGCCAATTCACAAAGAACACATAGGCTAAAACGTGTTTACTAGTAAGGAGATGAGTTGCAACTTTTTTAAAAAAATCTGCTTTTTCATTTTTCCTTCTAGTTTTCCTCTTCTCTCGCTCCCCTCTCCCCTTAAAAGCAGTCAATATCCAGGGATCCCACATATTATATATGGGCTTATAAAACAACATGTTCCCCCACATAATCAAACTTTAAAATCAAAAAGTAAGCTTTTTCTTAAATAGTGTGTAAATATAATATTTCGAACAAAGAAATAGGCTTACCGACTTTTTTTAATAAGGGTGAATGACTCTACGGCTATTATCAGTAAACTGAAATGCTTCGATTTAAAACACTTTTTATTACGTAAAACAGCTATAAAATGATTGCAGACTATAGAGTCATGACTCATCCATGTCAAATTACCTAGAACACTGTTCTTCAATATCTCACATTCTTTTCAAAAAATTTTCATACATAAATATCAATGAAATTATGCTAAATTAATTTTTTCCGATTTTTTGGAAGAGAAATGGGGCGGGGAGAAATTTTTGAAAAATGTGAATTTTGCTTCAATTTCACTTTCCGGCACTCAGCATCATAGAATTAAAATCACCATAACTTCCCTATTTTTGAAGTTATTGGGGTCATCCAAGTGTCAAATGAAAGCTTAATTTTTGCTCTTTCAGTAGATCGTAACCTTGCAAAAGATTACAGTGTCAAACATTAATGGGCATACAAAGCAAATTTTAGGGTTTTTTACAAATTGTGCCATTGTTCAAAAGTTACAAATATGAAACTTTTGAAACTGTGCTTTTATACATTCATCTTAACACGTACATGGTATGGTTAAAATATAAAGAGGGTGTTTTTAGTACTTTTGTAATTATTATTTTTTATGTACGGAAATATACAGTTTCAAGTTTTGTTACAAATTGTGTCATTGCTCGTAAGTTACAACTATGAAACTTTTGAAACTTTTTAAATAGAATTATCTTAGCACATAAATAATATGATTGAAATTAAAAAGGGTGCTTCTGGTATTTTTGTAATGATTTCTTTTTTAATTTTACGTGTAGGGCCATTCCACGCGAAAGTGAGCCTGAACCCAAATTTTCGAAAACTGTCAAAACTAATGCATTTTTACATATATATGAAGTAAATAGAACGAAATTTACTTTTTCAGAAAGAAAAACTTATTTATACTTAAGAATTCACGTAAAATTGTAAGTCTAATTTGTGAATTTGTAACATTTCAGCTGCGAGGAAATTTTTTATTCTTGTTATTGGCAACATTTTACGGTATATTGTGCATGTTTGGCTGAAGTAACTTGGAGCTGTTCAAGATGCTTCCTTTTGCTACAAGCTACAGTTGAAAAGGTATTTGCAGGATAAAAAAATGTTTATAATATCATTAAAGATATAAACTTCAACTTCAGTGTCCTGCAGGTGACAGAAAACTACCAAACGTTATTGTACTGAATTACTAAATTTGAGAATGTGTTTCCTACTTAGTAGAGGTAACAATTTGCATGTGTACTTCACATTAACCAAATTTTGGACTAATGCTAATAATATATTTCGATTTATTTCAATTTGAAAACTTGTCCTGCCTGTGACAGTGGGAATGCCACAGGTGGGAAAGCTTGTGTACATTGGTTATTCATCATAGAAAATGATTCCATGTGTACTAAAATAACGTTTTCTAAGCATGAACATTATTTTCTTAAATAATTATCTATTACTGTCAGTTTGATGTTTTATCTTAAAATAAGTGTCATATAAATATTCTCATTAGCGTCACCTTTGTGTTCGTTTCAAGGGAGAAGTGGATGAGATAAGAGTACGTACAAAAAGGCTAGT
This sequence comes from Thermobia domestica, assembly GCF_964235325.1. Lineage (NCBI taxonomy): Eukaryota > Metazoa > Arthropoda > Insecta > Zygentoma > Lepismatidae > Thermobia > Thermobia domestica. The sequence continues at coordinate 172,728,025 of NC_137456.1, read as the reverse complement.
ATGGAACTTTGTGAAACAAAATGAATTAATTGTAGAATGTACTGCTGATTTCGTAGCAGCTTTAAGCTCTTCGTTTCAAAATATATCTGTTTTACTACTATCATCAGCAGAAATTGAAAAGAAAGACGCTTTGAATAAAAGACGGGAAAATGCTTTTGTCAATTGAATGTCTCCAATCGAAACACTTTCATTCCTGCAATTTGACAGCGAAAATTTGGCCTTTCGTCGAACTTTTAAATCAGAGCTTCATCCGTGTAAAATCTTTAAATTCCTAATAGACTTTTATTCAAATTCTGAAATGATGATTCCGAGAGCCATGACGTTATCGTGAGTGATGACTTAGGTTTTCAAATTAACAAGGCTTGTGTTAGGCCAGCTGTGGAAGATATAACACGAGGAATATTATAGTTGATGGAATTTTTCTCTAGTGGACAGAAAAAGAAAACATACAGACATTCAACTATTGCACAAAGTCCAGTGGAAGAGGACGAAGAAGTCAAGAAAATTCGTATGAAGACCGTAAGCGATTGCAGTAAAATTTTCAAGACTATTGAAGGTGTGTCTTACGTGCATTTCGATCAAATAATACCTGTGATACCAGCAGTGACGTGCCGTGGGGGGAAGGGGCGAGCGGACAACGGCCCCGGGTGTCAAAGTAAGGGGGCGCAAAATTCAGAAGGAAAAATAAAAGATATATATAAAATGGAAGGAAAAAGTATTAAAGGTGCTCAAAATCAAGGAAAATCAGGGTTTATTTTTGAAAAACTTTCTTACTCGTCGCGCCAACCATGGTCTGCGGCTTTGCTGCTGGTCTGTCGACCTCACTCATATTTACGGGGACGCCGTCGTATACTTTCCGGATTTTCCACGGCACGGGCACTGAATACCAGCACCTATTTTATATGCTGTTAGACAGCGTTTATACGAATTGCCCTACAATGATGGTGTAAATGGGCAAATAAAACCATTTCCTAAAGTGTAGGTGGTGAGAAATAAGTGTACTTCATATTATTATTTTTATGTGATAAAAGCGAGTCTCAAGTAAAGTAAATAGAATTATTTGTGTACAATGCTATAACAGAACAGCAGAAGTTGACTTATTTTCGATTTATTTCATTTTTGAAATCATTCTTATTGAGGTTTTGTGTGTTGATTCACACGGTGTCCTACCCGTGACATCCATGTGTCCTTCCCGTGACACAGTAAAGTTTAGTTTTTTTTTTATTAATAGAAATATTTGGCAAATTTCTCTTATGTGAAGTTTGTTAAAAAATTTAATCATTTACACATTTCCGTTTAAATAAAAAAATTGAGCTAAGAATTCACAGAGTTTAGTAACATGCACTTGACGTGTCCAAAGTCATTTCTTTTCTTTTCTTTTCTTTCTTTTTTTGTCCCCGCTCGTGACAGACGTTTAGGAATTAATATTTTCTACTTTAAACAGAAAAAATACTGAAAACATCAGCTAAATATACTCCTAAGCCTGTACTGCTCATATATCATACAATTACCAGAATTTATGTTGTACTTTTATAAATATAGAACTTTAAAGCATCAAAAATGTAATGTAAATGTCCTGCCCGTGACGATGGAATGGCCCTGTACGGAAATATACTTTTAAGTTTTGTTACATATTGTATCATTGTTCATAAGTTACAACTATGACACTCTTGAAGCTTCTCTTTATAGAATCATTTTATAACATACATGGTATGGTTAAAAAATTAAAATGTTGCTTCTGGTATTTTTGAAATTATTATTATTATTATTATTATTATTATTAGTGTTTTAAACGTACAGAAATATACACATTTACTGTTGTTATCAGATTATGCCTTTCTCTGAAGTAGTGATGGCCAATCCCGGAATTTTTACTTTCCGGATTCCCTAAAGTAAAATCGGAAAAATTTCGGAATTAGGAAAAATTCCGATTTCGGAAAAATCTGGAATTCGCAAAAAATCCGGAAAGTGAAATTTCCGATTTCGGAAAATTTTGGCCATCCCTACTCTGAAGTGACAAATGTCACACTTTAAAACTTTTTCAAATAATCATCTTAGTAAATATTAGGTATGCTTAAAATAGAACTGGTGTAATGTGTAGTTTTGGTATTTCATAATATTATATTTTTGTACTCTGACTTTAAACTTTTTTTCCCAATTGCACCATCGCTTACAACTATCAAACTTTTCTAACTTTCCATAGGATTAGTTTGCATTTACTAGATATGGTTAAATAACAAAAAGGAATACCTTATTTGTAATAATCTTGCGGTTTTGTGAATGCAAAATATAGACCCACCAATCTAAGGAGTTGAATGATTATTACAAACCCTATCAACAGAAATAAGAAATAGACTAACGTACATAGATGAAGACAATAAACATGCACACCAGTACTACTTCTTAGAATTACGTAGATTTACATACAAAATGTTGTGTCCTATATTAGCTCATTCTTTTCATTGATGAGATGATGTCTTCTTTTAACTTTGCTTTCAGTTGCGTAAGTCCGGGCTGATTGGCTTGTAGGAGATGGAACAGGAACTTCCAAGATGATATTTTCAAAAGGTATTCAACAAAAGTCTTCATTTTCTGACCAGTAGAATATAGAAGGCCCAGAGTGATTCATGAATTGCACTCTGACGTATAAAAATAATAATTACAAAAATACCAAAAGCACACTTTTTATTTTTTAACCATATCATGTATGTGGTAAAATGATCCTATAAAAAAGTTTCAAGAGTCTCATAGTTTAATTTACGAGCAATGAAACAATTTGTAACAAAATTTAAAACTGTATTTTACCGTACATGTAAAATACCAAATAAAAATAATAATTACAAAAATACCAAAAGTACACTTTTTTAAACCATATCATGTGTGAGCTAAAATGATTCTATTTAAAAAATTTCAAAAGTTTCATAGTTGTTACTTACGAGCAATGACACAATTTGTAACAAAACTTAAAGCTCTACATTTCCGTACATAAAAAATAATTATTACAAAAATACAAAAGCACCCTCTTTGTTTTTCAACCATAACAGTCAAGTCACTTTCGATGGCTAAAACAGCTAGAGGAACCAGTCTCTTCTGAGAAAGAGTATATCTTAAATAGTTTTTGATTCTTGCCAATGTGGAAAATTATCTTTCAACCGCACAATTAGTTGCTGGTGTACATAAAAACACTTTAAGCAAATAATTATGTTAAGGTTTAAGTCCTGAAGATCTTTCGATATGAGAAATCGGTTGATTTGCGATAGTGACATTTCTTCAGCACTTCCCAACTTCTCTTGAGCTAAAGTCCTTTTTAAATGAAGGCACTCAACAACTATCGAATATTCCTCGATCTCAGCTGCATACACTTTCTGCAGAGAAGTCATTGCTTTGGTGATTTCTTCAATACTCAAGTAGCTTAAATTTAAGAAGGAAAATATGTTGAGAAATTCATTGTGGATTGCGATTCTCTTGTTCAATTCGGAAAAAAGCTTGTCAATGACCACAACAAAGGTTTCTTGAAGACGATGAGATGCCTATTTCCACCTTTTTTTTTTTTAAAGAAAATCCACCGACAACTGATCAAACCACCATAATAACCAACTGACTTACAACAATATTTGCTACGACTAATCTGCTACAATATTATTGTAGTCGCGTCCATTAAAAAAATGTCGTTGGTGAAATATATATTTTCAGTACTATCGTTTCTTATTTTTTAAAAAAATGCCGCCCCGGTGTCGGGCCCATGTGGTCCATGCCTAAATCCGGCTCTGAGCACTAATCCCCTTCAGTTGTTACATGAGAATCGATAGTGCAAGAACAGATCACAACACGTTATCTCTCACTGTTTGCTGATCGACTGGTTAGCCACCACTAGATGTAAGTTTCTATATACTAAGGAAATGGCTATGTGGAAGTAAGAATTACTGCTGCTGATGAAGGTGTTATAGTCTGTCTCAAAATTGATTTTTATTAACAGTTCATGATTTTTAAATTCTAAATTTTTCTTGACACATCCTATGGATTGGAGAGACTGGTTGGGAACCACTAGCTAAATGAATACGTTGACTGGGTGTTGCTATGATAATGCTAATATCTGATATAAATTATGTTGAAATAAATGGATCTTTTGCCAATAAAAGCAAGACACATTTTGTAGTCCGCTTCCCTGATTAACGTTTTGTTACTTGGCGAGGAAGTAATTAAAAAGGAATGTTGTTATTACTTTAAACTTTAGTTCATCTTTATTTTAAACTAGTTATCGCCTAAGCACCTGTCGTTGACAGATCTTAATTCAGAACCTGGGTAAAGAGAAAGAATGCGTATCTTCAAAGGGATCCTCCCATAACCATTCTATTACCTTCGTATTTGTCCGATGCTGTTATGTAATCCATCACAACAAATATATAATACTAGTTGTATACATGTAATATATACGTATACATATAACGAAGAAACTACCCAAAACGTCCACAACGTTTGAACCTATGCCAATCCTTCGCGAGCCATAAATCGAAAACATGGTTTCGTATGCGATTAGGTTTAGTAAAGATGTACTTTTGGGCAAAATTTGGTGACTCTAGGGAACTTATTTCTATGTGAAAACACACAGATGTATGCACACACAAAGATACATACATTACTTTTATAATTTAAGGTGATTAATAATTGAAATTACTATAATTCTGTAATTGAGGAGGGCAGTGCATGAAAGAAAAAAGAATTCAAATGAAACATTCGTAAGATTTTTTTTTTTAAATTGGAAAGTTATTTTTTACTGCTTCCTTAATCTTTTAAGTGGTTGTGTCACTTTCTTTCATTTCAACTGAAAAGCTAGCAATTTCTTGGAGTAAGAAAATTAAAGTTAAAAAAGCATCTTAGTTTTTAACAGGAAATATTATTTCATTTACTTACTTCAGTAAATAGCTACGTTTTGTAATATATATATATATTACAAGACGTTAGGTGTTTTAATGAAGTAAGTACATTTATATATATATATATATATATATATATCGGGTGTTCTAAAAATGGTGCACACGGACCACAGAACATTTTTCTGCAAGCCAAAATAAAGCATATATACCTATCTTTCGAGTTTTCGTCTGTAGAGACAGATTGCACTGTGTGGGAGCATCGCAAACAAAGAACCATAGATTTTATCCACCAATCTATCAAATAGTTATATCGATTCTTTTCAGATGGCAGCTAAAGGCGATATTGATTGACACTATCATCACTTATTAGTGTAGCAAAAGAGTCAACTGCTTCTTGTATTCGTAGATTAATGCTAATGGTTTCAAGGTAATCTGCGACTTTGGCACATTGTGAAATTTTGATTCCACATAAAGGCTGAAGGAGGCCCAAAAGGGCATACCATCATATTATATTTCCGCTTTATTTTGGTCTGTAGAATAGTGCTCTGTGGTCCGTGGGCGTCATTTCTAGAATACTAGATATAAATATGTACCTAGGTATATTTGTATAAGTAATGAGTATCAGTGTGTTCTATTTTCGGGACTGGCTGTGCATGTAGAAATCCGGAGATGATATAGTCAGCAAACACTGTTCCGGCTACCTTTACTTCCTCTGATTGGTTTTACAGTTGCCGTAGGCTGGGAGAAACCACTGAGGATATGAAAACGACGATTACATTTTCTCAGCTCCACCAAGAATCGAATCTTCGCAGGAGACTTCATGTACTGAGAATATATTCTAATCTAATCTATTGAAAACATAAAGCTTTCCTAATTATGTCCTAATAATTTTGCAACAGGAAAACTAACATATGTTTATGGTTAACCACAATGAGAAAAGATGCCTACATGAAACATACATGTTTTTAACTTCTGCTATGTATACAGTTACGTTACCATATAAAATGTATAAAATGAACGCTGTTAATATTACCAAGGTTACCTTATAATTGATCAGCACGTAATTATACAGTTACCATGGTATTGTAAACGGGAACTGTACTTCGTAGAAATGATGCAAAAGGAAAAAAACTGCTATTTTCGGACGGATTTTTTCATTAAACAGTGTTGTTTTCGTAAAAAGAAAGCAAAATAGGATTTTCTCTTTTAATGACTTTCTTGTTCAACTACCATTTTCGTTCCCCTGTAGTAGACCCTAAGTTTAGTAGAGTGCGCTTATAATATCTTATGCTTGAGTGCTATGTTCAGTTCGGGGCAAACTTGGTTGGTTTTGAAACTGGTATTGCATTAGACTGATAAGTATAAGCTATATAACCCATATATTCCAAGTATCGTTTTGGTTGCCTAACCGTCTTATCAAGTCTCTGTGACTTATACATCTTACTATATGTGTTGTAGTATTTTACCTAAATTCAATACGACAGCCAAGAAAATTGTACCATAAACCAAGAAACAAATACGAAAAAATTTGTGAAATCATATGCTTATATCTCGTTCTCTGTTCGGAGAACATTTTATTCTAAGCTTTAGGGTATAGTTTACAAAATTAATCATAGGATCTCTTTTGACATCATTATTCAGACTTTCTTTTTTTTCATTATAGTTAGATAGTGCCAATATTTGGAAACAAAAGTCTTATCGATAGCCTTTTAAACATTCTCCTCTCACATTTTAGCAGCCTCAGTGAATGTTACATGTAATTGTAATGAAGATTTATTTTATTCATAAATGTTGAGAGATTTTTCCAAGAAATCTAATACATCTTTACCACAACTACTGCTATCTCTACAAAATATTTTACTAAAATATTTTCCTCGTTGACGGTTAATCTACCGGCTCTATTATCAGTTTATAGGAGCTAGAAAACCCACTGTGTCCACGAATTTACTTACACTTTTCCTTTCCTATCAAGGAGTTTCTTCGATTCTTGGAATTTTAAAAGGATTTTCTGTTAAAATGCAATACCTAAATGCTTTTTCGTGTTATAATGTTAAAACAAAGCTGGAACATACTTTTATATCTCGACTAAAATTGAAATATCTTAGGAAGTCTAAAATTTCAGAGACCAAAAAGCCGAAGGAAACACTTTTGGAAAAATACTTTTTTTGAGCCCATTTGTCTTTACTTCTAGGTCTCTTAACAATGTAACACTGTGCAATGTGTTGTAAATATTGTGCAATAAGGTCTTATTAGAAAAGAAAAAATGAGTAGTTGACACCAGCATCTTTGATACAGAGTTCCGGATTCAATTCTGGGTGGAACTTTAAATTTCAGTGTAGTATGGTGGTTCGGATTCTGCTTTAAATCGTAGGTTCTCGGCTCATATAGTGTCAGTACTGAAAAGAAACTCTAAACTTAAACAAACAACCTATTTGTACTTGAAAGAAGATCTATTTGTACTAAAATAAATATATGTAGAAATGTTTCCTCAATTGTATGTAGATGTTTTCATGCTACTAAGACTTAAGAAGATTTTATAGGTTATGCGGCTTATATACGCAAATATTTTCTCTTCTTCTGAGATTGAAGGCAAAGGTTGAAGAAGTAAATGTATAAGCTAGAGTACGATATTTAATGTTATTCCTGAGATCGTAAAATGTCACATTATACATCAAGATCTTTTGTGTGTTCAGGTTCTTCACGAAAATAAAGGAATTTAAGAGTTAAACGTGAGAAAAATAGAGATATACAACTTACATTCATACATAATTCGTATTGAAAACATTAGCTTCCTTTTACTCCTGTTGCAGTCTTCTATAAAGGATTTGACTTAAAGTATCGTATGACTTAGTGTTTGTTGTAAACAACAAAACAATAGGATATAAGGAAGAAAAAAATTAAGATGAAGCTACATTTTGTAAAATTCTGGACATTTTGCTATCCATTTCATTAACGAAGGATACCTATTGCCTAAATATCATCCGGCATTTAAACGTACACTCCATTTTAGTAATACCATATCCTCATATTTTTAAGTTTGAAGAGTACATCTGCCTAATTAAAATATCTAATCTTGGAAGATTAAATAACTTACTGTATATTCAGCGTTAGGCATGGAGTGATGAGGAAGTTTGTCAATTCTAAGGAATGGTAGTTTTATTGAATTTCCTTGTACTAAAAGAGATGAAAAAGCGGCGTCTTAAGAGAGGCTTTTCCAGATAGACTTGAAGAATTCATGGACTATTAAGATGAAACTAAGGTGTTTCAGAAACATGAGACGTTCAACGAAAGAGATTACAAGTCGATTCTGTAACGTTTTTGGCACATTTCATTCGTCTGACATTTACTTACTTGTCTCAATGTAGTGTGGAATAACAATAGAGGTTTACGAATGAAACAGTTACTTTCCAAACCTGTAGACTTCAGTTTCTGTCTTTTCCTCTCAGTTTCTTGAATATGTATCGACTCACTCTTTCGCAAAACGCGTCAGTTTTCGTAGAGCATGAAAAGCTGTACAAAGCTTTGACACTGTTGTTGCACTGTTATATGTTGTAAGTATATGACATGTTTATGATTCTTCAGGATTAAAGAATATAGAGTTAGTAACGCTACTGTATCAGTAACTTAACAAGAACTTACGGAAATATATCTCCGAAATTCGTATGGACAAAACTGTAGAGTCTAAATATTAAGAGGTATAACTGAAAGAAATAGAATAAAATTGCTTTCAAAACTTCATCAATATATTTTTAAATGCAATCGTGAGAAGAGAGAGAGAAACAGTGCTGAGTTAGAACTTGAATGAGTGTCCGTGTGAAAAGAGAAGATACATTATTTCACAATCAATTATTCACCCCGCACCGTAACAATAGTTACATATCGACTTGAATGAAATATGTCCAGTAAAAGTTGTTGGGAATAGTAAAGGCAATTGGGGTACAGAGTGTTACAAGAAAGTAAAATGCTCTTTTAAATGAAAAAAAGAAGATTGACCACAAACTGTAAATTCTGGAAAAAGTGATAGATGATGTTTGTTGTGAAAAATATGTATTTTTGGTAAGTAGGTAGTAAGAAGTATAACCAAGAGAATTTGGTTTTCGTGTATTCGGTTATCTGTACTTGAGTAACTATCAATCTTTTTGTGTTAAATATAAACCCATTGTATGTTTCTTTGCAGGATAAATGTACGAGCTGTTGGAAGCATTTTTAGTACCCTTTGGCAACTAGTTAGTAAACTCTCACAGTGATATTCAACGAAGTTACACTACAGCAGAACGTATTTCGGCCTATGTTGAAACAATGTCTAACTTACCGATTTTTGATTTGTAATAGAAGGCAAGGTTATAACTTGAAATGGTTGATATTTGGTCACTTCCAATTTCAATATTGATATTAGATTGAAGATTTTATAATTGTGTTATATCGGACAGACAGGGCCAAAATTAGATTTAGAAAAAAGAAAAAACAGAATTTGTACTGGAGAAATCATTCCATGTTACGGAAATGTAATGGAAGTGTGAGTAATCTGTGATCGTATGGATATCGAAAATCAGTGAGTGCAATCGGGGGGTGGGAAATATCTGATAGACTGTATGAAATAAGGAAGCAAACCTAACCTAATCTAACGAAAAGTAACCTTAGTTTAAAAACAAAAATGAAAATTTACCAGGGAGTAACAAATTTTGGTAATAAATGCTGGCTCCCATTTGTCCGACATATGCCTATATATTCGGGTTAAGTTTAGAGTTACCCCTCCGCTTTTTATAAAACTCAGGAAAATTTACAGGAGAAATGAGGTAAGAAATGATAATTTAAAGTTTTTATTTGATGTTTAGGAATGTAAGTTCGGCAGGAGAGTTATGTTTAATGTGAGAAAAGATATGTGGAAGTTTTGCCGGATGCGGAAGCATTCGCGGAAGGTTTCAGCAGCATGGTACAGTAGTTGTAAAATATGGCGAATATGGCGAACAGGTGTAACGGATGCGCAAAAATAATGAAGAAAACCTTTTAAATTTTTGTGAAGCCCACGGAGTACTGAAGTTACGTGAAATGTAACAATTTTTAATACTTTAATCATTGTTTTTTGTATGTTGCAAAGTACAAGGGCACCTTCAGACTGGAGGGGCAACTCTAAACTTAAGCCATATATTCTTACGACGCCAATCTATTGCTGAAAAACATTGCTTGTTTATTTGTTATCTGTCCACTCTATAACAATCCAAGTTAAAAACCATAAGTTAAAAACCATAAACCATTTTACCACTTTCTGTTTTAATAGAGATATTAGTGTGGAGATAGAATATAAAATCGCTTCTCATTCTTTATTACGGCTTTTATTCTAAGGCGACAAACATTAAAACCGAAAGAGGTTACTTTCTGCCACTTCCAGTTTGAATAGAGGGTTAAGATAAAAGATGGTACCTACCCTTAGCATTATAAAGTAACACCAAAAGTCGCTTCTCGATATCTTTTTATCGTTTTTACTCTATGTGAGTCAATACTGAAAAGAAAAGTTGTGGTGGATATATGCCATTTCAGGTTTTAGTTGAAACTTAAAAGTGACAATAACTTAAGAATACTGTTAAGAACTATAAACTTGAAGGGCCTTATGCAGAGTCGTTTTGACAAGTGATTAGTGCAATACTAAAGAGTTCGACTAACATATGTTTCCTGCAGTAGTCAAGCCTTTAGTATGACGCTAATCTTGTCAAAACGACTCTGCATAAGGCGGAATAATACTGTTGAGACGCTTAATCGATTGCAGAAAACTTCATCTCTTTATCTTTTATCGTTTTAAATTTATAGTAGCCAACATTGAAACCAGAAACGTTTGAATTTCTGCCAGTTGCGCTTTTAATAGTGAGATTAGAGTACAAAATGAAATGAAATCTTTGAGTTTAATGTCTCACAATTATGCCTTTTATACTAAGGAAGATGGATGGTTAAGGAAAGTGAATGATGATGGAATTATTAAAGGAATGAAAACGTGAGAGGAACTGTAGTACCCAAGAAAACTCACGGAATCTAGATTAAAACCGGAAGTTGTTGATTTCTATGACTTCCGATTTGAATATCTGGTTGAGACAAAATATAGCATCTATTTTTAGCAAGTTTAGTCAATTTCTCTTGGTGTTTTTCCTCTATGTAGATCAATATTGAAACCAGATTTCTACCATTTCAGGTTTTAGTAGAAACTTAAGAATAGAAATGAAATGCATTATTAAGATTCTTAATCAATTGCAGGGAATCGCTTCTCGCTATCTATTACCATTTCTATTCTAATGATCAACGTTAAAACGGGAAGTTATTTAATTTCTGCCACTTCAAGTTTTAATAGAGAGATTAAAATGGAGATAGGATGTTTTCTTGGGACGCTAAGTCAATTTCGAAACGCTATTCCTCGATATCTACTATAGGTTTTGCTTTATGTAAATCAATATTAAAACGGAAAGTTGTTGTGGATTTCTACTACTTTCGGTTTTAGTAGAGAGTTAAGTATGAAGATGAACTTCTTTGGATGATTAACTGGTTGCAGAAGACTACATCTTTCTGTCTGTTACCGTTCTTGCTCCATAGCGATCAATGTCGAAACCGGAAAGGTTAACTTCTATCACTTCCGCTTTAAGTATCGGCTCCCAAAAGAAACTTATAAATTTTTGACCCTTTATGTTTTCTCCAAATTTTATGATGATTATTTAAGTAATTCTTCGTATTTTTTAGTCTTCCAAATGGATGAACAGGGCACATATGAAAAGGAGAGATGCCCATGTTTACTAGTTTTTCAAGAAACGATTTTTAGAGTTCAAACCATTTCATTTCCGAAACTAATCGTGGTAAATGCTTCAAGTTTGGCTTACAAGTTCTTTATCATATTGGAAACTAGCATGCAAAATCTTATTATCAACGTATATTATTGTAAGTAAAACAATAAAACAAAACTGACACGATGTTGGTTTGTACTGGGAAAAACTGGTCTGTTGTAGGCAAAACAATGGAAAAAAGAGGCGATTGTTTTTCAAATTATAAACAATATTATTAAAAATATATTATTTTCTTCCTTTGTCATTTTAATTCATCATTACTCCACTAAGCTACTTGTGGTGGTTTTTAGAGTTACCTGATGGCTATACTACAACTATTTTATAAAAAAAATTGTAGCAATGCCAGTAAATAATTTTAAAATGTTTATGAGTGAAAGTACAGCCATATTAGCTCAGTTGTTGGAATTAATGTCCAGATTTTGTTTAGAATCCCACGTTAACGATGATTATAGGCATAGCCCTTGATATAACACGATTTTCTTTGTGCGACTCTTCGATTATTTTGCGCCGTACGCAAAACAACCTAGAACTCACCACGGGGAGGTGGTTGTACATAGAGTTCCGCCCATCCACCCACCCAGCAGGCATACGTTGACATTTGACCTTAGGTCACATAGTTCCTCTTGGTCTCGAAGCGGGACATTCTTGTTCTAGACTTCAGTTTGGGTCTAACGTAGATATCTCTTGCGTTCTGACCGCACCTTATCGACGCTGTCTCGGACACCAGCTTTACTGTGCGTTCCACAGCTTGACTATGACAAGGGAATGTTGTTGTTAGAGTAGCTGAAGTTCGTATGTTTTCTTCAAGCTGCTGATCCATTATGTTTCGTGTGATTGGCGGTTCTGTTAGACATTTAGACCAATTAGTCATGTCGTAGTAATTTTCAGCTGTAAAGTTTAATTTCGGAACAATGAAGTCACGTGGGCGGCTTGGTCTCGGAGTCTCTGGCTGCGGCGCTTTTTTTATCCTTCTCCAGCCTAACCTTTGAATATGCGGATTTTCATCTGCTGTCATCACATCAGCAGGGTTTCATGATGAGCGTAGTATCCGTTTGTTTGTAGAACAGAATGAACTATGTGTTGTAGATCTCCTGGCAGAAAACGTGATAGCTTAACTATGCTAAACAGGTGCATGTCGCCCATTTCGCATGAAGGATTTCGCCATGTAGAAAACCAGACGGGAGCGTATACTTTAACAATGTACTGGCAAAGTAGACACAAAATTGAACTAAGTTTATCAGTACTGATGTAGCTGCGAAGTATCCCACAGGCCAATGTAAGGCATCGTGAATGTGATAATGGCCCTGGTTTTCTGTTTGCTAGATCGGTAGTACACATTCCTGTAGCAACAGGCTTATAAATTTCAAAGAGATAATTCTGGTCGCTACCTAAACCATCTGTTTTTTTTTATTTCAGACACCCATTCAACGGGAATGGGTGTAAAGGCGACGATCGGTGAACGTTCACAATCCTTTAATTTTTTTCCGATGGGGCCGGAAGAAGCGTGGGGCCCGGTCGTCCCACCATCCAATTCGGTAACCAGGTGTTGAAATGGCAACTCGTTGATATGAAGAAGGCAAATGAGAGGCTGCAGTTCCTTTTCATAGGGATCTTTGTATCTGACCTATCACGCCGTTATCCCATCCTGTGTTTGTGTCTTTACCATCGCTGCCGATTGCCTCAAGACTTGACACGTCGTACTGGCTCTTCTCTAAAAGCTCCAATATAGAGTCGGCAATATCTTGCCAGTGCCTGACTTAGGTGTGGCATGACCCAAGTATTCTGAACCAGGCTCCGATAGAACTGTAATATGCTTTTCTGTAAACTATCGTCTTCGTAGTTTGCCGTTATTTTTTTCTTACACAAGAGTTGCATATTTTTTTCCGTCGAAGTAGATACTTATAATCGCCCGGCCTAGGTGAGCCTTTTCTTTCTGGATCTTCTTACCCAGTTTATCTTTTCCTCTTCGTACCTTAGATCTGTCAACAAGAAGATTTTTGTCCTCTAGCGTTATGAGGCTCGCGTCCTGAAGTACGGCAAGAGCGATCAAAGCAACCAGTCTGTCTGTAGCACCAGTTCTAAACGCTTCCTCCGCTGTATTTTGAAGGCAGATGCGCTTTAGGCTATGTTTCCTTCTTGGTCGCGCCTCGAAGTCGGATCCCGACGTGCTTCCCGATTCAACAGTTTAGCTGGATTCCCCTGACGACGCCATTATGTTTGACCTGTGCCTATGCCTAATTCCATTAGTTGATGGACTTGCTTCAACACTTCCAGCGTCTTTCTTGGTTGTTTGTCCCTTAAATCTGCTCACTTAACGGGAAAACATCTTTGACAGAGATTTGCTTGTTCGGACGTCAATGTTACTAATGCTCATTTTCCGTGATGTTCTCTGGTCCGAAAGAAACTTGAATTCTCGTTTTGGAATCTTGCGTGTCCTCTCACAGTTGTAATCTTCGGCGGTTTTACATTTGCAAGATCCAATATCAAAAAGAGACTTTTCCGCGTGTGCAACAAAACCTGCACGAAGTGTTGCTTCTTGTCCCTATCGACTGAAATGTTTTTCCTTGGTGCGACACTTATGATAAAATGTTTTCAGCATGTCAAAAACTCTCTTTTCTGAAACCACAGGAATGCTTACTTTACGCCAAATATGTACAACTCTTTGTCCAACTGGTTTACAAATGTCAGTCACTGGTAATTTAGTTACACTTTCATCACCACTTAAACCTTTTCGAAACCAATAATAATGTCTCATAACGTCAGCGCAGGTGAGTAACTGCACTTCACTCATTTCACTTGGAGTGCCAAATAAGCCTCGTTTCACACTTTCCCGCGTTGGTCTGCTATGAGGCTTTTTATTCATCTTGCTCTCCATTGCTTCCGAACTTGGAAGCCAAAGTATACAAAATGTCTCTGAATCGTATCGCACTAAGGAGACTGTAACTTTAGGTACAATGCACAAAATCTCTGTCTTAACAGAAACAATAGAGAAACTAAAACCGTTAAAAATTAAGCTGCAATAAAATGGCCTGTTGGATTGGTGGGCCGAAGTACGCAATATTTATACCACCGCCGAACTTTGAGCTAGAATATTCTAGAAACGTCGGCGTACGTTCTGGAGCCAACGAGGCGAGTGGGAGGTGTGCGAATCTTCTGGACGGAGCCGGACGTTGCGACGACGCTCGAAGAGCGTGGCCAAAGTAAACAACCACGAAGTTGTGTAGCCTGCCGCTAGATGACATTTGCTGTCGGTGTACATAACAAGCTAAGAATAGCCAAAAACTAATCGTGTTATATCAAGAGCTATGCCTATAATCATTGTTAACGTGGGATTCCAAACATTAATTCCAACAACTGAGCTAATATGGCTGTACTTTCACTCATAAACATTTTAAAATTATTTACTGGCATTGCTACAAGTTTCTTTTAATAAAATAATTGTATTATAGCCATGAGGTAACTCTAAAAACCACCACAAGTAGCTTTTCTGTCATTGGTGTTGTGCTTGTTGACTACCCAAACACTTAAAAAAAGTAAGTCCGTTGGGGCAGGGTAAGGGGTTATCCAAAAAAATTAAAAAATCAGTAAGGTCGGTGCCACTAATGGCACCTTTTCCGCACTAGCCGTCATCCAATTTCCAGCGAAAGTGCAAAATGCTCTACCCTAGTACCAAGTATAGGAGAGTGGGGCAAGGAGTACAAGTGGGGTACAAATGTTCATTGACTTTGTTGACCTGATAGTCTACGTCATATAAATGACTATCTGACATTGCTTACGAAAAGGTGCAGTTGTGTAAGCAAGTTTGACGACATTAAAATTTTAAAAATCAGGTACGGGGCAACAGTGATATATTTTTAACTCACTTAATATATAATAATTAATTGAATATACCTGTATTGCACGCGTGCCCATGGCAGAATAATATCATGGATGCATAACATGAGTTTTACAATCGTGGCCTTCTTTTCATTAGATTTTTCTCCTTACTTCATAATAATGTATACACGGCCTTTACGCATTATCCTCGAAGTGTTATTGTAGTAAATTACACAATTAATATAGTTTATGGTATAAACGTGCAGTTTTCCAACGCGAGTCATTTCTGGATGTAAGAATTCTCCCTCCAATAAATTTGGTTTTGGTGGGTCATTTCTTAATAATAGGCGAATCACAGAAGAAAAGCAAAGTCCATTATAAGTGTCCCTACGCATCACAAATCTTGGGTGACTTTTCTCTATTCGAAGCTCCATGATGGACCTAGAGTCAAATGAGCAAAGTACAGTGGCTGTAAGAATGATATCCAATCTCGAATCATGAAACTGTCAAATTCACTTACTTTAAGTGGTGTAGGTTTCACTCTACTACCTCTGATCACATTATTACAAACCTCTGGTATTTCAGCTCTTGACTTTGTGTTCACAAGTCCCATGTTCTTATCACGTTCAAGGTAGGAATGACCACGAACTGGTAATGTTATTGAATGGAAATGAATATCGGCCTTTCATGTGCAATGTAATGAAGGCACCTGAGTAAAGTATAATTCTTATTTTGACCACTGCAAAAGTCATAGAATAATTCAAGATGACGGATTTTGGGAGATATTTTGTATTACTATTTTTTTAAAGAAACATTGTTGAAGGTATATTTAGCTGTATCGTCAGTCAATACTGGAACATAAACACAACTGAACATTATCGACAAAAGAGGCAGAAAAATAAGAAGCTCCCTTCTTCCACTGTAAGTGATGATGATACCCACTTCTTTCACTTTACAAGTATTTTTTAAACAGCTATAGCAGGCTAACCGGAAGCCTTTCCCCCTTTTTTGATATATTGAATGAACCTACTCAGCGTGCTCTCCACGATGGGATGAAAATCTAAATTTTGCCCAAAGGCGGAGCCCCCTTTTTCCACTGTAAGTGATGACGATACCCCCTTCTTCCATTTTACAAAGACTTTTAAAACGGCTGTAGCAGGCTAACTGTAAACCTTTTTCCTCCTTTTTGATATATTGAATGAAACTACTCAGCATGCTCTACAATATTATATGAAAATCTAAATTTCGCCCAAAAGTGGTTATAACCCCCTTTTCACCTGGACTCTTCATATGTAAAGGATTTCAGTAAACTAAACTCATTAAAATAAATGGAAGAAATTGATTGTAGAAAAAATTAAAATTTACAAAGTAAAAATGCCAGAAAAGCGTGAAATTTACAGGAAAAAGTAAGAGTTGGCAACCATAATTAATAAGTAGTTAATGAGGAGAAAATGTGGAATTAATAAGGAGAAAATTAGATTTAGCAACTAAATAATTCTATCTTCGAGAGTAAATACTAAACTAAGATCCATAAGTTTTAAGTTTAGAGCTGAAACTCATGCAGAAAACGATATAGTATTGAAATCAATATCAATAACGAAAACAGTGTAAAATATATGACAAAATAAAGTAAATAAATACGAAAGAATTTCATATCTATATAGAAGTAGATAGTGGGCGTTACTGACGAGACATACAAGCAGTAAATATACAAAGCAAACACATTGGATTTAATGGCTTCAGAGTAACAGCATTGTGTGAACAAACAAACAAACAAAAAGACGAGAATAACAAACAGAAAGCTACCTACACCTCTAACTGTATAGACAAATAAGTAAAATATAGGTTTACAGAAATATGCGACATTAGGAAACAAACTAAAAGAGTAGATAAACACTCACTTGAACTAATGTCTAGGTTTGCTAGAATAGCACATTCAAAGCTGGCACTCTTCAAAGAAGGAATGTTACTGAAAGTTGAAAGCTTTATGTGGAGCGTAACGCTAGTACGGATATGTATATACGCTTTGTTCATTGGAATGGACAAAAGCGAAAAATAGAAAAAAAATAGAAGAAAAACGACGGAAAAATAAAGTTCGTGAAATGTTGTGCTACTAAAGAGTAATGGACGCATCACACGTTGATTAGAATAATAACTGAAATTTGTTTTAAGATTGCTCACGTAATTCATTTTTCAGAATAGACTGGAGGAAAAAGTAGAAACGATCCGGATACAGAAGATCAAGAACAATTGGTATTGATGACATTTAAAATAGGCGATATCAATAAATACAAAACTAATTCTACAATGAATAGGGAAAAACTACCCTTTTTTAAAAAAATAATCAAATTTACCATTACTGACTAGTTGAGAAGAGAAAAACGCAATCTCCATAGGTAATAAACGAGAATCAATAACGAGTATTATTTCAAAGCAATACAGTATGTTATTCCTTTGCTGAACAGTGAGGTTGTTCCCGGAGACATTGAATGAGTATGTAAGATTTGTGAACAAGATTGAAAATTCCTATCTTCTTTCTTTTCTGTGTGTGTGCGTGTGCGTGTCTCTCTCTGTCTATCTGTCTGTGCAAGATTTAAGATAATCCATTGACAAAGGTGCAAAAAATTCACAAGTATATATCGGGTAACCTTCACAAGGATTATTTTGCTTAACATTAAACACTGCTTGTTCCTTAATTTGCTTCCAAAATGTCCACTTTCCGAATTGTCTTACAAGGAGATGGTCCCAACCGGACAAGTCCGAATTGGACGAAATTTCCTATAGATACTAATTTCAGGTCAGCGAATAACGCGGAAATAGCGATTCGATTCGCTTTTGCGTACTTTACGAGATATACAGGATGATGCAAAACAGAATGCAACATAACACAACTATGTAATCCGAGTCCGAGTTGTTGGACGAAATTTCGTGTAGATGCTAATTTGAGGTGAATAACGTGGGAATAGTCGTTCGATTTCCTTTTGCTTACTTTATAATGATATATATAGGATGATGTGAAACAGAATGCAACATTAAATAACCATGTAAGAAGCAAGTGCTGAAGATCTACGCTTTACCCTAATGCATATCATAATAGCACCCAAAGGAAAGAAACTACAGTTGAAATACAGTATATTGAATGGAAGTTAAAACAATACATACACTATCAATGGTAGTGTGGATTGCAAACGAAGTGAGTTGGACAAAAAGCCATGGAACAGTACGTGCAGGTAAGAAATGCTGCCGCCTCACAATCTTCTGTTGCGCTTACATCATCGTCTACTTGAAATAGAGTTTGAGGAATATTTCGAAAACCACTGTTCAGTTCTTTTGTTACATATCCAGCCTTGTACGACGCATACACGAACACATCTTGCAGTGCAGGGGAACAGAATTGATGATAGACCACGGAATATAATTTCATTATAGAGTCTCTATCATGAAAATTTTCTGTACAATTTTCAAGTATAATCTTGTGTGGAAAGTATTCTTCAATTCTACGAATGACAAGTTTGTACTGCCGGAAAAAGAAAACGTCAAGTGACTACACAAATCTTGTAGTCTTGATAAAAATTGTTTGTGTTCGAAGCTGCTTCTTGTTTAATCTGTTGTATTTGGGGGTCCTTAAAAATATAATTATCAGTCTGTCCACTCCAGGAACTTAATAGCAGTAACGTGTCATCCGTAACATCAGCCATATTTTCACATCCGTAACATCACAGCTGAATGATTGCTTGCTGTTTCGTGAGTTTTTCCGACTTGCTAGCATCAAGGACAAGGTTAAATGAGAGGTGTCTGTCTAGAGTTTGTTTAGAGTTTTAAGTCCGAACTCTCCTTTTGGTCCTTGGAAATATATGTAAAATCGTGTCCTTAATGTACCAACTGATGACATATGAACCTGAAGAGTGTATGAACGCGTGGTAGATGCGATTGATTGCACAACTGAATGTGTATGTTTTTAATCAGTCCGTGTTAAAGTTCTACCCGATGTAAGCTCGTATTCAAATCGCGTCTGATCACTGCTAAATACACAATCAGCATTGTATGGAGTTTCTGATATAATTTTATTCACATCCGTTAAAAAGGCCTTTCCGATGCCAATTAATTCTTACTCTTCCTGTATATCTTTTCTAGAAACAAATTTTGCGATTTTTCTGGAGCTGATCCTGTTTTGCTCTTTTGGAACGGCGGAGAAACCTTGCAGATGCAAGAAGCCGATAATTGTGTGTGTGTGTTTTTAAACAATATAGCCCAATTTTTTAAATCAACATCATGAAGGGTTAAGCCTTGTTGGCGAGAAACCCTGAATGCTTGTAACAAGTCCTTTCTAATAGCCTCCAACAAGTGTGGCTTTGGACGTATTTCACTGTATTTGAGAGCCTTACGTACATTATTTAAGGCACGGAAATACAGTGAAACACTTACACTTGTATTTTCTTGCTGTAGATATGAACGGAGTCTTGTTTCCTCGAGCCGTCAAAGTATCATAATATTCCTTAATCATCTTATACCTATCAATAACAGTTTCATTTATTGGTGTACTTACTATAAGTTTTTCCGGACTTGATGATTGATATTCACTACTGGAAGGTCCAGGTTCACATTCTAAAATTTCATTGTCCTCATGTGCCGTTCCTTTACAATCTGCATCACTCTATAGTCGCACTTTATAGTAAATGTCCTATTCTTATATTTGTCTTGTATTAGTTCTAACAGTTCACAAGCAAAAGACGTGTCTTCTACTCCTTCTTCAACTATGCCGTCATATAACTTTTCAACTTCCACTTTTAAAATATTCACAACATTAATAGAATTTGTGCATATCATCTTGCAAGCTTCCGTACAATGTAATGAAAACATTGACCCCGCTTTCCCATAGAAACGTACGAACGTAGCACAACCGCACATAAAAGAACATTGCAGATGGTAGATATCGTCTTTTCACGAACACAACCGTCATACAACTGTGTTTGAGTGAGTTGCTGTGCGTTATGTTTTTCTGTACCTATATACGTCACTACTCGTTTCCTCGACCGTGTACAGCTGAAGCTTGCTCTATGCCACCCGTAACAAGCAACCGCGATCCCAAAACTTCACAGGGTTACACGTTGCATTCATCCTAAAATGCATACATCTATTATACGTTACGCAAACTATGGTGTCCAAGTACATCCAACGTTCCAAAATCTTGCGGGACATTTTGTTAGACTACCACAAATCGTGAGTGTACTTCCAGCAACAAAATTGTATATGTTGAAGCAATTACCAGATTGTTACTGGTCACACAAAATTCTAGGCAAGGAAATATTCGTATCAGCACATTACCTGCAGCAAAGTAGGAAACAGTCTCCACCATCCACTCTGTGTTGCTAGACATTTATGCTGGATTCTTGGCGGCCCAGCAAGAAATTGTAACCAGAGATATTGAATCTCCGTATATCATCCGTTATGACTTATGACTGTCAGCGGAGATTAGTGTTTCATTTGCGCATCACGCGATCGGCGTTCGCATCTCCAACGGTGATTTCGAATGTATTTCGATTAGCCTGTCGTATGAATCTGCTGTTCGTGGGTAAGAGAGAAACTTGCTATATTTAAATCGTATATGCAGAGTGACAGTCTGACATGCACCACAAGAGCCATTGACAAGCAAGGCGCGGCCTGCTGCATGCGAACATTTGAGTTGGGCTGTTTCGTTTGCCAAACTTTGTCTATTACTGTTTACTTTACAGTCGCTGGAACTGAGTTGCTGTTCTAATGTTGACCTTCCAAGGTGCTACTGCAATTGGTAAACGGTGCGATATCATTGACATGCGTCCTCGAAGACTCGTACTTCTTTCCAGGATCTCAACATCGAACTTTGTCCTTTAATTTTCATGTGAAACTTCCTTTACTCAACGGGAGATGTTCCTATGATGACACTGCGTTCCTCATTAAAGCCATGAGACTTCGCATATTCATTTTGGTATCCACGTGTGGGCTTTCATCTTCCTATATCGGTGTATTACAGAATGCTTCTATGTTAATTTACTTTCGCATCAACCTGTAAATCTAGCAAAGTACTCGAAGCGAATAGAATGTCTATTCCCACATTATTCACTGACCTCAAATTAGTATCTATACGAAATTTCGTCCAATTGGGACTTGTAAGGTTTGGACCATTTCCTGGTAACTTTCGCAATGATTTATTTTGCTTGACATTTAACATTGCTTGTTCCTTAATTTGCTTCTAGTATGTTCACTTTCCGAATTGTCTAAGACTTAGCACTCCCTATCTTCTGTATTGATGTTCACTTGTTTTTGCCAAGGCTCGATTCTTGATGAAATTTCGGAAAGTATATATATGTATATCAAACTTAATTGTCAAGCTAATGCTTTGCCAATGTTATGCCAAGTGCAAATACTAAATGTACGAAATGGAATAAAATAACTGATACTGTTATTATTATGGCTGTCAACCACAACAACTATTATGTAATACACTGTCTTGGCAGAAAATACATTAATTCCACGTAATTAATTTGAATTTCTTTAATAGCGGTAATAAAAACACACACACAGAAAAAAACACTTGATGACACTCTCTTTCACAATTTATGGCTTGCATTTTCCAATCAAAGTCGCAATTTTAAACTCTAATTGAGTAATATCAAAAGTTCTAATTACCGGGAAATTTAAAGAAAAATGTATTAATGTATTGATTTATATTTGGGAAAAACCATCTAGTCAGACAGTCATTTATAACGACAATTATAAAGGACGACTTAGGTAACTTTCGGGAGTCTTTATTAAAGAACGCACTTTCGTTTCGTTATTACATTCCCCAAGCAACGTCAGGAGATTTGGAGAGAAGATTTTGGAGGCTTATGGTACTTAAGGGAGCCACAATCTGCTGATACTTTTACAAAGTGTCTTCCTTGTGCTTTAATCTTTTAGAAGCACCATTGTGGTTAAAACCATAATGGAGCAATCAATATACTTAGAAAAGGAACAACGTTTTCTTTTTTGAAACTCGTGGCAGTCTTATTCTAAATCTTGGTCAGATCAAATCATGTATAAAAGGGATAATCAATAACAATAAATCTTAGTTTGGACATAATTTTTAGAAATATTTCATTCATTTGATGTCAGTGTGTGCAATCAAGTTAATGTCGATCGCGTTATACATTATATGCTTAGATAAAATGTTCTAAGCATTTTACTTCAAACCTGTTGTGTCAGGAAAACCTTAAATCATAAGGATTCTTTTAATAATAAAGAATGTCAATCACAAGTTATTATTATTCGGTCATTATTTATTAATTGTTTACTTATTGATGGTTTTATATTTATAGTCTAGAGTTATAAATAATATTTTTGTATTATTTAAATGCAACAACACTACCATATTAGATCTAGTAATATACTGAAGTCCGAATCTAATTTGACACTCAAACAGAATAAATTCATCAGTACTTCTATAAGAAACATACTAATTTATTCTTCACATATTATATAGAGGGTTTATAGAAATATCATAAAAATGTTGCATATATTAATTATAGACAGATTTCAAAACTCTCTTTACATAAATATACCATCTTTAACTTGAAACGGCATCTATTTTCTTTTACTTTTTCTTTCTTTTGTTATAAATATTTTATATTCTTTCTTACTAAATCACTTCAGACCTCTTCCACATTAGTTATGTTTAACTTCTCAACAGCAAGCAATCATTCAATATGTATTTGTGTTAAATCAACATTATTATTTCATTTTTTGGATAATTATGCTAGAAAATAGATAAAGTGTAAGGAATAATAATGTGAGTAGGCCACATAAAATATATTCCAAATTTCATGAATATAAATGTAGTATTATTCTGAGCTATAAATAATATTTTGATAAATAAAATTTTGAATAATACAAATTTAGCTATTTTTAGGATCTGGATAAAGCTGAGAGAACATCACCTACAGAATTTAACTATACATAAAATGAACATTTTGAGACCGGTTAGCAGGGAGATAGAAAATCAGTTCTCTACCTCATGAAGATATAGCCAATATAATAAGTAGACTGCAAAATTCATAAAGCTGTGCTTGTGGAGTAAATAAATAGGATGTAAGTTTATAATAAGCATGGAACTGATATTCCCAGTTAATAGAGTGTGTAGGATATATGGACTAGGGATGGCCGGATCCGAAGATCCGGATCTGATTGGGTCCGGATCCTCTGGATCCGGATCTCGGATCTGAGTCCGGATCTCAAATCTAGGATCTGAGTCCGGATCTCGAATCTCGGATCTGAGTCCGGATCTCGGATTTCGGATCTGAGTCCGGATCTCGGATTTCGGATCTGGATCCGGATCTCGAATCTCAGATCTTGATTCTTATCCGAACCGACATTCCACCCAAATTGTGATAAACGTGAATATCAAAAATTCGCCGAAAGTAATTTCACGAAGTCCTGACAGTGAAAAAGAAAACAGAAAATTAAGACGAATATTGACAAGTCTATTTGTCTCCTTCATTCTACACTAAAGATCAAATGCTTGCCTTACTAAAAAAAATCTGATTTGATCCGGATGAGAGTTCGAATGTCGAAACTAGGTCCACCTGGTTGCAGGACCGAGATGAAATACACACATATTTATATTTGAAACAAACCCTAATACAAAAGTCGAATATTTAAAATTCCTCAATACACATATTTCATTGACAGTTAAGAAAACATAAACAGTTAAGACAAGTATTGGCTAGTTTTTATGTATATTTATCTTGCTCAGTCTGCTAAAAAGATCAAATGTATATCTTACAATTAGATTTAATAATTATTTAGTAAATCACAATTTCAGCACCGAGAATAAACTATGAATTTTGGTGCCCCTTATCTAGATTTGAAATTTCGGATTCATACATAGAATCAGGCTGAAAGATAAATATTTGAGATCTGGAAACTGAAACAAGTGCTAGTACCAATATCGTAGCAGTTTGTACCTAGGTAATGCGAGCGGAAGGCACTTGCACTAATTCCGCATGTACTTTGGGGAACATGAGAAACTAAAAGCAGATCATTATTCTTTTTCAGGGACAAGTCGCGCTTTAACATGACTTTTCATGGGTGTTGTGTTCAAATACGAAAACTGTAATGGCGACTTGTTTGAAATAAATGCCTTTTCTCTTTTAGCAATAAAGTTAGGTACTTTCACATTGAATAAAAATTAGCAAAGCACATTTCACTGATTAGAGTGCTGGTTCTTATGGAAGCTTTCACACTGAACCGAAGATTTCCTCATGTGGGCATCGGATTGACACAATTCACCTTGCTGAAAGACGTGGTTTATCAGGAGGTCGGCCAAGATTCTTTTGGACTTAGCCTGTAGACTGCTTCTGGTCTCAATTATTCCCATATAACAAGACTAACCATATATAAAGTTGGTTCGAAATGATTTAAAACAACACTAATTGACCTTAAGGGGATAATCGCGATTTAAATATTCGTAAATCAGAAGAGATGTAAAAGTTAAGCGTTAAAATAAATCCGATAATTCCTAATGCAACCTAATGATAGCAATAAAACTCCTTATGTAACATTTTCAAAGCGAAGATTAACAGTTATGTTCTTGAAGAGAGTTTATGGCAACATAGAATATTATAAATCCAATTATCATAAGTAGTACCTCTGACAGCCCCGCATTTCACATCACCATCGCTCTTCATCCTGACAAGTGGGCAATTCACTAACCCACAATGACTTTTCAGGCATTCCAGTGACATCAATATCTCAGTTTGGGTTTTGGATCATGCTTCGGTGAACCTTGACTATCACCATCAGCAGCTATTAGAGAATCAGAACTTATTTCTGTATTAGATAACATGGGTAACTATAGCTTTTCGTCTATAGAAGACGGAGAGCGTGCCTTCGGTGCCCGTGGTCATGGATTCAATTTCCGGAGAGGCACTTAACAATTTCGATGTTGACCCAGCATCGTGAGTACAATTGGGGAGTTATCTTAAGTAAGAGGTAGCGGACTCCAGTCTAGAAAGCCGGCATTAGGGACTTCGGGTGTCGATGCGTTGACTATACATCCCCACTTTGAACGTAAGCCCGCTGGTACGAACAAAAGGACTGTCGTGCCAAGAATTTAGTTTGTTTTAATTATCATAAATGCCTTCATTATTATTAAAGTTTATCCAAGATTTTATTTTCAACTAGTTTGCGAAACTCAGAGCTAGCTACTTGTTTCCTTTTTAATTCATGTTCATAGTTAGCACAACTAATCACTAAGGAAAAACAATATTTTCAATAAAATTCGAGTCGCGTCTTTCGTAGCTTTAAGTTTAATTATTTTTAGTTTTATTTTTAAGTTGAAGGGCAATTTATCATTTTCCCCTCGCTTTCCCTATTTTTTCTAGTTTTACCTATGTTTTTTTGCACGGCCATTGCACCTATACGCACGTGCTTAGTATGTTCGTTTACAAAAGCGGGCCATTTTCCTGCCACCATAGAAAGTAAGAGTGCACTGTATCTGAGAAATATTAATTAACGTATGTAAGTGAATATATTTGTGACAAAGTCATAATTACTCAGTTTTTGCGTCGTACATAGTTTCTTCATCCTCATTAATCTCTTCACAGCCGCTTCCTGAATTCCAGTTCTAGTATTCTTTCTTGATGGGGGACTGATGTCTCATGTAGGCTTATTAACTATAACATCAGCAATAAAGAAAGTAAGGTTTAATTTGCATTAATTTTAAAACATTACGTTAATTAAATAATAATAATAATACGGAGCAAGCTCAGGTTACTTGTTAGGATTCTTGGTTCGCAATTGGATAATACCGGGTTCGAATTCGGAGACCAGCCATTCTGACTGAGGATTTTCCAGGGTTGTTCCTCGGTTATACAAGGGAAATGCTAGGTTAGTACCTTGATCTAAGGCTCTGGAGACCTTCCTTCCACTCCTTTTCCAATGTTTTCATCTGTTGATTATTACAGTGTAAAGTGGCCTCTGAGGATGTATCTGGTAGCTTATAGTAAATAAACAACAACGACGTAATATATCTTCACGTAACGTGTGGGTTAGTTTAACTACAGCCTTACAGTCCCAATAGATAGCTAAAGTTTTAATATCAATCTCCTGACTTTTAAATACTATTTTCAATTTGTTTCAGCTTTCAATTTTCTCATGTATGTTCCCACCGAGAATTGAACGTGAGATCACATGAACAAATGCGAATATGTTAAATATGTTTGAACACTTTAATATACAAAACACAAAACGCTTCAATGATACGATGCATGGGCATGTTTTGGTTACTTCCTGCATTGTACGATTAAAGAAACCTGGAGGGTGAAGAAAAAATAACAGAAATCTCTTTTATATTTACTCCTTCAACAAACTCCCGACCTTAGAAGGGCAAGCCATAAGTTAGGTAATAAAGTCATACAGTGCTGGAAATTGGTATAAAGGCAAAGGGACATTTGATAATAGAAGGAGGCAAGAATGCCGAGGATGGATAAAGATGATACATTTACAAAGTAACGTACTGCGCGACTGTACAAAATCAAAAGCATATCGTTTGCTAATAGTATTACCAAAGGGAATTTCTTCCTCATCCTCCTTGTAATTCGCATACTGTCCACAGATATAGACACGAAGCATCAAGAACATTTTTACTTAACGGCTGTGCTAACCATAATATAACTAGTGATATCAATATACAACGCGGAATATGTTATATTTTATTGCTAGTTAACATGAACATTAAAAGATTTTACAACTGATTTGAACATTTCTATTGTTTCATGCATTATAAGCATACGGTGAATTAATATTTTATAGCTAATTTATTGCTTAAAGCAAAAGAATAAGAAAAAAGTTGACTCGAGCGGGAATCCAACCTTGGACCCTTTGCACGGCATTCGTAGATGCTCCTAACTCCGCCACGGCATCACTTGATAACTTTATGCGTCATATCATATATGCGCGAGTCGGAATCCATAAGACACCTTTTCTCAACTATTTCTGACTATTGCGCTCTCCCAGTTTGTAATATTAACACTTTGAATGTGTACTACTACCTCGCGAAGGATGGACCCGCAATTCATTTACCAAAGTCTGCTTTCCCCTTGTAAGAAATTGTCACCAGGTGCCCGTTGGCGAACTTAAACACTATTTAGAGAATAATCTGCTATGCTTGAATGAAAAAAATCAGGTGCAAATACTCACGAGGAGAAGTTATGGGGGATTAGAGTGAAGTTTAGTAATGAAAGTCAATACGAAACACATTTTAATGTAGCCGCAATCAGTCAGCACCAACTGAGTGCTCAACTAAACACCTCAGACACACGTAAGATATAGTCTATCCGTTGAAATTAAATAATCTGGTAATCATGTCTTTAAACCTTATAACAATTATCTTTTCTTTTCGTTTGCGCTCATGGCATTGTTTTTGAATGAATTCCAATGCTAACTTAAGTCCGCTATTTCCTTTTTCCTTGTGTTCACTTCCACCTGAAATATTACATTTTGGCATAGTTAACCATCCTCTAAAGTGTGTCGAACTTTTGTCAAGTTTCCAGTGGACGTCAGATAACCATTTTATTCCAAGTACTAAATGTATTCAAATATCCATTTCAAACGGTTTATTCGATTTCCCGTGAAGATCGGACAGACAATCATGATGTCACTTTTACATATTGACCGCGTATTTAAAATTTGCCCCTTTTCCTCTCAAAAGGGGATTTTTAAGGACAACGGAAGATGGGCTTACATATTTTAAAATAAGATGTTTATGTCCATCTCTTTCTCTTGTGATATATGTGTTAATGAATTATAAAAACTCGACTGGACCAAATGCTAAATATAGTATATTAAAAAGGTAATTTCAAGTGCTTCATCCATTTTGCTGTTATGACAAGACACAACCGATGTCATCGTTCTTAAATATTGAGCAGGAATGATACAAATTGCCCCTATTCTCCACTTAATACCGAAATTTCTAAACACGGTCGGACATGTGCACACCACTCGTTTTAAATAAGGTTTTTGCATATTAGGTTTCATCTCTCAAACATTGGCTTTCTATTTTTGACATAAACTTTAACTCCCCTCTCCTTTGTTAAGATACTCAATTTAATAAAAATGGCGTGACAACAACACAGGTATTCATTAGCTATGTTAATAAAATTCATTGCAGATAGTTCAGCTATTTTTCGTTATGATAGATAACGTATTTTTCATTTATATACTATGTAGATATAGATTAATAGTATTGTTACTGTCTTGTTGTTTATATATTTCAGTTATTTATTGACAAAAAATGAGGTGTTATGTTTAATGTTTAAAACGATCTAGCAGTTTCCATGTTATCAACAATCAAGTAGTGAATTTTGTATGTAATATTTATATTACATTAAATTTAATGTGTCACACTAATATCAAATTAAGCATGAATGCCAAAATATTGTTCAGTTTCAGTTCTCAAGATATTTTGTTCTGTCTTTTTATTATTTCTACAGTGTTTTGTGTGAATTGCAGAGAGAAAGATCATGCAGTTGTCGATTTGGTTAGGAATTGAGCTTTTAAAACCTTTAAAACATTTAGTTAGATCGCGAGGTGGTAGCAAGGATTCTGTAAAGATTTTATTCTCATAATAACGGGCAAAAAATACTATCCCGCGGAAAATACGCATTTTCTTATGTGACAGACAACACACAATTTGAGTAAAGTAAATTCTCCATATTAAGCGGGTTTGCATATCCAGTCTCATAACTATGGAAACATTTACGGTTACTTCAATCCCATTGAACTCACGTATTCCAGTTGTTTTACATAATTTATTATGGCGTAAAATAAGATGTGACTAGTTCAAAAAGAAATACGAATCCACATTGTAAGCGTTGAAATTGCGAATTATTCACAGCTAAATAAGACTTACCTGACTGCAAACAAAATTTGGTATGAAGCACAAAAGTACTATATACAAACGTGAAAATGAGAGTCAAGATAGAGTAAGAAATAGTCGTGCGAATTGGGTCAGTATATCATCAATGCGTTATTCATATGTTTAAACAACGTAAGAGGTTGTTGTTTTAAACTTTCCGCTCGCTGCTAACTTAACCCAAAGAGTAAAAGCATTTCTCTGAATACTTCTTGTGCAACTTCTTTTCTTACAAATTCTATTGGGAAAGACTATTATATAAATGAGAAATTTAAAATGTTATTTTTTCAAACAAAATATTAAGTACGTTTGCAATTTCATTATTGTCATCTGGCCTGCAACGTAAAATCAAGTAGTTCTTGTTATAGAACTACCTTTTGAAATGGCAAAATCATGACTGTCATGTAAATAAAGGGAAAAAATATAATAGGAATAATAGTAATGTTCTTTATTTAATAGTTGTGAGTGCTTACTTCGGATTAACACTTGAGTACGGTTTCGGATTGCACCGCAAAGCAAGTCCCTTAAATAAACCTAATGCTAGAAAGAGATATTAATCTTCAGTTAATTAATATATCGAACAACCAATCATAGTAATAAATACGACACAGTGTGCCATAGAAATCAGTAGTAATGTAGAGTATATATGAGTTAGGATTTGGTTATATTTTTACTAGACATTTGAATTCTAAAATTATAATCTTGCAAACGTATATGAAATGAGAGCATATTTGCATATAAATTATCAATCAGTCTAAGCAAGTCTGGATCGGTTCGACTACGAATACATAGCGTAACAAAACAAATTTATATTTTGATTCGTCCTGAGATTCTACTGTAATAAAAATTACAGGAATAGTCTGCAAAATGCGTTAAACAAAAACAAATGCAACTTTTGCTTTACATATATATATATATATATATATATATATATATATATATATATATATATATATATATATATATATATATATATATATATATATATATATATAAAATATCAAACATTAATTTTTTTCACTGTCTCTTAATTCACCTCTATTCCAAATTATTCTAAATCGAATCCAACAGTGAAACAAACATACATATGTTGAGGACATTTAAAAATCCACTGCATTTCTCGGGACTATAACTCACGACTAATTCTTGTACCACTCAATACTTGAACATCTGAGAACACTTTTTAAAAATAATTGTTTAATTGTTTTACTTGGTTTTTTAAATTACTCTTCTGTCTTTGAACGACTAACCTCTAAGACAAGGACTCAAAAATAGAAATACCGATATAGTTAAAATCTCAGAAGCTCTCCCAGCGGGAATCGAACCCCGGAGAACGTACACCAATGGCGCGCCCGCTATCCACCTGGCCAATAAAGAAAACTGACCACTCGCCTTCAATCCTGCAGTAGCAGTTTCACCAAACATATTTTGCGAAGTTTGGGTAATACCTCTTGCTATGCTACCGGATGATGCTTTTCATATTGTCTTATTATTAAATCAAATTCGCCCTGGCGTAATAACTTCTTGATGAATACGGTGTTTGTTGTTTGAGGAATTCTAGCTAGTTGGTATAGATACCTGTTGTATTTTGTTACTCGTTCATCAATATTTTATATATATTATTAGTATTATCCAGGATATCTTGTGGAAGTTCACTGTTACTTAGATCCACTCATGTCCAAAATGATTGTCGTATGTCTACAAATATGTTGTTTTAAAAATATAATTTGATAACAAAGTCGTCCGGTAATACTTATAATGTTAGTATATGTACAATCGGCGAAGACATGTGGCAAATTTTATGTCAAAAGAGCAGTTAATAACAATAAAACAGAAATAAAACTTTCTTGTCCATTTAGCAACATTTTGTTTTACTCACTCTAATTTTCGTATTTATAATTCTTTTCCTATGAAATTTACCACAAATCTGCATTTCCCAAAAGTATCACTATAGTATACACACATAGTACCACTATTAAAAGTACCGTGCAAAATCTTTATCAAATTATATGCCTACAAGAAGACAGTTATAAATATATGCATAGTGGAAATATGGAAAGTTCCATTTTAATGAAACTTTTGAAGTTATGCTAGACAATGCAAAGCTCTAACAGGGTGTCAAAATGTCTCACATTAAACATTGCTGTAAACTGGCTGCTGCTCTACAATGAGAAATCATTATCCGAGCAAGTGGTGCAGCTAGAGGGGACAGGTTGATTGTGCTCAATTTTTCTTTCTCTTAATATAATATCGAAAATTGAGTCTCGCTTCATGCAATATATTCCATTTGTGATTTTCAGTATTATGGTTTTTAAAAAAAACTTATCCCAAATAAGTATTGTACTATAAGACATAGTCAAAACACTTATTTCCCAGAAGCTCTATTTTAACACTGTATTTGATTCCAGGAAATTATACACTGTTCCCTTCAGCTTATAATTAGTTTCCTGAAACTGTACGTGAGGTTAAATATAGAGCTTCTGCGAAGTAAGATCTTTTGTGGAAGAGAAGAGAGGTAGAAGGAGACCAAGAAGGAAATTGATAGATATGGTAAAGAATGACTTCAAGGAGAAAGATCTAACAGGGAAAGTCTTTCTGGACAGGGCTTTATAAAAAAGATTCTTTAAAAACATTAACCCCAAATAGCCGGGAAAGAACGAAGAAAAAAATGAAGCTCTTAGCTGTTTCTTTCGTCTTTTTGATTTCTGACTGACTGGCATGTGTGCCAACATTTACCATCTGCGGATGCGTATAGAAGGCATTAAGAACAAAGTGGATGTTTAAAATTTTAAACTTCTTTTTGAGCTTCTGCAACGAGCAACGAGCGCGATTCTTTTTTCTATATATAATGGGAGCACTAAAACTTTCTGTTGTTAATTCATCATCACAATGCAACTGAGGAGATACCTAAATTAAGAGGTCTCTAACTCTGATGCAGAAAGCCAGAAGCAATGGCGCCTGGGGCCCAACGCGATCACCATGCATCATGCAGCTGAGCAAACAGCCTGTCATAGAGTTTCGGCTGGAGGGAATGAAGTTGTTTAGCAATTCCTTCTATGTATTAACTAAATCCACTTGGATTTGAATATCAATAGAGTTTCCAACTGTAAGGTATTTCACCGGCCTGGCCGGAAATATTGTTCTTAATTTGATTAAGGCCGGTTACCCGTGCAAACTTCTTATCAGTCTCTTTATGACCGGTATTTAAAAATCTGTAATTCAGAATTCATCTGTTTCGATAGTTTTAAAGAAGTGGCAGTTTCTGTTAAATATAATCAAATGATCCATACAGACTTCAGTTTCTCATTTTTAACACAATGTATCTATTAAGCGTATTATTTAATTTATTAAGTATATGCAGAATACATGTGCTAATGCACTTTTGTCCATTATAGTACATTTCCATCTCATGGATGGATTCGAAGAGAGATACTTCACAGTTAGGGTTATATCATAGGAAATCTTGAGGGAGTGCCGGTAATTTTATTTTCCAGAGTTAGCAACCCCACAGTCTAACGAAAGAAAACTGGAAAGAATATTAATCTGGCCGGTCATATGGCACACGTATAAGCCGATGACTTGTGGTCAGTGGAACGACTTCCAGCGCCTTATTTGTGAGTTTCCTAAGTCCGTATGCGTGATGGTATATAACGTCATATAATGATATATATATAATAGCTATTGTATTTATGAGCGCTTCCTACTTTTAGATTTTGGTTTCTGTGTATGAAACTGTTTTTTGGTAGCAAAGGAAATAATATAATTCTAATTATTACCATAATGTTTTACTTTATTATTTTAATGGACGCGAAAGGATAAAAATAATTTTGTGTATCACTTCCGAGTATGACAACGAAGAGCAAAATAGCACGAAAATTATTTGTTAATGTAAATGTTTAAAGGAACTTCAAAATACTAACTTTCTGTTACTCTACAGACTATTTAAGCTAGTGGCTGGTGTTTAATATGTTGGTGAGACGCTTTTATTAATTGTTAAATCTGTAATGATTTTAGGAGACAGACAATTGGGATTGCACAGTTCACAAATATAATCTTATGACAACAGTGCAATAACTTAAATCCAATCAAGATTCACTTTGTAAATGATGTTGCAGAAAAATGTTACACAGATTTTTTTTATGTACTAAGCCAGACTATTTTTCTTTCGCATTTGAATAAAGGATATGATTTATGGAAAATATTTGAACATCCTTCAGCTCGTAATATACGGATTTCAATGAAATCATAATTATAAAATACATATAATACTCTATTTTTGACATAAGTTTGGAATTCACTTCCGCCTTTAGGATAAATTCATTAATCAACGTGACATGATAAAAAGCTTGAGCAAGGAACTAACCATCTTCCAAGATTCATTTTAAATGAGTGAGCTGTTCCAAATGATGCGATCACCAACGGCAGGTAAAGCCTATTCCAATGTGGCAAAAAATACAAAATTTCTTCTCCCTTAAAGTGGAATTTTGGAAAGTGCTGGGTCATGTGTCTCCTTATTTGTAATGAGGAACTCATATACACATTTTCATCTTTTTAATTTGAGGGATTAATGAGGTATTCTACTTTTCGCATTAACGTGTATGCTTAAGAGAAGTTCATGTGTAAAGTTTCATTTCTCTAACTTCATGGATTTGTGTGGTACTGTATTCTGGGCCAAACATTTGAAATTTTCTTTATATCCCTTAACAAACGTACTTAAAACATCCTTTCTTATTAATTGTTTTCGTAAGAAAAGAAAAAATGAAATGGAATTTTTAGTTTTACGTCCCACGGTTATGCAGGTTAGGCTAAAGGAGACGGTGATGATGAGAAATGAATGTAATGGTGGAATGAAGAAAGTGGGAGGAAACGGGAGAACACCGAGAAAACCCACGAGCACTGTGTCTGTCCACCACAAAGTCCACACGGCGCGAGCTGCGATCGAACCAGGGACCCCAAGCACCGGAGGTGAACGCTCTACCACTGAGCCACCGCGAACTCTCGTAACAACAGGAGTTTTCTGTCCAAATGTCATGTTTCTAGATGTGTTAACATGTCCTGAATTCTCAGCGCATCACTTTTACTCTCTCATATTATCATATATTCCTCCCTTTATTGTTCCAAGAGTGAAATTTTCGAAAACGTTGAAATACGTATTTTCTTTATTTTTAAAGTTTAAATAAAGAATTTCACGTCTCTAACATATCCCCATGTATTGTTCTTTGTTAATAAATAATAGGTAATTTCAATATTAAAGAAATTTCCCCTCTTTCTGCCTTGGGAGCGGAATTTTTAAAACTGCTGAAACACGAATTCTCTTATTTTTAGTTAAAGCGAATTCTCTTGATTTTACAAAACAAATTTTACAGCTTTAATTTAAGCTAATTCCCGCATATGGCACTTTGTATAAAGAAAGGGTGATGTGGATGTTATAGAATTGGTCCCAGTTTTCTCTTCTTGGAGAGTACTTTTCGAAAACGCTGAAATAGGTTTTCCTTTATTTTTATACAAGAGTTTATATACCGAATTTCTCGTCTGCAACTTATCTCCCCCCTCTATTTGGCACTTTGTGAATAGTAAAGGAAGATTTCAACGTTATAAGAATTGGTCCCTGTACTCTACTTAGAAGCAAACTTTTGAAAACACTGAAACATATCTACTACTATTTAAGATGTTTATAGACTGAATTCAACATCTTCACCCCCTTAATCTTCTTAAGTGAATCTTGACATTGGGCCATTTGTTAATAAAGAAAGAGAAACTTAGACAATACAGAAGCAACCAAATTTTCCCATTTTAGAAGTGGAATTCTCGAAAATGCTGGAACAGATATTCCCTTATATTTATGTAAGAGTCTATACACCGAATTTTACATCTTTATCTTAGGTGAATTCGCACGTTTGGTAAATTGTGAATAAATAAAGGAAGTTTACATATGGTTAAAATTACCCCATTGAAACAGGATTATCAGAAATGCTGAACTCGTGTTTCTTTTTAATCAGAAGTCTCTATACCGATTCAGATTACCAACTTAGGCAACCCTGGCACGTAGCCAGGATTTCGTGAACGACAGGGGAGGGTCCGTGACGTGAAATACTGTCGTCATCACACCACGGGCTCGATCATTCTAAACTATTTTACTGAAACATATATTGGTTCGTTTAGCCATGATTTCATAACGGGGAAAGGGGGGGGGGGCGTGACATGACATTCTGAAGTCCCAGGAGCTTGATCAATCTCAACACTTTACTGTCAACATATATTGGTTTGTTAGGACAATAAGATAAGGATATGTTGGTAAGCATTTCAATAAAAGAAACTATTAACAAATCTCGAGTAAAATAAAAAAAAAGTATTGAAAAAGATTTTACAATACATATCCTTCCTCTGTTTATTTAAATATAAAATTTTACTTTCATTAGAAATATGACCTCAACTATTATAAAAAGTACATACTCAATAATGTCTTGTAAACTATTTTACAATATTTGCGTTCATTTCTTTGTCGAATTAAATGCCAACAGAACTATCTTTCCACTAAATTTTTGTTTTTATTATTCCGTCAACTACTGTTGGTTCCAAAGACAGGTTAAAGGAGCAGTAGAAAATTGTTCTTGAAATTACATGTTTGATACTGCAAGGATGCGATGACGAAAAATCATGATAAAAAATGTCCATATTGTTTCACAACGACACTATGCTTTCGGAAGCTTGAAATCTTCCTGACTAGTAGCAGAAATTCTGGGAATACCGTAACTTTTCTTGAAATTTCAAATTCCCTGACTCTTCCAGGATATCTCGCTTACCTCGCCACCATGTATTGCAAGTAATACAAATCACCTCATAAGAAAGGGTAACCAAAAGCTTCCTGTAGTTTTTGATCCTTCTTTTTCTCATTTCATTTTGTTTCATCCTTCCTTAATTTTTTTCATTTCTGGTCTCGGAGGAGGGGTCCGGACACCCCTTGGCTACGTGCCTGGGTAACCCCTGATATTTTTTACTTTCAAATTAAGCAGAGTAATATTCGAGTACTTTATGTCATTCATTTCTCCTTTCAGAACGAAATTTTTGGAAAAACTGAAACACTTGTTTCCTTATTCTAAATCAGGAGTTCATATGCCGAATTTCATCGCTGGTGATGGACACCAGTGATTTGTAAGATACTCTATTCTTGGAGAAACTTTCGAATCTCCATAACTCCATATAGAATGGATATTTCCAAAAATTCTTCCTTATCTCTTACCTACGTGATAAAAGGAATGTTATCTCCAAATTTCACGTAAATATATTGTAATAGTTTGGCCTAGACCAGCGTTTCCCAACCGGTGTGCCGCGGCACACTGGTGTGCCGTGAATGGGCTGCTGGTGTGCCGCGAGGAAATCGAAACAAAATCATTAATTCTATAGCAATCAAATTGCGAAACGTACGGGAAAATGTATATTTGCATTTCACATTACTATGAACATCTACTATGAATATACAATTTTAAGTTTCATACCCTGTTACTTTTCTATACCTAGGTATATTTCGGTGTCCTCCCGCTTGCGACAGTCCTATTAGCGACAGAAACTGTTAACTGTCCTATGAGCGACCGATTCGATCTGTTAACTGCGCTATGAGTCACCGATTCGTTCATACTAATATAATGGAATAAGAAAAGGTTCTCTCTTCTTTAACTTGTTTCATGCTAATGTGATTTAG
The DNA here is from genome assembly GCF_964235325.1 of Thermobia domestica. Classification (NCBI taxonomy): domain Eukaryota; kingdom Metazoa; phylum Arthropoda; class Insecta; order Zygentoma; family Lepismatidae; genus Thermobia; species Thermobia domestica. The sequence goes on along the minus strand of NC_137456.1, from coordinate 172,690,888 downwards.
AACCTAACAAAATGTACTATGAAAAATTTTGCTCTACCTGAATTTAATACATAAGACTGCTCTCATTACATTAACAATATTTTATACGTTTTTCCTAATAGTATATTTTTTAATTAATTTCTATGAATACACTGACTATACACAAAGGGAAAACTAACTAAATATTTAGAGTAGCTCCGCCTTTGTCTATGATTCTAATATAATTTAAAATTTCATTTTAAAATGATGCGGAGCGTAAATTTAGATTGAATATGTTTATGACATGAGAAAGAAATCAGAAAGAGGTAGGGGCACCCGAAGAAAATTTTCTAGGGAGGGGCATCTTCATGGTTGTTGTATCACGTCTGGTATATCTGGTACTTAATATACGTGGTTTGTTATATTACGTATACATTTTCGTGAGCCAGGGGGGCGATCCCTGCCTTCCCATCGGGCGCCCATGGAGAGAAAGTGTTCACCACTTGAGGATATCAAACACGGTGTATTCGAAGAAATTACACAAGTTACAAATCCGTCGCAGGACTTAATAGTTCGTTTAGTTATACGGGATTATTTCAGATTGCTATACGACAAGCTTTTATGTATAAGTCAAAACAAGGGAGGAAGACAAATTAAGCAATTAGTTTACATTTTAGTAGCTTACAATTTGGGGGGAAGGTAGTTTAAAAAGTTTGTTTACCTTTTGGGTTGTTTAGAGTGAACTGCATTGTAATTGGTGGGATTGGTTGAGAATATCCAATCAGATGTAAGGGATCTCAAAAGCTGTCTTTTATCATTGACTTTTTTTTCATTTTATTCACAGTGTCTTAGAAAGTCTAAGAAGTAGATAGTTGGTGAAACTGTTACACGTTTGTGCTCAGTGAGTAATTAGATTTGAATCAAATTAAGTACAGAAAACAGAGCTTTTGAAGAAGGGATATTACAACTGGATTTTCAATAATTACATGGGAATACACTTTTCATGGAAATATCCCTGTTGTCTCGTTGTTTGATATGTTTTATGTCAAATCTAACTCAAAATAAGTTTTATTTGCACTCACAGTAGAGGAAAAATATATTTGAGGTACAGTATTACTGGCACGTACATATTTCATACCAAGGTTGTTCGGGCGCTAATAACGCCAGAGGCAAACATATCTTACGAGATTAAATCATATCATCTTCCATCATCTCAATGTAAATGAATCGGTCGCTCATAGGACAGTTAACAGTTCCTGTCGCTAATAGGACTGTCGCTTCTGGGACTAATTCGTATATTTCTAATGTTGAAAAAAGTATTTGTTATCTTTGTTATGACCATTATTGCTTCTTTATTGTTGCAGACTATTTCGTAACTTGAAAATTTAAAATGCCATTCAATCCTTTCGACAATACAAGTATCTAGTGATCTTCCTTCTTAGTAAAATGTTTGATACAGTTTTCGAAAAAGGAAGCGTATTTTTAAAAACTTGAGTCCAATATTTCATTGCAATTGTTTTCTATTTTTAAATTAGAATGAAAAATAAGCATAATGATTTACCACGGGAGAAAACCAGTGATTGAGCTTTCTTCTCTGTAATCACAGAAAAAATACCACTCTGTTTTATATTTATAAATAAAATATAAAATATATATAAGTGTGCCGCGAGAATTAAACTTACACCCGTAGTGTGCCGTAAGTTGAGAAAGGTTGGGAAACGCTGGCCTAGACGATGAACAGTCATCCACTTCTACTCTTTTATATAATTGTATTACACACACACACACACACACACACACACACACATATATATATATATATATATATATATATATATATATATATATGTATATCCTCGTTGTAATTTATTACTGAACATAAGGATACAGAGTATTTTTTTAAAAACTTTTTAACTGGTAAGACTGCCTTCTTTCGGTTTTGTTATTTATACACTTGAGTTTAAAGATCTGTTCAAAAGTTAAATTACACACAGTAGGACACTTTACACATTATCGACACCCTTTGAACACCTCCAGATTACAAATATTCACCTCTTTTAGATGCTCTGTTATACAGGTATGTCCCAGATCTGTGTTCAAAATGTGCAAAACAGCAAATTCTGAACAGTTAGTTATAAAAGGAAAACTTCTAGTAATTTTCCAGGAGGTAATGTACCTAAAATGGAAGCCACATTTCCTCGCTGAACTGCTATGCTAATACGTTGTATCAGAAAAGTAGTAGGCCGCTTGTCACCAGTAAGGTGTGCAATACGTTGGCCTACTTCTTTGATGAAATTGAACCCTCGAGGCCCCAAATGCCGCTCGATTCAATGACTACTGGCACGAACATGTATCTTTCGAGTAGATCTTTTCATTTTCTTCTTTTCTCGCACTCTCTGCGGGCTGCAATAGCTCTTCTCGAGATGAAGAAAAAGTGAGATTAGATGACGCGAAAGTATCAGAGCAGGTGAAGTTCCAGAGAAGAATCCTTCCCCCTCTTCCATGGTACCATCGCCATGCTATCTGGTCTTTTGCCATCAGATCTGTTACACCCCGCAGGTTCACGAACAGGTGGAACGTCTGCCGATGTGAGTGCTCTCCAGATGATGTCACTCACGTTCGAATGCCTCACATGTCTTCCAGAGCTACTTACACAAGACAGACGGTGTAGACAATTCTGCTTGACAGGTGCACCACATTTAGAGCAGTTGTGTGATTCACGGATGTCTACTCCTAGGTGAAGTGAAACTGCAATACGAAAACTTTCGTTTGGAAGGTGCAGTCCTAGGGTGTGTGAAGGTAATGCCTGTAGCCAAGCACCTGAAATTGGCCTAGGATGAGGAAGCGAGAAGTCTAGCCTTATCCTCTTGACTGTCTGCTTCTTGTAATAACACTAATTGATATAATTTGATGATTGGCTTGTCCCAAACTGATTGCGAATTTATGTCCGTTATTTCAGGACGACTTAAACCGACTAGGTTAGACCAGTCAGATATGCAGTGTTGGACATCAGATTCTATGTGAGGCTCATTCAGTTGGTTGAGGCGTATCTCAATGGTATGCCGGGATCCATAGAATGACGCTAAAAATGAAGGATACCTCAAATCGACAGCGCGACGAATACTTAGACCTCCAGAATCAACTGGAAGGGAGGCTTGTGTCCTTGCGTTGCTATTTAGGTTACAGTTGAGTAACGATTCCAGTCATATATATATATATATATATTAGGGTGGTCCAGAAACATATGGCCAAAAACGAAATTTGTGTAGGAGACCGCGGCACCCTCTAATTACACTAGTTAACAAAGGTTTTGTTACATAAAAGGAAATACCTGTTCTTAAAGGAACTTTTTGCGCTGAATTCGAATATGCACTCGGTTTTTCTCCATCAGGTACGATTTTCCCTAACAGAGAGATTTTCGGGAAAATCCCTCAAAAATTTCCCTTTTCGTTTATTTTACACCCCAAGATCTTGTCCCCTTGCATATACTAACATAGAAATTATACCTAAGTATACTTTGATTCATATTTAACAAACCCTCCAAGTTTCGTAATAATCGCTTTATTCTTTCTAGAGAAATAAATATGTTTGTATGTATGTATACTGTGTGTACTGTTTATTGCACCTTATAGTAATGCTTTCAGATCTCTTAAGTTGAGGTAAAACGTTTTGCTTTATTACCACAAACACATATATAAAATATAATACAATATAATTTACAAGTGTGACAATTTACAATAAACAATAATACAAATGTACCAAAAGGTCATGAAAAGACAATCACAATTATCACAATATATTTAACTTCCATTGGGTTACAAAAACGTACACTACTTCCTTCTTTTGTAAGAAATGTTGCATTCTCTAACAAGACCCCAACAATAGTCCCCCATCATTGAAGGATCCCATCGTCCCTGGTACCTTTTCTCCATTGCCATTATATCTTGGTGGAATATTTCCCCCTGTTCGTCGCTGAGAGCACCTAGGTTAGCAGGAAAGAAGCTGAGGTGGGAGTGCAAAAAGTGGATTTTTAAGGACATCCTACAACCCAACTCTTTGTATTTCTGTATCATGTCCTGTACGATTTCTGTATAACTCTCAGCTTTGTTATTGCCCAGAAAGTTGCGCACAACACACTTAAATGCTGTCCAGGCAGCTAGCTCAGCACTGTTTAACTTGCTGTCAAAGCTATCATCAAGCATTAATTTCCTAATTTGGGGACCAATAAACACTACCGCTGAAATCTTAGCATCACTCAGGTTAAGGAACTTATCTCGCAAATACTTGAAACCTTCACCAGATGTGTCCATGGCTTTGACAAAGTTTTTCATAAGTCCTAACTTGATATGAAGTGGCGGTAGTAATATCTTATTAGGATCTACCAAAGGAGCGTATTTGACGTTGCATTCTCCAGGTACGTAATTCACTCTAGGTTCCCATTCCTTCACTTCATAATGTTTGTCATCAGCTCGGCTATCCCATAAACATAAAAAACATTGGTACTTCGTGTAACCGCACTGCAGTCCTAATAAAATACCAACTACCTTGAGATCACAACATATTTGCCAACAATGGTCCTTGTAATTTATAAGATTTAGCAAAGTTGACATGGTGTCATAGGATTCCTTAATCTTCACTGAGTGCGCAAGTGGTATAGAAGGTTTTTTATTTCCATTATGTAAAAGGACAGCTTTAAGGCTGACCTTCGACGCGTCGATAAATAACCTCCATTCTTCTGGATCGTAAGGAATTCCTAGCTCCACCATCAACCCATTTATATCCGTACATACGCACACATTATCTTGCATTGAGAAATAGCTTGAAAATTGAACATGGCTTTTCCTGTACACTGATATGTTCGTTTCTGCATCCAATAAGTTCCACTGCTGGAGCCTTGATTCCAGAAGTTCCGCCTCTTGTTTTGTCAGGTGCAAATCACGGACTAGGTCATTAAGTTCACATTGCCGGATGAAATGTGGCTCGCGAACACAGTCAGGGATGAACGTTGGATCCTTGGATGTACATGTTGATGTCGATGGTTCATCAAGGTCATGATCATCATTAGAGTCTTTTGGCCATATCTCTTCCCAGTTGGTAAAGGGCTCGGGAAGTGGAAGTACTTTTGCATTCTGTTACATTTGATAACAAATATTGATAACCATTTCATGAACAAAACAAAAAAACTTGGAGAATTGTATATATATGTATTAAGATATACATATACTGTACATTTAAAAAATATATACGTTGGAAGTACATTCTATTTTTATACACGTTTCTAATTTACAGAGAGCAATACAAGTGTGTTGTTGACTATTGTAAATATTCATTTTTATGTCTGTGTTTGTAGTAATAAAGCAAATCGTTTTTACCCCAACTCAGGAGATCTGAAAGCATTACTATCAGGTGCAATAAACAGTGCACACAGTATACATACAAATATATTTATTTCTCTAGAAAGAACAAAGCGATTTTTACGAAACTTTTAGGGTTTATTAAATATAAATCAAGGTATACTTAGGTATAATTTCTATGTTACTATATGTAAGGGGACAGGAGCTAGGGGAATAAAATATCTGAAAAAGGGAAATTTTTGAGGGAATTTCCCGAAAATCCCTCTGTTACGGGAAAACTGTACGTGATGGAGAGAAACCGAGTGCATATTCGAATTCAGCGCAAAAAGTTCCTTTAAGATCAGGTGATTTTTCTCATGTAACAAACAAAAAGTTTAAATTTGTTAACTAGTGTTATTTTACTTCCAATGTTAGTATTATTTTGTTAGAATTTCAGCTTCCTAGTCCCACTGGAAGATGGTGCTCAACCACCTTTTTTCTTAGAAATACAGTAGGACCTCGACTATCTGATAGTTTTCGGGCTATATCTCAGCGCCTATTCGACCGATTTCCACCAAATTTGGAGGATAAGTTTATATTGCTATCTAGTTTTTTTCCTTAAAATTTAAAACATAGCGGTTAAATAGAAACTGAGAAATAGCCTGGTCTTATCCTGAAGCTGTCGGATAATCGAGGTTTTACTGTATTTTTATAGGTCTATGGAAATTTTAATTGTAAAAAAAATTAACTTTTTACACGCTATTATTTTTTATTTAGAAACGAGATAAATTAGAGAAGTATGTACATTGTACATACAATTACATTTGTACAATTTACATACTATATTTAGATACATTTATACCGGTGTATACAAACATAGAAAGTATAGCAAACACAAGTGACGTCCTTCATGGTGGATTACAGAAAGATCAGGTCGATAGAATGAACTCAGTTAAAAGTGCAAAATAAAAATAAATGCGAAAAGTAAAAACAAAACTGAAACAAAATATTTTATCTCTATCTTATCCTGATAAACAGTGAATGCTTAACAGTTCCACAGTGTCCAATTCACAATTGCAAGGCATCTATGGCGGACTTTTTAGTTGTCTGTGTCGGAACTGCTTTCCGATTTGCCTCAACAACTTGTAGGAGAACCTTTTTTTTTTCTTCGTCGTTTGTTAAGACATTATTAAACTCCTCGAAAAGCTTGACACCTCTTTCTGCGGTGTCATTCACGACTCGAAGTTGTTTCACTCGCTTTCTCGTACCGAATTATTGTATGATACCTTTAGGTGATAATAGAACCGTTGTAAGACCTGTTTCGTAGTTAAGAGCTGTTTCAACCTTAACAGCGGCTGTGAGTCACGGACACCAATCAGAAAATCTTCGTTGCTCCAGCGAGTTGATGTCATTTTTTGACAAGTTCAGAACGAAACACCATTAAAATCACTTCGAAACCTATGTTGAATCGTACTTAGAGTTTTGTCCCGAACTCAGTTTCACTTACTATAATTCATTTAATAATTACTAATAATAAAGCTTATACCTAAATATTGAGCACTTGATTAACAAACAGTAGTCTTAATCATGTCTCATGTCTCACTAATTGTATGTATATACCTTGTAATAGAATAAATAAGGAATGTCTCACGTTTATGATATGCTTTAAAAAAATGATATATATAACAAAGCAAAATAATGGGGAAAATGTGATCTTTTATGGGGTTGTTGAGCACCATCTTCCCTTTGAGGTAGAGATCCAAAATTTAACCCCAAAGTTACTATGTATGAATGTAAAAAACTTAGGGGGTGCCCCAGGCTGTAGCACAAAAATGAATTTTTTGGACCAGCCTAATATATATATATATATATATATATATATATACAGAGTGTTAATGAACTATACCGACAAACTTTAAGAAGTGATTCCTCACATCAAAATAAGAGAAAAAGTTCATATGGACCTAAAGCGAAAAGTGCATAGTTTCAGAGCGAGGTCTGTCCAAAGTCGCGAAAAAGTCAAATTTCTAGAGGCCCTGTTTCGAATTCAAGAGACTGTGGATGGTGGTCCTTACCAGCATAAAAGAAGCCAATCATAAACAATCCAAAAGTGTATATTTCATCAATTTCGAAAGGTGTAAAGGGTATTCCCTACAGGGTATAACTGTCAGGTATGTTTTCAATAGAGTTTTTAGATATACCCTGATTTCAAGAAGGGTCCAAAGTAGGCAGGATGCAAATTTTGATAACAATGGACATTCAATGCTTCGGAGGGAAGGCGGAAGTGTTAAGAATCGGCAGCTCCATGGTTCTTTGTATTCGGAGTAACGTGTGATGAAATGTATTTCGTCACGGTATATTTCACTATTCCTTAACTTATAAGCGTGAAAGAAAACATCGCACCATGATTTCCCGAGTACGAGAGATCGAGAGACCTTAACACTTCCGACATCGCACTAAAGGATTCCGTGTTCACTGTTATCAAGACTTATCGTTTGCCTACTTTGGACCAATCATAAAATCAAAATTAGGTTGATGGCATGTCTGGGAATTTCACCCTGCAAGGAATAATCCGTACAGCTATTGAACATTAATGAAATATGCATTTTTGGATTGTGTATGCGTGACTTCCTTTATGCTGATAAGGTCCACTATGCACAGTCTCTCGAATGCGAAATATAGCCTCTTGGAATTCGGCTTTTTCGTGATTTTGGACAGCCTAAGCTCAGAGACTATGCACTTTTCGCCGTTGGTCCATATGAACTTTTTCTCTTATTTTGATGTGAGGAATCACCTTTTAAAGTTTGTCGTTAAAGTTCATTAACACCCTATATATATATATATATATATATATATATATATATATATATATATATATATCTGTCTGCGTGCGCAATATTTCTACAGGCAATTATTATTAGTTGCTTCTGACTGCTCCGCTCGACTGAGTAACAGTGGAACACACTGTCTCTCGAATCGCTTGGATTTGAGATGCGGCAAGAAAACAGTCAGAAAACGAATTCAACAACAGGATGTCACAGGCGCAACTTGACATACATGCAGAATCAGAAAATCGATGATAAAGGTATATGATACGCATACAATTCGATGTAAACGCTAGACTAGATACTGAGTCACAGAAAACAGGTGTATACAATATTAGAAAATTTTAATAGTAAAATTATTAGCAAATTTTACTATGAAATGAAATGAAATCTGTGAGTTTTACGTCCCACGGTTATGCCGGTTAGGCTAAAGGAGACGGTGATGATGAGAGATGAGTGAAAATGGTGGAATGAAGGAAGCGGGAGGAAACGGGAGAACCCCGAGAAAACCCACGAGCACGGTGTTTGTCCACCACGAAGTTCACTTGGTGGGGGCTGGGATCGAACCCGGGACCCCAAGCACCAGAGGTGAACGCTCTACCACTGAGCCACCGCGCCCCCTGGCAAATTTTACTATGTTTACTGGGTATTATGTATACTTTTCTATAGCGTTCTGTATTATACTTGTCGCTATGTTAGATTCATTAATTAGGTACTGTTCTAATACAAGGTTTATGCAGGAGTGGATTTACTTTATAGTGTAACCCAAACAGTATTCGAGATTTATTCCAAAGTAGGCACTCACATCTGAAATTCGAGAAATACATGGTAACATTTACGTTATTTGTTGCTTCATTCATTTACACAATTTTTAAATTTCAAAATGTGAGCCTATAACAAGAAACAAATAAAATAATATTTCAATTAAAAAGTCGTATTACTTGTTTTAGTGTTACTAATCAGAAAATAATAGAATACTGAACGTACTTAAAACTTCTTCTTGAGTTCTAACATGTTTTCTTCCACGCTTATAAGTGAAGGAATAGTGAAATATGCAGTGACGAAATATATTTTAACATTTTAATTCGTAATTTGTAATTTTTTCCCCTAATAGAATTTGGAAGAAACAAAGTAGCAAAAATGGTTTTCAGAGGAATGCTGTAACGCACCAAGTTAAGATAGTAACGAGCGAAAAACAAATAAATAAATAAATAAATAAAAACTTCTACGTTGTTCGAAGAAATGTCCACTGCACTGACAATCCACTCACTTAAATCAAATTACTATTTCTTAAGCTATCTGAAACTTACTTTTAACGCTTTTGTAAATAGTTGGTTACCTGGTTATGAAACCGTATGCATTTCGATGTGTACCGCAAAACCCATTGTGAAATAATTCTAGTAGTCCCTGGTGGTAAAAAACCAGGGTGTTCACTCGACACCATCACAGCTTTTTTTTTTTTTTTTTTTTTGTAATATGCCTGATTTCAAAATCGTGGCCAATATACCTTTTAGGTAAAAATAAAAATTATTTCAGTTTAACGTCCCACTATTAAACCTTCTCGGCTAGGGGAGACAGATGCCAAAGCAAGTGAATGATGATGGAAGAATTGGTGGAATGAAAATGTAGGATAAAACAGAAGTACCTCGAGAAAACTCACGGACACAATGTTGTTGTACACAAACTTACTTCCTCGGTGTTTAGATAATTGTTTTGACATATTTGAGAATAATGTAATCTCATATGGCATCGAAGTATTTGTTTTTAAACAAAAAACTAAATAAAACAAAAAAAAAACATCTAAAATGAAAAAGAATCTGGTATTTTCAAAACGTATCATTATGAACATCATTAAAATATATGTACAATAAATTCAAGTAAAATATTTAAGAAAAAGGATACATGTTATTTCTCAAAGTTCTAAGCATAGATTTTTCATAAACAAGTTGCTTTATGCTACAGAATTATCATGAAACATATATATTAGCAAAGAAAGATTCCTGGAAAGGATTCTTGCACGCCTGCGATTGTACACTGTTACACTTGCAATATACACGTGATTCTAGCTTCATTACAGATACAGTATCTTGTAGCACACTTCAGATAGTTATATGGTAGCACCTAATCAGAGGTGTGGATACTATACATGTAGACATAATACAGCCTCGAACTCTGTGGGATCTGGTTTTGGTGGTGTTATATTGTCAAGGCAAGTCATCTGAAGCGCTGTGTAATAGAATAATCTCAACAAATGTCCCCCTAATGCCCTGCTAGTTGGTGGTAGTTCATCAATGGCTTTCTGTTTTCCATAATGATAAATCCAACATCGCAATCCATTCATGGTCTTGGACAAACTGTTTTTCTTCAATACCTGGACTAAATATGATTCTGCAAGTAAAAATTGCTTCTCAAGATTGTATGCATTGCACTCGAATGTTGACAAGAAAAACAGTGGATTACACTTAATAGCAGAATCCTTGGTTCCAATCTTACTGGTGTAGTCTTTCCCTGCGAGAGCACAAAGAGCCGGCAGCACATTACAAAAGTTAGAACCTAAGATTGCTGCTAATGCATGCAATGGAATATGAAGTATTGTGTCACCTACAGCCATACTTCCTAAAACACATAAAATTTCAGATTTATAACCAATATAAATAAAAAAAAACATTAAATATCAGTAATAGTTTCAAGTATTCTATTTTAACTTTTGTTTTTAAAACTTGAATGTGTTGTATTAAAATCTTTTGGTTTTCAATTTTGGAGGTAATCTGGAACTTTTAAACAATTAATTCTGAATGTAAGAGGTACTGTTGAAAAAGGAAATGAACATTTTTCTTGCATGGCCCAATATTTGCAAACAATGTGAACGTAATATTGGCCCACTAGAATGCCAATGATATGTACTAAAGGGAGGTTACGTAGATTAGTTAAGAAAATAAAATTTTCCTAATTTCAGAATTAAAATTAAGTAATTGAGGAAAATTAGGGGCCCTAGTATTGTGTTGGTTCCTATGGTACACCTCAATTGGTATTTCAAAATTTATATTTCTGAAAACTGTTTTCTGTTATTCACTTTATTTTGTTATTTTAAAATAAAAGCTGTTCCTCGAATTCGATATTTTCCAGTGTTAGAAAGCCCAATGACCAATACATCAGTGTCAACGGATAGAATCACAACTTTCTTGTAACCTTGATCAGCCGCATGCACTACATGAGGAATCAACTTGAAGTCAGCTTCATCTATCATGGAAAAGTTCAGCTCTGAATGTTCATTGAAGTTATTGAAAATGGTTGATTGGCATTTTAAATTATCCATGGAGCTTATGTATACTTCAATGTTTGTACAAGTAGAACTAGCTAGCTTCATAGTCCATTGTCTTAAAAACTTCTGTAGATTATTGTTCTTGCAGGTAGAAGGCCAAAAGATTTCCATTTGTACTGGTATTGCATTATCTTCTTTCACTTCTGTTAGCTCAATTACCCGCATTGCATAGGTTGTTCTTTTCATGCGCTCGAAATTCTTAGCTAAGTTTTATGTGTAAGAATCAAACACAAAGTCGATTCGGGAAGCTTTGTAAGCAACATGGAGAATACACTCCATGAATCTGGTACCGAATTCTCCGAACGTTTTACAGTTAGCAGTACGGGGCTTTTGAATGCAAGCCATTACATCCAACACATAGCAGGTACGTTCTTCAAACTAGTCCTTTGGGTCTGTAATATTCATTTGCTGCAAACTCTCCTCTAACTCCCACGTCAGTTCACTTTCCTTTGGCTTTGTCATGAAACCATCTATGTAAACAAATATGAAGATTGGATTAGTTCATACTTCAGTAATTCCTCTGTGTTGTATTTTCTAATGTGTGCTACATCAATCAATCTCTGAACTTTCACTGAATTCTTCCTCCATTGTTGCTTTCTTATCATTGACTGATTTTTATGATTAGAGTGAATATCCTGAAACGTTGGTAGCTGAACACGGTGGATTGTGTCAGATAGTTTCTTGGTTCGATTTACAAATACTTCTTCACGATGTAGTGCATACACTTCATTTCCAATGCTATTAAAATTTAGCAACTTTTCTGAAACCTCCTTTGGAACTAAATCTTTCGTAATTATGTTGTGAAGAGGGAGTGTAGAGCCCATCGAGAAGGGATCTCTCTTGCTCTGAGTATATTAGATCATATCTTGTACTCTTTCTTCAATGTAGCTTGTGTAAAACTCATTATTTTCATGATGGAAGTTCAGTTCGTATCCTGTTCTCTGCACTCCAGTCAGTTCTCTATAAATTTCTAATTGCCAAGATTTCGTGGTAGGTGAGTTTCCACTCAGTTACATTATTCTTTCATTTTGAAGAACCGGTGATACCTGATGTATTCTTTTGAGAACGGTTTATAGTTTGTTCCAAGCACATGTCTGCACCAACTGCTGAATGGTCATGTTCACCTCTTTCAGACAACTTTTCCTTCTTTAAATTTCTCGTGGACTTCTGGAGCAAGTTCCGGTAGTCTTCTCGTGTCCTCTACATACGACAAGCAAGTAATTTGTGCAGTAAATACTGCGAAGAGGGGCAGTAATTTCTGCACCGTAGCAAGTTGGAGACTCCAATTACCTTCCCGATCTGCCCGTACCAGATTTATCAATAGTGTAATAAGTTGTAAGAAATTGGTCCAATATGCAAATGTTTCTGATTTAGCACTGAATTCTACAATGAATTTTTGTAAGTCATGATCCAAGACGCTGCTAACTGTACAGAAATAAGTCATTATGGATTTGCTGTTCACAATCTCATCGGATGATAGCTTGCTTCAGTCTTTGCAGTGTTTCTGGCGAATCAATGTACTTTTCAACTCTATATGCTTGGAAAAACTTAGTGGATAGCATTCCAACCAATGCTTAAGCTAACATAAGCATACATTTTAATGATCGCACATAATTTGATCCATTCAATACGGACACTTCAAATACCGAATTCTGTATGAAAATGTTTTCTGCCTCACTTCCTCTCAGGTATTCACCAAGACAGCCAAGAACTATCTTTGTCATATAGAAAGACCCCATGATTAAAACAATGTCCTTAAATTTATCTGCTTTGATCAGTTGAATTTCTCTTGCAATACGGTATACTGTTTCGTCACACGCCACAACAAGTTGTTTCTGTTTTGCCTGAGAATGTTCATAAAGGGATGTATCCAACGATCAGCTCGCTAAGACAATCTTCTGCTAAAACAGAGTTCAACAAATGCCAGGATGGCATGGTTTGACTAGCTGGAAGACAACTAACTTACAGTGTTGGAACTTAGACAAATCCAATTTGCTAGCAAAAAATGCCAGATGTTTCTTTCTGATCTTCTCATACTCTAAGACGTTATTTCTTCCAACCCTTCCGATACTGTATAACCTTTGGGTTAACTTGCTTTTTGGCAGGTTTCACAAAATCTTGCAGTTTGTGTCATGACAAGTCTGTTTTCAAGACGTTAGTTCCGTGCTTTACATTTGTTTCAGACAAATTTGGTTTTGCATGATGATGATCTGGTTTATCTTGATATAATATGAATACTATGTCATGACTCCCTCCCACGCCAGACGGAGTCGCTTCATTATGGTCAAAGTTATCGACGGCAGCAACAGTGTACTTTTTCTCATCGAAATGACTGGGCAAAGGAAAGTTATCATTGCTGCTGTTAACAATGAAGTTAGCTAAATCCTTATGGTGTCTCCAAACCTCATCATAGCTAATTGACATACCGAGATGTTTCAAACTTTTAATAAGAACATTAATCTTGTAAGTTTCATGAACAGCTAGCCCATTCATCAAATGGAGAGGAGTTTTCTTCCTCACATTATTTTTAGCGTAACACATCATGTGGGAGATGGCAAGAATGCGAAGTTTCTTTTCTTATTTATTCCATCACTTGAAGTATTTTCATCCTCACTTTCCACAGATGTATCAAGGTCATTAGTATCTATATCCATAGGTTACAATTCAACAACGTAGGCAGAAACACATGAACATAGTTGTTGACATTTGTAGCTCACTCCATTCTCTTTGAAGTCATCAACATCACAAAACCTATCTTGCAACTTGGAGTCAAATTTCAAGGAAACATCTCTCAGCTGCTTGGCACAGTCCTTAATAACATATGTGGGGCGAACACTGTCAGCTATATCTTCTGCGGAAATTTGTGAAAGGAAAAACAGCGCCGACTTGTTGGCTTCTTTGGGAGTAGAGAAAGTCACTTCGTCGTCAAAGAAGTCTGAGAAACTGTTTTACGTTTCTATTGGTGGCTCTCTGTGAATCACGTTTTGCATGTATACGATCTGGAATATCGGATAGGCTGTACCCAATTCCTTTATTGAGATTCGGTTGCATTTCTCTAAGGACGGAAAAGAAAACCGCACTTAACGATGTAGATGACGATTCCTCACAGCGAGATGTGTTTTGTGCATTGCAGCGCGGTATCAATGTCGGGAAAAAATGATCCACAGGGAAAAGTCGTTACTACCTCTTATCATTATTGACGATATTTGGTCTGTTAGGGTGCTGCAGGGGTATACATAGACGTGACTATGCAAAGAAAATATCTGAACGCTATATTGGCCGCCATCTTGAAATGAGGCCTATTACAAAAAAAAAAAGAAACCTGTCACAGTGCCAAGTGAACGTTCTTTTTTTTACCATCAGTGGACTTAGTAGAATCGTTTTACAATGAATGTTGCCGTACATACCGAAATGCATACAGTTTCATAGCCAGCAACTTGACTAAAAGTACATTTCTGCTTCACACAAGCTTTTGTGTAATTAGATACGATTGAGTTTACGACGAATAATTTGAAGCTAGCTCTCTTACAATTACGAGTATAAATGTATTTTCCACGCAGTCATATTTTATTTCACGCCATAATAACTTACGTAAAACAGGTTAAATCCATGAGTTCAATGTTGTTAAGATGATCATAAATGATTTCATATTTAGGAGAGTAGATATGAACACCGTTGAAAGAAGAGATTTAGTTTATATGTAAAAAAAAAAAGTATACATACTAGCATTTTCCATATTGCAGGCTTTGAAAGTGAGCGTCCTTAGCTCAGCTTTGCATATCAAATTATACATCTATCTTTAATGCATTATTTTAATACATCTATTTTTTTGAGACAATAAAATAATAGAATATAAAATACTTATTACAATATTATCTAATACTGATTGAAATGACACTTCATATTCTACTCACTCTCCTGCCCGATATTGTGTTTGCACTATATACTGAAATCATCTTCAATTCTAGAGAATTTCTCATAATTCTTATTGGTACTGAAAATGCTAACACTTTTACTGAGTGATACAGATAATTCCTCTGATATAATTACGATGTTCAAACTTTTGTCTTAAATTTAGAGATTTGGATCTCTGATCAGATAATTAAGTTTTCAATTTGTTATTATTAGAGCCAGGACCGCCCTTAAGCAGAATGGTCCAATTGCTCCTAATTAGAATCCGCGCTAAAGTATAATATATTCTTGGCTTATCAAGTGCAAAAAAGAACACATTGTTTATTGGCTGGAAACGTGATACCAACCAAACTTGTTCCCAATTGGGCTCCGAATCTCCTAAGATCAAGCCTGAAACGAGAGACTTATGTCAGGCAACCAGTTCGTATTCAGGGAAGCTAATGACCTTCGTTCTTCACAATTTGAGGAGAGACGATTATTTTCGTCAGAGTTCATAGGTACATTTTCTAGAGTTTCAGAAATAGGTATTCCATCGCGAGGCACAGGCCAAGTTGCTAAGGTTATATTTAAATTATTCAGTTCTTAATTTTCTCTTCATGGATATTCGTTTCTTAATATGAAAAAGTACACAGAAAAAAAAATAGTCACTGGTTTGACTTCTAACTAACTAACTACGGATACTGTAGATGTCATTCAACGTCCTTTTTATATAATTCACGAGCTCCGTCAGGGCTAAGCGGTTAGTGTACCCGCCTTTGGCGTCGGAGTCCCGGGTTCGATTCCCGCAGTGTTTGAATTAGCCAATTTGTATTGTAGTAGTAGAAAAATGATCGATCTGGAACATATTCGCTCAATTCAGGAGCCCATGAGAAATCGAACACCTTGAACCGTCCACCCACGGTCTTTTACGACCTCCATTTTAGGGGTGTATTTGTTTCCTTTTATGGGCACTTTTTAGGGGGTGTACTCGTTCTCTTTTATGAGTACATTTTAAGGGGTGGACTCGTTCCCTTTTATGATCACTTTTTCCACCCCTTATTTTACCATAGCAGATAATACATAAGACTACGTAACATAGCAGGGATGTATTCGTTCCAACCCTTATTTTAACATAGCAGAAATTACATAAGACTACGAACACCCTGAACCGTCCAGCCATGGTCTTTTTCGACCTCCACTTTAGCGGGTGTACTCGTTTCCTTTTATGACCTTTTTTTAGGGATGTATTCGTTCTCTATTTTAACATAACAGAAATAGCAAAGACTACCAACATAGTAAGGGGTGTACTCGTTTTCAACCCTTTAATTAACATAGCAGAAATTACATTGCTGTTGGTCCTGATTTCTTGCGTCAAAGTCAAATCGAAGGTCAAATATTTAAAAACTCTCAATTAAAATTTCAAGGTTGCGCTTACACTCAACGTTAATCTTGCGCTCTTAACACTTTTTTTTCTAATTTCGACTCCGTGACGAAGCTCAGAGAGGCAATACACTCAGAATTAGTTTATTATTAGGTTAGAGCTGAGTCGGTTCACAATAGGTTACTTTATCAAATGAAGTGAAGTCCTCCAGACAGCATTATTGCCATGAACAGGAAACTGTACAGAATAAAAGGTTAACTTTAAAAAGCCCGATCCAGTTGAAGTACTTACACAGACATGGACAATGACACTACTTTCAACCGTGTAAACAAACAGTAGTATTAGCAAATACTAAAACATATTCCATTATGCTTCTCTAGCGTGTCTACTTACTACGGATGCATCTCCGTAGCTTAAGTTAGAGTAGGTTTTATTCTGTTAAATAATCACGGTTACTGTTACATTGTGGAAAGCACTTTGAGGGTAGGCTATACCATCTACGGAACTTTACCCTAAAGTACTTTTAAGGTATACCAAAAGATTTGTATTTTATGATTCAAAGTGAGATAAAACCATTGAAAGTGAGAATATTTCTTTTACTTACGAATCGTGGAATACTGCTCTTTTGTGCTTGTACTCATTTGCGAAATCTCTTCCTGTCGGTGTGTCAGTCCCTCTTTTAGCCACATTTCACCGTAATGTGCTGCAGGAAACTTTTACTAATCTAGACAGTTAATCTTGATAAAAGAATGTCACTTATGGTTAGCACACTCAACCTTTTCTTTCAGCCGTGCACGTCACATTAATAACACTGAAACCCCCCTCACATTCAGCAGTTGGCATTGGCACAAGGTTAACTCACTGTAGCACAGGTTCCATGTGTTCCTTCTTTAAGGTAGATAAATTGAATTTTTCGAAACCATGCATTCTATCAACTACTTTAGTAAGTTTTAGGATGTTACAAAGTCTTGTTATATCCGCTTCACCATAAAAAAAATTACGCCAAATCATTGTTAGACTACATTGGTGATATAAAGGCACCAACATCATTTATAGAATTACACTGTTCTAAACGTGACTCCAAATTTCTCTTAACGTCTGGTAAAACTGCTTTCTCAATGTGCTATTTTTTTCAGCGATCACACATTGTTGCCTGCTTAATTCCAATTCCCTGAAAGTCAAGGTTTCAGTTTTCAAACTCACTACACTGGAACTATTCTTTAGTTTCATGGGTTTGAGTGTCTGTAAAAATATTTGAAACTTGCATTTTGCTGTGATGGAAAAAGCATCTTGTTTCTGCAATTACAAAGATAGATGTTTTAAACATCTCAACGCGACTTTTATAATAGCAATTTCCAAAATCATATTCTTCATTGTGTTGACCATTCCATTAAATTTTGATTTATCTTTTGAAGCGCGAATGGTTTCGCAACATTTTTCAAGAAACACTACTAACGTTGAGTAGCTTCCACACAATGCTCTTACATCTCAACATAATGATGCTAAGCTGTGAAAGTTCTATTCTCATAAAATGAACATCTAATTCTTTGGCGATTTGTGGTAAATCACAGAGGTTCTTAGCACTTTGTGAAAAATCTTATTATAAGTAATCCATAAAAATTCTAAAATAATCAATTTAATTCATATTTTTATAACATCGTAAACTACTAACTTAATTTTGTAATTCAGACAATGGATTGAAAAGAAATTATGATTTCCTAATTTATCGCAAACGTCTGTCATTGCTTCACGATAACATATTCGCAGTGGTATCGTTCCACTTGCGACAGCCCTATTAGCGACAGGAACTGTCAACTGTCCTATGAGCGACCGATTCGATCTATTAACTGCGCTATGAGTCACCGATTCATTCATACTAAGATAATGCAAGAAGATAAGGTTTTCTCTTCTTTAAGTTGTTTCATGCTAATGTAATTTAGAACCTAACAAAATGTACTATGAAAAATTTCGCTCCACCTGTATTTAATACGTGAGAATGCTCTCATTACATTAACAATCTTTTATATGTTCTTCCTAATATTACATTTTTGAATTAATTTCTATGAATACACTGACTATATCAAGGGGTAATCTAACTAAATATTTAGAGTAGCTCCGCCTTTGTCTATGATTCTAATATAATTAAACATTTCATGTTAAAATGATACAGAGCATAAATTTAGCTTGAATATTTTTATGGCATAAGAAAGATATCAGAAAGAGACAGGGGCGCCCGAAGAATCTTTTTGGGGAGGGGCATCTCCATGGTTGCTATATCACGTCTGGTATATCTGGTACTTAGTATACGTGGTTTGCTATATTACGTACATATTTTCGTGAGCTAGGGGGGCGGCCATGAAAAGAGGGTATTCACCATTTGAGGATATCAAAGAAATCTAAAAACAAAAAAAAACTCTAATTTCTTGTGTATTCGAAGAAATTATTACACAAGTTACAAATCTCTCGCAGGACATAACAGTTCGTCTGGTTATAAGGGATTATTTCAGATGCTATACGACAAGCTTTTATGTATAGGCCCTAAGTCAAAACAAGGGATGAAAGCAAATTAAGCAATTAGTTTACGTTTTAGTAGCTTACAATAGGGGGGAAAGGTAGTTTAAAGAGTTTGTTTACCTTTTGGATTGTTTAGAGTGAACTGCATTGTAATTGGTGGGATTGGTTGAGAATAGCCAATCCGATGTAAGGGATCTCAAAAGATGTCTTTCATTATTGATTGTTTTTTTTTTAAATTTTATTCACAGTATCTTAGGAAGTCTAAAAGTAGATAGTTGGTGAAACTGTTACACATTTAACTTTTCCAAAATAAAATATATTACTGTGATTAGTGAGTAATTAGATTTGAATCAAATTAAGTACAGAAAGGAGAGCTTTTGGAGAAAGGGGATGTTACAATTGGATTTTCAATAATTCAATAATATACTTTTCATGAAAATATCCCTACTGTCTTGTTAAGTTATTTGGTATGCTTTATGTCAAATCTAACTCAAAATTAAAATAAATTTTATTTGCACTTACAGTACAGGAAAAACATTTTTGACGAACAGTATCACAGGCACGTACATATTTCATACCAAAGTTATTCGGACACTAATAATCCCCGCCAAGTGAACTTTGTGGTGGACAAACACCGTGTGCGTGGGTGTTCTCGGGGTTCTCCCGTTTCCTCCCTCTTTCTTCATTCCACCATTTCATTCATTACTCATCATCACCGTCTCCTTTAGCCTAACCGGCATAATCGTTGGACGTAAAACAAAGATTTCATTTCATTTCATTTTTCGGACACTAATAACGCCAGAGGCAAATCTATTTCGAGATGGAATCAAATCATCTTCCATCATCTCAATGTAGGTGAATTGGTCGCTCATAGGACAGATAACAGTTCTTGTCGCTAATAGGACTGTCACTTCTAGGACTAATTTATTCGCAGTTCCACCTGTTGCAACAGCAATCAACTTCTATCGAAGATCTGTCCCAATAACCTCATTTTTAACAGACAATTCCAATATTGATTTTGCAATTGCACTTCCATTTGAATATTTCATTCTATGAGTTAAAAAAATAATTGTAAGATATTTCATTGTACAGCCGGCGAACATAGACTATTAGACATGACTTCTTTGCCTTCTATCTATCACAAGGCTAAAAACACTAAAATCAGTTTTCGAGCATTGAACTGGTCTATTCTTCATGTTTGAGGCTTCGAACTCAATAATGTTTTTACATGCGTGGTCCCAGAATAATATTCGCACAACATCAACATTATTCAGTTCTTCTAATTTCAGGATTCTCCGAAACTTTTTAAAAGACAAGTTTCCAGTAGTTAATAGATATGAATTTCTATAACTTTCTCCGTAGCATTTAATCTTTTGGCATTAAGTTGTTCCCACACTTTCGTGGTATTCGCAACGCAGGTTTGAATACACTTTTTGTCCAGTAATTCTCCAATATTTATGCGCTCTAAATATGTTTTACATTTGCCATTATCTGAAATTTTATCATACAACTTTTTTTGCCTTAATAAGAAAGTTGTCATTTTGAAATTTCTTGTCTTTAGTATCTTGAGCAGTGTTACGATCACCACTGTCTAGTTTTTTTCTTCTTTTTGGCCACATTGCAAATCTTTCCTTGTTTATACATCCACCAATTTTAAATCTTTTATATTTATCTACAGCTTCCTTTGAACTCGAACGTCACACATCCTCTCTTTCTTTGTCACTATCATGTCTAACTATTGAACAACCCGCATTCTATTCTCAAAAACCTACATCGCTGGAAATTTCCACTGGCACTTGCATTATTTCTTTGACATTTTCCGAGTTATCTTCTTTTGCTCTTGTACTTGTTATAACAGTGAGATAATCACGGATGCCCATACGTTTCATTATTAGATCACACAGTACATATCGATTTTACTACACTGCTACTACCATACAAATGAACGCTATTTTTCTTGTTTTATCTTGTCCTGTCTTCTACACTACAGATAGGGTGCTCTAAACTGGCGTTTATAAATTCCTATGTGATTTTGTTATGCACAATTAGTACATTCAAATTCACGAACGACGATGAACTGAAAGTTGGGGGATATGGTTGCAAGAAACAACTCTAGCCATAATAATATAGTACAACTAAACAATGGTGAAAATAATGGGAATTTAGAAATAGGCAAAACTTAATACTTTACATCGCTCATTTCGAAATACTTAAACTTACAAAAAATAATGAAAAGCAGTGAAATCTGGCGTTATACCAAGCATAGTTTGGAAGAAAGGGAAACAAACATCCCCGGTGGAGATACTTCATTGGTTTCTTTGAGGGGATCAAAATGTGATTAGGGTAAATCTCCCACACTGAAAAAAAAATGTAGGTGGAGTACTTAAAAAGGTAGGTTACATGCGTAATTCCTGTAATTTTTGGACGTAACGTACAGCAGACGTATAACTGGAAACGCATGTTTTATAATACTTTCTGTATAAGTGTTCCATTTATACGTACTTTCTGTATGAAACAATGTAGGCGGTCAGGATCTCACATACAAATGGACGTATCTACATAACATATAGCCGACGAAGATAGCATAAGTATATGTATGTGATATACAGAAAACTGTTAGATGTCAGACATCCTGCAACGGCATGATGTAACATCTAAGGGCAGTTCCTATGTAGCATACGGATAACGTATGCTCCGTACTGATTTCTAGAGCAAGCAAGAGGTTACCGTATATTTGTACAATATACCACGTCCGGAGAACGGATTTTTCTCTGTGCACGCCCCGCGTAATTCGCACCCTGAATGAAGCTGTAGGTCCATGTCTCATATAGCCTCGCTGATGAAAGTGGCACGAAATTCAAAATAATTTCATCCAATAATCCACGCATTCAATTCTGACGAAAACATAGTGTGGTATACGTAGGTTCATTTTTTCTCTTCGTCCTCTGTCTAACAGCTAAAATACACACAGATAAAACGCCGTTTTTATAGATGTTGAAATTGAAAACTTCTTCGAAGCAAATATTATTTCACTGCGAACTATCGCAATGTCAACTGAAACTGTTATTGAATAACATCATAAAAACAATAACCACAACATCATAATTATACAATTTTCGTACAACTTATATGAACTGAAAATTCTTTCAGACATAAATGTTACGTATTACGTGACACACACATGTACAGCGGGAATAGCCGATGACCCGAAGATACCATGTTATGAATAATATTCTAACGTCTTGCAGTGTTCTCAACTGATTATGAATTATACGGAAAATCCAAACTTGAGTAAAGAAATCCGTTATTTGATGCCAAGGCTACAACCAGGAAAAACAGAACAAATCTTCGAATTTCATGCCATTTTCGAATTCATTCGTCACAAATTAATAACTTTACCTATTATAGTATTATTTCTGTAACTTTTTTTTATATTGAACAGTGTAATCATGTAGGAACTCATAACAGTGTTTTGCAATTCGAAAATGGTCATACGTTACTTCACATGTTTAATAAAATATTTGTCTATGTCAGAAATGCAGAGAGTGTTGACACTTACTGCCAACTATGTTCACCATATGAGACGACACATTGTTCTTAACTCGTTATGACATAGTTAATACGTGTTGCAATCAACCCACTTCGTATTTTCCACAAATATTGTAACACATTCTTCGTACCGCCAATGGATATAATTCACACATGCATCTCGGTGATCTACACAGCAGAAAATGATTGTGTTAAAACAAGCAGAAAATGATTGTGTTAAAACAAGTATGTTTTTCTACCACTGTTAAAGTGTATATAAATAGAGTTCAGATAGTACAACAGATAACATGACTACTAGCGCACTGACGAAATTATTTTCATGAAGGACAGGAAACTAACATGGAAGAGTCTGTTGCGGACCCGCGCGAGCCGGAAATACATTGGTTCTTATCATTCATGCCACACGTGCAGACTTTCCCGCACGACTCTGCTGCGGACCCGCAGCGGGCAAAAATTGAGTTGCGGGGACTGCTGGCTCGCAGCGAGTCCGCACCATAGATGTTCATTTTACTTCGACCTCACTCACCCTCGCCCTCGCAGTAGCAGTTGGCCCTCGTCCTAGTTCACCCTCGCCCTCGCGAATGGAATTGTCCATCGCCCTCGCGCGCCCTCACCCTCGCTGTCGAAGCTTGTCCTCGCCCTCGCGCACCCTCACCCTCGCCATCGAAGCTTGTCCTCGCCCTCGCGATAGGAGTTGTCCATTATCCTCGCTCGCCCTCGCCTTCGTGCTCAAAACTTTTCCTCGCCCTCGCGCACCCTCGCCCTGTCATTGAGGGCGAGGGTACTTGAGGGTGAGGAGGCCTCGAGAGGGCCTCCTTCGTGAGGATCAGAGCATCAATTATTCAACCTATTTGTTGAATTATTTTCTTATCGTCAGTGGCGGATCCAGGGGGGGCGATCGGGGCGATCGCTCCCCCCAGAAGAGGAAACTTCTTTAATTTATATATACAAATAAAACGCATCCCAGAGTTTGGAGCTCTTAAAAGTAGCTCTAAGTAGCAGTATTACAACCCACCATCCCCACCAGAAGTCCGTCCTGCATCCGCCCTTGCTTAACACACGTCCTATAGAAAGGAAACTAAACATATCATCGTATAACTTACTGTGGAACACCTAAAATGGAACAACTGTTACAATGGAAAGCTCGGTCGATAGTGACGTTTACATCATTTATCAACAGTATCCAATGCCTTTACTTCAAAATGTTCCTTGAACTACGATGGAAGCATAAGTATTCAGCCACACAAGGGCGGCTTTCATGAGGGTGAGGGTAAAATCAAGGTTTGACGAGTGGCAGTAGAGTGACTGCCGCGGACTATCTGTCTGAATTTGACAGTCAACACGTTGGCCATCCCTGATGTATGTAGCGTAACTGAGGAATTTGAACAAATTCAAAGGGAAAGATCTAAAGAGCTTAATTTTGAAACTCCGTCAGTAAACAAATAAAATACTTCAGAACACTATTGTTGAATTATCACTCGGAAATATATACCCACTCTAACCTATAACATGAATGACTTGATTGATTTGAATGTGAATCTAAGTTAATTGGTATTTTAAAATATAAACTGAAATGTGTCAATGTGCTTGTAAGGTTAATTTCGATGCTCAAATATTGTTAATATTCACCACTAATAGAGATACATCTGTCCTACCTTAACAATGTTAAAATTTGTAATTTTTTTTCTATAATTGCCATAAATATGAAACTTTGTCTTAAGAGTCTTCATCCAGGCGAAATTAAATAACCGCTAATTTTACAGTAATTATGTGATATCTTCAAATAGATAAAAGATAATTGAAATATGGAACAAGAGCGCCTTAGACAATATTATTTTGCGTGAGGTACCGCTATCACAAGTCACCTAGTGGCTTTCCGTTTTCAGCTGTTTAGAAACGCGAAAATAAATGCCGATTTTCAAAATGGCTTGAAATCGAAAGCAGATACGTGAGTCGTGATAACGGTTTTTTATGTAAAATAATTTTGTTTAGGGCGCTCTTGTTCCACATTTCGACTATCTTTTATCTATTTTAAGATATCACATAATTACTGTAAAATTAGCGGTATTTTACTTTCGCCGGGATGAAGACTCTTAAGAAACTACCCTAGGGGCCAATTTGTGCACTTTATCACTTTGGTCTTGGTTCATTTTTGGCAGCTATCATTGTTGGAAAGTTTATTTTCAGTAATTCCCAGAATTATGAAATATATATCTTTCAAACTTTGTCTCAAGGATTCCTTACACTACAAATACGCAAAGGCAAATGAAAAATGAAATCTTTAGTTTAAGATCCCACGATTATGCAAGCTAAATGCTAAAGGAGACAGAAGTGAATGATGATAGAAATAGTTGAATGAGAATGTGGTAGGAAACTGGAGAATCCCCAGAAAACCCACGAACACGATGTCCTCCACCACGAACTTACTTGGACGGGAATCGAACATGCGACCCTTCGAACAAAGGTAATTTCTCTATCGCTGAGCCACCGTTCCTCCCTAAATGGCACGCTCAGAGCTTAGCGCCTCCAGGGGCCTTGGAAAGATTATCGAGCCTAAAATGATTTAGCACTGACTTTTATAAATCCACCATTCAACAATTAATAATGTCGTGCAAACTTTAATACGTGCAAACTTTAAGATTGTAGTAATGAAAGAAAAGATGAAATCTTTAGTTTAGCGCCCCAGAGTTATGTAACTGCTAAAGGAGATGGATGAAATTGCAAGTGAATGATGATGAAAGAAATGGTGGAACGGGAAAGTAAGAAAACAAACCTTTATTTTCTTTAGCACAAATAATTAAATGTGTAGATTAATTGATTTCCAGAAATTTTATTATAATTAGCAATTAAAAACTGAAAGGGCGATCACAAACTTTTCTTGCCCAGGACCTCGCAACAATTTTTTACACGCTGCCATACATCATTAAAACAGGAGTAGAGTGACCGAATTATTTTGCTCTGTGGTTGAAAAGTAATAATGCAAAACAGACAATTATTGACTTGAAGAGATAGGATAGTTTAAAAATTCTGACTGGGGAATAAAATCTTCATTTTTACGTCCTACGATTATCGCAGTCTTGTAGCCAACCTGGAACGAAAGAGATTCAGCCCACTGAAGATTCTTTGCGAATATTATTTCAATGTGAATTTCGAACAAAGATCTAAGCTTACCTTCATGCTTCTGTTACGTCAAACAACTGACATATAAGATGGAAATTATTCAACTTTTTTCATAAGATGTAATCCAGCTGACTAATTAAAATTTTATAAGCTTTGTATGTTATATGTTGATTGATTAAATTTTGCACCTGATAATATGTAGTCGTTACTGCTTGTTACATAGTATTAGCGTATGTAATGGTTGTATGGAGGAGAGGAGTATTTAAACGCTAATATTCTAAAGTGAAATATTTACATAAAAATTAGGATAATTAAACATTTTCAATAACTACCTCTTAGACTTCGACTCTGGTTATAGGTCGATTACCGGTGATTACTGAAAGTTAGTGATATTGAAATATACAAAGGAAGTTAGTATAGTGTCTAGCAAGCATGTCTGCTTCGCAGCAAGTCTCAGGTTCGATTCCCTTGAGTGAAGTTTGAACGCATTATGGTGGTTCGGATCCTACCATAAACTATAGATTCACATACCATTTAGCATCGGCATCGGTGATGAATTATAAAGGGACATTAACTCTAATACGTCAGAATACAGACAGATCGACTGATTCCCAGATATTCATAAGTAAAACTTATATTTTCCAAAACAGCAAATTACGTTAGTAGAGTGCTATTTTTTTCTAAATATAGATCATGAACGGTTTGAAATTATGTTTATTCTGTTGTGTGAGAACGTTTCTCTATAGTTAGAATTGAGGACATCTTCGAAAGTTCCCCTTCGGGAGGATGAACACTAAGAATCATGAAATTATAGGTGTAAACCTGAATGCTGTTTTACCCACTTATCTCAATAGTAATCTATGTAAATGTAAGGTCACTTGACAGGTCCAAATGTAAGGTCACTTGACCAACGGCTTAGATAATGTCCCCACAACCTCCACGATGCGGGGCCACAAACTCCAGGGATGTAAAATATATAGAAAATGTTTAGAAAGTAGAGGCGAATAACTAGGGGCTGCAGCGGGCAGGGGCTGTATTGCAATAATAGACTATCAAAACCTTTCTACTCAAGTCCTAAAATTATACACGGCGTACACCATAGTCTTAAAATTTTCACAGAGTATACGCTAGGCTTAAAAATTTCACAGGTTATATATGCTAGTTTTGAATATAGTACTACACGCCTTGAAGCAGAAAGTATGCGCAAATGACTAAGATTGAACAATACACCTTCGTATACTCTCGACTACACCCCTGAATATATGATTTTAGTTTCTTAGTTTGCTTACATATGTGTGACGAAAATCTGGGAGGAACGCGACCACCCAAGCCCCTCGTTACGACGCCCATGATTAGATGAACCATAGCCGAATACTTCAGGTAGTTTTACTTCTTTATTTCTAAGTTTTCCTATGCTTTGCTGACTAAATATCAGTTGTCAGGGAGCTTTAAAACTTGCGATATAGAACCAAATCATTCTATTTTAATATCCTATTTAGCGAAATAATAATAATAATAATAATAATAAAAACGTCGATAATGAAGGGTAACAGATCACAGAAAGCAGCCTACTGGACGCCCAAAATAGTCTCCCTTTTCAAGACTGTGCGCTGCATATTCTTACACTATATTAAAAACGCTTTCAAAGATACCAATCTTAAAAAAAATAAATAAATAAATAAATAAATAAAATAAATCTTTAGTTTAACATCCAACGGTTATGCCATCGATGGCTAAAGGAGACTGATGGAATTGCAAGTGAATGATGATGAAAGAATAGGTGGAATCAGAAAACGGGAGGAAGCGGGAAAATCCCGAGAA
The DNA here is from genome assembly GCF_964235325.1 of Thermobia domestica. Lineage (NCBI taxonomy): Eukaryota > Metazoa > Arthropoda > Insecta > Zygentoma > Lepismatidae > Thermobia > Thermobia domestica. The sequence goes on along the minus strand of NC_137456.1, from coordinate 172,663,174 downwards.
AACCCAAGTATACGCTATCGTCCTCCACGAACTCACTTGGCCTGGGATCGAACGAGTGAACCCTGAAACCAGAGATTGGCTGTAGCACTGACCCAACGTGCTCCCGTCCAATAATACCAATCGTGTTAATCGTTTAATTGCAATAAATATTTTCGTTTTTAGTTTTCAGTATTGACTTAATAGTTTTGTAACTGGGTACTTGGAAAACGGATAGGATTTCAATTAAAAACAGATTGTGGGCTGGCCTAGATAGTTGCGATCTACACTTAACGTAATTATCTTAGAATGAGATTTTATTTACAAAATTGACATTGTCCTCGCTCTCGGGCATCCTCACCCTCGCTGCCGAAACATGTCCTCGCCCTCGCGCACCCTCACCCTCGCCATCGAAGCTTGTCCTCGCGCACCCTCGCCCTCGCGGCCAAAACTTGTCCTCGCCCTCGCGCACCCTCACCCTCGCCATCGAAGCTTGTCCTCGCCCTCGCGCACCCTCACCCTCGCGGCCAAAACTTGTCCTCGCCTTCGCGCTCCCTCGCCCTCGCGTCACTATGGGCAAGGGAACTTGAGGGTGAGGATGCCCTCGAGAGGGCCACCCTCGCGAGGGTGAACATCTCTGGTCCGCACAGGTGTTGCGGGTAGGAAAACCATTGCTTGCAATGAGGAAAGCTACACGTGCAGACTTTCCCGCGCCCGCAGGAATGGAAAGCGAAGAACTGAATGAAGAACTATTCATTAACGAAATACAAAAATATCACGAGATATGGAATATAAAGTGCGAAATGTATAGAGATAGAAATAAAAAACGGGATGCATGGAATAAGGTGTGTGAAAAACCTTATGTGAGAAAGTTAATGAAAAAACAGAAGAAGAAAAAAACAGCATTGGTATGTATTATTATTACTTTTCAATGTAAAAATCTAATATTCATGTAGTGTTTACATTTGATTTTCGTTTAGCTCCCCTTTTCAGCAGAGAGGCTATGAATACTTTTCTGTGATAACAATAGACAAGAAATACGCTTGGAGAAAAAGCCTTTATTGTTAATACAGTTTCTTTGATGAGATTTCTTGTCACACACTCCGGAATGAACCGACTGTTTATAACGTACGTTGCATTATTAGGTCGAGGCAAGGGAGCCCATCAGGGGGCCAAGGTGGTGCGTTCGCTCACCCCTAAGAGGAAATTGTATTTTGTGAATATCGAAAACCCAATAGAATTTTTACATTAGTTGCAGCAAAAAATGAAACTATATTTGAATATTCGCTTATATTTGCCCTCTCTTGAAAACCACAACATGGGCGCTCTTGGGTCGAGGTCACGTATTATATAGCTTCTGTGCTCAAAAGGGACGCTGAAGTCCAAAACAACAATCAACATAATAGCAGAACAGAAAAGAAAGAAAAAACATTGTTTTTCGTCTGACAATTGTCTTTATTTTGTTAATGTACTAAATTAAAAAAAAAAAAAAAAAACGGAGTTAACACGAAAATTGTTGAACATTAGGGAACTCATGTGGTTAAAAATAAATAAATAAAAAAGCATGCTTGAGATGTAACAGAAATATTTTTGTTTATCGTGCAATTGGTAATATTGTGCACGTCGTTGCTATTCTAGAGATAACAACTGAATCTTTTTTTCACATAAAGAACAACTTAAACTTATCTTGCCATGGAACTCTACCTATGTCGCTTACAAAATAATCAGTCCATCTGTTTCTGCTTCCGTTTGCTGCGTTGCCTCCTTTTTGTGTGCTACATGTATTGGGGATTTCCTCAAAACCTTCTATCGTTAAATGTCACAATTATAAAAATGTTCCCTTTTTCTCACCTTAGAAATGGATTATTATTATTTTTATTTAAGAGTTTACATTAAGAATTTCACATCTCCAATCTAAGCGAGTCCTATACTTTCTCAGTATATAACGAGAAATGTCACTACTATAGAAATGAAATGAAATCCTTGAGTTTTACGTCGCACGATTATACCGGGTAGGCTAAAGGAAATAATGATGATGATGATAAATGAATGAAATGGTGGAATGAATAAAGTGGGAGGAAACGGGAGAATCACGAGAAAACTCACGCATACGGTGCTTCTCGCACCACAAAGCCCACTTGACGCAAGCTGGGATCGAACCAGAGGTGAACACACTATCACTGAGCCACCGGATCCCACTATCTACTATAGAAATCTCCCATCTCCCCTTCAAGAGAAAATTTTCAAAGACGCTGAAACCTGTGCTCCATTATTTTTAATATGAGTTTACATGCCGAATTTTACATCTCTAACTGAAGCGAATCCTCACATTCGGTAATTTGTGAATAAATAAAGGAAAATTTTACTATTATTGAAACGCCCCCTCTTGAGCGGGATATTCGGGAAGTCTCAAATAAATGTCTCATTTTTAATTTAAAGCCACCAACTATGTCAAAAAATCGAAATTAGTCACGCAATTGTTAAACTACGCCAGTGGCCGCTAATAACGTCTGAAAATATCTATGAATAGGTCTCCGAATGTTTAACTTTCTGTGCTCTTACAAACGATAATTAGTTAACATAATTAACTTACTTTAATGTAACAGCCAGAGCTTCTCCGTGGCTAAGCGGTTAGCGTACCCGCCTTTGGCGTGGGAGGCGCGGGTTCGATTCTCGTCGGGATCTCATGTGGTTCGAATTCCACGTTAATCAGTAGGTCCACGTCTCATATAGCCTCGCTGCTGAACAGGACGTTAAACTCAAAATCAACTCATTAATGTAACAACCAACATTTCAATTGGTGGTATTGCAAGTCTCATGAAAGTATCTTCTGCTTTAATTTCATCACTTATTTTCGGTAAGAGTTCATCAAATGAAGTGATGCTCATGCGAAAATAATTAAAGGTCTTTTCTTCGTCATTGCGCAAATCGATAAACATGGAAGAAAATTCACCTTTCAGCAGTCGTGAGTTTACGTACGGATGAATCCAGTATCGTCTTTGTTTTTTTCCTTAGGATTTTACTGGCTAAGTATACAAAAACAGCACGTTTTCTTCTTTCAATTTCCATCTTCATTCAACTGCAGCTGAAAATAAAATGAGCTGTTTTCTATGTCTATGTGAAGTGGTTGGGCTGAGACGCCCGCACGAGTCTGCTGCGAGTCTGTTGCGGGCCCGCAACAGTCGTTTCTGCACGTCTGAACCGGGCCTTATGATACCTTAGAAATCCGATTATCTTAAACACTTCGATTAACTCTTTATCAACTGGTGGGACTTTTAAGTCGAAGTCTTTCAAGGTTGCGTTTTATATTATGTAAACTAAACACCCTTTTCTTGCTAGTGACCTGACGAGACCCACACAGTCTGGCTTCTAATAGTTCAAAGAAAAGTCACGAAATGGCAAGAGGTGCTTCTTAGTGTTCATGTAGGTACTTGACTAATATAATTTCGCGCGTTTGGATTATATTGTTTGGTTTTGACTAGTCATCGTGTGGGCTGGTATTTGAACATTATTTCCTATAGTATTTGGAGTTCCAAATATACATGCATTTCTTCCGTACTTTATTATGCAATGTATGATTAATAGAAATAGTGATTATAAATATTTATATATTATTGTGTGCTATGAGGTAAAATTACAGGTAGACCACAAAGTCCCGTCAGGCTTTTACACAGTGGCGGGCGGTATTAGGATTATCACTTCGAGCCTAGGCATTCTTTTTTATAGTTTCAAATAAAGATCGTTAGTAGTGATATCTATGTAAAGAAACTGTACTGAATTCCTAACTAATTTATATTCTTCATTTAGAACATACGTGTAGATATGGGACTAGGGGCCACAACCCCCTAGGATAATAACTCTCAGGGATGTAGCCACGGGGGGCCTATCGGGGCAGACCCCCGAAATGACCAGCTTTTAGAATTTCGTCGTAAAATTACCTCGCTTCACTCATTTAAAAATAGCGCCGTGTGGACTTTGTGGTGGTCAAACACCGTGCTCGTGGGTTTTCTTGGGGTTCTTCTGTTTCCTCCTACTTTCTTTATTCCACCATTTGATTCATTTCTCACAATCACCGTCTTCTTTATCCTAACCGGCATAATCGTAGGACGTAAAACTGAAAGATTTCATTAATTTAATTTCATTTCATTTAAAAATAACAAAGTTTACACATAATTAATAATTCACGGTAAAATAGTATGGAAAAATACGATTTTACCATATCGATCTAATAATAGTATGGTATCTCTTCCTTATACCGATCGGAAAATAGCATGGTATACTTTTTCGTGACAGCAATTTACACAACTTACTGCGATTTATGCATATTTAACAGTTTGAAGAAAAACAAGGTACTATAAATACTACTATAAAACAATGCTACTAAACTAATTTGTAAGTACATTATTTTTTTACATGCTGTAACTAGTGTTTTTAAAAAAATTGTTTTATCAGATGGAAAATTTCGTGAAAAACGAAGTTTCTATTCAGTTTTTAGTTTGAATTTCATTCGCTTTTTTCTAGTTGGTGTAAAACAGGAAGTGAGATATAGCTGTTAATAAAATAATTATGATTCTTTAGTCATGAATAATAAATATTTTTTTCAGGAAATCTTAAAAGAATTAACTGCAATTTCAAAGAAAATCAATCTTATGTAGATAGGTTCTGTGTGCAAGGGCTTAAATTGAAATAGATACGCACAAAGATATAACGTTTGGTCAGGGGCAGTAATTCTTGGTTAACCCTCGAAATGACAAGCTTATTTCATAACGAATAAGCTTGCGATACTGGCGTTGAGGCTATGAGAGTCATATGAATTTTCATTTACTATGCACGCTGATACCTACTGGTAAATATTTCTGTTTTATTATAATTGTGCTCACGTACTTGTTAATAACTTTATTCAAGATTGCCATTGTTATAAATAGTGTTAACTCGTTTCTTTGATTATACTTCACTTTTAATGGTAAATGATAAAAGTTAGCAATACCTCTCATAAAATAATATATTATATTTTGATAGTATACATGTTTTTGGAAGAAACTAAAGTTAATTACTCACAGAGAACGGTTCACTTGCTTTGACAACGTACATAAATACTACTAATCTTGCTGAGCTGTTTGTAGACATTTTTCTTAGATATATCGAATGTTTGTTGCTGCATTCTTGACTACTTTTTCGAATCACACACATGCCACCTTCTTAGTGATGAGCAAATGCAAGACCAAGATCAAGACCCGGGTGGTCTTAGTCTTGGTCTTGCACATCCAGTCTTGTTCTTGGTCTTGATCTTGCTTGCAAGAGTCTCACAAGCCTTGTTTCTAAGAAACCTTATGCTTTCATAGGTAAATTTTAGTCTGGATATAAGGGATAATAAATTCTATAATGTGCCAATAATAACGGAAACAAAATGTATGTTTCTAAATGTAATATGGTTACCTTCGGGTAAGCATGATGATAGTGTACAACATAGGCGAAGAATTTTTTTTTTTTTTTTTCAGTGGGTGCCCATGCTTCACTACGTATAAGATAAATCACAACATTCCATAATATTTTTATAATTTTAACAGATGCAATATTCCACTGGTTCCCAAACTGGGGAGGCTACCTCTGAGACGCATGGAAGAAAATCAAGACGGCTACTAAAATACCATGAATTGCAAAATTATTTTTACACTGCAAAAGCGTCAGATTTTTATGTTTTCAACCAGGATTTGCTAATCTTTGTATTGAACAAACTTCCAACTAAAAATTGAGATTTTGTTTTACCGATCCCAATATGTACTCTATGGGGCACAAACATGGACATTACGCAAAAGCAATAAACAATGGAGGCTTTCGAAACGTGGGCACGGAGAAATAGGAGAGAATTAGCTGGGTTGAACGGAAAATGAATGAAGTGTTAGAAATAATAGCAGTAGAGAATTAAAGAAGAATTCTAGATGTAATTAAGAGCAGGAAAAGGAACTGGTTGCGACATTGGCTGAGGAGGAACTGCATGAGGGACGTGCTATAGGGTATGGTGGAAGAAAAGAGAGGGAGGGGACGAAGAAGACTAGTTGAAGGAAGGTATTAAAACTGAAAATTGCTGTGTCAGGACGAAGAGACTAGATGAGGACCACTGCATATCGAAGCTTCTTAGTTTCAGTAGCAATATTGACCAAAAGAAAAAGAGAGAAAATTAAACTGAAAATGACTCAATTGTCTATCCCTTTTCTGTAAACTCAATTCATATAAATAATTTTGACCTATATTATAAATGCAAAATAACGGCGTCGAACTCCAAGTTATTTGAAATAACTGTATAAAATCATTCTCACTTGTGAAAATGGATTGTTTATTGTTGTATATAATAATATCGTTCAATCCTCAGTGTGCCGTATAGCTAAGGAGGCTAAAGGGTATATTGATAAACAATTATTCAACGTATTAGCATTATGCCATGTAACCAAACTTGCGGTCACATGCACTAAGTTTTTGTCAATGTCGTGAAAATGTTATTTCGATATTAATTCTATGAACATACATTAAATATTTCCAACGGATGCTTGATCCTGCGAACCAAGGCCATACCCATGTAGTCGGCACGTATGGTGTACGGAATTACCGATGTTCAATACTACACGTCTCTTTAGTTTTGGAAGAACACCACTAATATGTTTTGAAATGAAATGAAATATCTAGTTTAACATCCCACGATTATGTACCGAAGCTAATGGGGACAGTGATGATAAGAAATGAATGAATTGGTGGAATGAAGAAAATAGGAGGAAACAGAAAAACCGAGAACGATCTTTGTCCACCAAATAAGCTCACATGGCCCAAGCTGGGATCGAACCAGGGACCCCACTTACCACAGGTGAACGCTCTATCAATGATGCGGTATTTGTGCAAGACTCTTGCAAAAGAGTCTTCTTTTTGGTACTTGGTCTTGCTCTTGCACACCTTGGGCTTGGTCTTGCATCGGGATTCATGGTCTTGATCTTGCATGCAAGACTCGCACAAACTTGATTGTCACATATCTGGGCACTACTGTAAATTACGGCAGAGTTCCATAGTCAATTTTGTATCATCATATGGTTCGGATTCCACGTTAATCAGTAGGTCCACGTCTCATATAGCCTCGCTGCTGAACGGGACGCTAAACTAAAATCAACTCAACTGAATTTTGTATCATTATGTAAGCTAATGCTGCTACGTCGATTGATCTAAGGTTTTATCAATGCTTTTGCTACTGAATTGCTACTGAATGCAAATGAAGTAGAGATCTCGAATAGTGCCGGACGTTTCTTCAAGCTCTTCACACTTCCTGGTGTCGCCATGAACAAGTAGAGAACCGATGAAGAGAAGAAAAACATCCCTTTCAGTAAACAATGACATCAGACTCAAAGATCGAGGGGCACATTGGCCACAATTAATAGACAAAAGGGGGTAGTAGGAACTATGTTCTTCGCAGAAGATTGAATCCAGACCACACTCGAAATGTACAATATGTAATGTTTTTCTGTATGTAAATGAAAAGAAAAACAGTTTCATTGAATTCCATCATAAGTGACTGACGGTAGATAGAACTAGAGTAATGCTCCCGGAAGTAGGAACGAAAAGCAAAGTTCTGAATGGTGTGAGTTATCCATTTCTTGCCACGTTGCATTCAAATAGCAGAAATCAAACAATTGTTGTTGTCGGTCTTCGTGGTCGAGTGGGTTAGTTGGCTGCTGGGAGTTGTCGTATACAGACGCATAGTGCATAGTGCTATCTCAGAGTTAATATATTCATAACTAGGGTTAGGCCTAAATAATAGGCTTATAAACAAGTTGATATAAATTACAAATTGTTACAGGTAATTGTTATTTAAGGTTTACTTATACCTTCTTGCATAAATGTGTCAGTCAAGCGAGTAAATACACTGAAATTTGATTTTGGAAAAGTTGATCAAAGGTCAAGTTCAATTAGTATACATGATTGGTTATATAGTAAATTTCATTTTCCTGTAGATGAGGTTTTGAGTATTGAGGTTGATGTATATAGAAAATGCATATATGTTAAGCTAAAATCATGTTCCTTATGTGAAAAAGTGATAAATGAATTAAACGGAATATGTACCTTTGTTGATGATCAAGGTGAACATGAAATAAAGGTTATATGGGCAGATTCTCAGATTGTGACAGTGAGATTACATGTAGTACCAATGGAACTATCAGATGATGCAATTCAAAATGTTATGAGTAGCTATGGAAAAGTGTACAGTATTAAAGATGAATTGTTTTCTCCCGAGGATGTTTATCCAATCCGGACAGGAACAAAACTAATAAGAGTAGAATTGAAGAAAGATATCCCATCACTTGTTTACATTAACCAACAAAAGTACTGGGTAACATACCCAGGACAACAAAAAACTTGCATTAGCTGCAACTCAACCTTGCACTAAAATTCTGAATGTCCTCAGAGGATTAAGCCAAAAATGTAGTAGGAAAATTGAGTTATTCTGAGAAACTGAGTACCGGTAATTTTTTGTCAGTACAAAGGACTCAACCTAATAATACAGTACCACAATTTTCAAGGTTTAGTATTCACACAGCTTCGAATAGTAGTGGCCAGGAGTCAGTGGATTGTGACATGCACATTGATATTACTTCAGAAATAACAAAAAGTGATAATAGAAAACAACTTACGATAATAGTTGAAGAGGATTTCCTTCCTCTCCTTTCAAAAGCAAGCAAAGAAAATGAAAATGAACCAGAATATGGTCAAATTAATTCTGTGGGAAGCAATGCTAATAAGCAGTCTTCATGTAATGAACATACTGTACCTCTCAGCGATTCAGGGAATATTGAATTAGAATCTGCTTCCACTGCACAAGGAAACAATTTTCCAGGAATAACAGTAAATATTCTTACACATAGTACTCCTCCTGTATATAGTAATGTAGAAAATTCAAAATGTAGAAGTGAAGAAGTTAAAGTACAAGGAGAAAAAGATCAGGTAGTTCAGGGACATAATGATAAACAAGTGCAAGGGCAAATTTGTTGTTCTGGTACGGTGATTACCCAAGATGAAGATCTTAAAAGTCAGTCCAAGTTACAGGAACGAAGAGGAAGTAAACGTTTAAAAAGAAAAGAATTAGCTCAGAAACTAATTAAAACAACGGTAAGTTGTGAGATAAAAGTAACAAGTATAAGCGAAAATGATTCATCTAACCTGTCATCGGAAGAAACATGAGTAAATTTAAAAAGTGATAACTGCATAGATTTAATACAATATTACGTGATAAATATGTAATGTATGTGTTTTCTTGCTTAAAATCATCATAATTAGACTTCATATTTCCAAAATAAAAACGGAAATTTTAAAAAAGTGAATAACGTACTTTGAAACTGTGGAATGTTGTTATTATAATTTATAATTTACTTAATTAGGTTGATTTTACACATAGCAAATTACCGATAATGAATTATTGCACTGAAAATGTATAATCCACAGGACAATTTGATGAAATTTCACGAATGGATTTCTTTGGCTATCTTATGATAAACGAGTTCTGTAATAGTAAAATAATGTTGTTCAGCGTTTCACAAATACCTGATTCTAAAGTTTGATTTTTTATTTAAGCATTTATTCACATCTTAACAGAATTGACAATTTGTATCCCTTTAATAGAATTACTAGTTATGAATGGAGATTTTAAATTATGTGCATATACGTAATTTTCTCTTCATCGTTGTCATGTCTTTAATAATCGCTACAATCAATATAAATAATTTGCAATCAAATGTCAAGTTATTCTCATTACGTGACTTTTTGTTAAAAGAAAGGGTAGACTTAGCCTTATTACAAGAAGTTGGCCTACAATATTTGGATTTAGGGAAATGTTATACTGTTTATAATAATTTCAATATTAATGGCACTGGTACGGCAGTAGCTGTGAAAAATAATGTAAATTTCTCACCCACTCTATTTCACCCCTCAGGAAGGATAATCAATGGACGCATTGATAACATACAAATTACAAATGTATATTCACCGTCTGGTTCGCAAGCTAGGAATGCACGTAACATGTTTTTTGCTATTGATCTAGCTGAGAGCTTAGCTCCAAATTATGAGTATTTTCTCATAGCTGGAGACTTTAATTGTGTCTTCAGGGCTGAAGATAAAACTCCAGAATTTAATTATAGTCCTACTTTGAACGAATTGGTACAGGGCTTACATCTTCAAGATAGTTGGATATATAAAAATCCTAACATACGTGGTTTTACATATATCCGTAACAATTGTGCATCAAGAATAGATCGCATATATTTCTCAAAACCTTAGTTAGAAATCTCCTTTCTGTGAAAATATTTCCTTGTATTTTCTGATCATCAAGCCTATATTGTTTCTCTTCGAGCTCCAGGTCTAAAGATTGAAAGAGGTAGAGGGTATTGGCATTTTAATACATCTCTTCTTGATGATCAACTTTTTGTGAGGATTTTCAAAATAAATGGAAATATTGGGTGCTTTAACAAAAATGTTTTCGAACAATAACTGAGTGGTGGTTTCAGTACCTTAAACCTCATGTTGCGAGTTACTGTCGTTGGTTTTCCTCGGAGAAAAGCAGGGATCAACGAGAACTTTATTATTTTTATTATAGATGTTTGGGTGAAGCACAAGCTGCTGCGACACATGATCCAAAACATATCACAGACGTTAAAAAGTACAAGGCCAAATTACTGAATATAAACAGGCAACGGATGGAAGGTATGAAAGTTAGAAGCAAAGCTCCTTTCATTGATCCTGAAGAAAACCCATCCTTGTACCATCTGATTCAAGAGTATAAACGTGGTAGTAGAAAATTAATTACTAATATAAAATATGATGAAGGAATAGATTGGAATTCAATAGTAGATATCAAAAGAGATTTCCAATCATATTATACAGAATTATATGGAAGATCGTCTTTAAAAGTTATTCCAGAACATGTTATGTCTCAGATTTCCTGTGTTTTAGACTCTGATACGGCGAAGTACATTGAATCACCTTTTAGTGGAGATGAGGTGCGACAAGCTGTTATGACTGCGTCAAATGGAAGATCACCTGGGATAGATGGTCTTCCTGCTGAATGGTATCAAACGTTTTTCCCGATAATTGGTGAAACTTTAACGAAAATTGTAAATGAGCATTTTAGTGAAATTCCAACGTTGAAATATAAATCACCTGAAGTAACCGTTTTTATTCCAAAGCAGACTAATCCTACAAAGGTATCTAATTATCGACCAATTATTCTAATGAATTTTGATTATAAAATAATGGTTAAATAAGAGGTTAATCAGTTACATTGACTTGTTAGCGGGACCCTTTCAATATGCTTGCGTTCGAAAGAAGAATATATATCACATTTTACAGTGTATAAGAGATGTTATTACTATGTTCGAAGATTCCTCAGGAAATAATGCTCTGTTGTCAACTGATTTCCATCAGGCATTTGATAGGGTCAACCACGAATACTTGTAGCTAGTATTAAGTAAACTTGGCTTGGGCGCAAGATTTATTAAGTGGGTTCGCGTGCTTTGTGATGAAGCTAAAAGCAAGTTAAAAATTAATGATTTTTTACGGAGCCAGTTTGTATTAGAAGAAGTGTACGTCAAGGATGCCCATTAAGTATGATATTGTTTGTAATATCGTTACGTTCGCTGTTAGACAGTATACATAATCGTCTCCAAGGTATTACTTTCAACAATTGAACTCTGAAAGTGTGTAGCTATGCAGATGATGTAACTCTTTTTCTTAATAATCCTTTAGATTTATCTACATTACAATGTTGTCTGAATGAATATACAGCATATTCTGGTGCGATGATTAATGTAGGTAAAACTCAGCTTCTCCCGCTTGGCACACAAATACAGCAAAATTACTGTGGATGGGTAACTGTATCTTCGTATTTGAAAATTCTTGGTATTAAATTTAATTCTCGAATCAGAGATACTATAGATCTAAATTATAATATATTGCTCAATAATGTACGTCAAGTTCTACAGATGAATAAGTCACGCCAATTGTGCTTATTATCACGTGTATATTTCATTAATAATCATACATTTTCAAAATTATGGTATATTTTACAGATTCTTCCAGTGCCCAACATATTAGCAAAGAAACTTACAAGCGTAGATAATTGGTTTCTTTGGTATGGACATGTTTTTCGTGTAAGGTATCCGTACACATGCTTACCTAGAAAAAATGGTGGTCGGTTCATGTCGAATGCAAAGCCAAAGCCTTTTTCAATCATAGAGGCATTCAGAGCATGATGAATGATTCTGCAGGAATAAGTTTCGAAATTCTAACAACTCTTCTTAAAAACATTGGAATTAATTTTCCAGTTAATATTCAAGTAATTCCAAATTCTTTCTGGTATTATGAAGATGATGTGTGTGAGTACCTTTATTGTAAGACTGGGTTACAAGACAATCAGTTGAGCTCAGTTAAGTCTCTGTACATAAAACTCTTCAAAAATCTTGAATTTCCGCCTTCTAAATTAACAACTAAACACCCTGATGTAAATTGGACACAAGTATGACAGAATGTATTTTCATCTCATGTCAAAACTTTACTTCAATCAACGTGGTATGTTGTAGTAAATGATATAGTTGACACAAATTCTAAAAGACATCGCTTAAATTTCGCAGATACGGACAGCTGCATGCAATGTGATCAAGTAGATGATATAGAACATCGATTAACAAATTGTACTGCAACAACAGAAATTTGGAATTATCAGAAATTAGTAAAATTTGTCGTACTGTTCCAAATATGGTGCATGTTCGAACATTATTAAAACCACATATTAAGGTCTTTCCAAGAACTAAGAATAATGCTGTTATGTTGTAACGTATTCGTGATGGTTACATTTGTATGTCATTCGTTGGTTTTATCGCAATACTTCAAGCAATACCAAATATACAAAAAAAAAAAAAAATCATTTACAAAATTGCGGAGTAGTACCAAACATGTGAAATTCACTTCAGTACATCGAGCTGCGTCAGACTTTCTTGGTTTGGTCACAGTATTCCAAGAAATAACATATTTATATACAAACTCATTTTTCACGCTGGGGGCGCGGTGGCTCAGTGGTAGAGCGTTCACCTCTGGTGCTTGGGGTCCCGGGTTCGATCCCAGCCCCCGCCAAGTGAACTTTGTGGTGGACAAACACCGTGCTCGTGGGTTTTCTCGGGGTTCTCCCGTTTCCTCCCACTTTCTTCATTCCACCATTTCACTCATCTCTCATTATCACCGTCTCCTTTAGCCTAACCGGCATAACCGTGGGACGTAAAACTCAAAGATTTCATTTCATTTCATTTCATTTTTCACGCTGGCAGCCATATTGAATTATAGATTATACTCTTTGATATTTTGTGGCTATCTACTATTAACCATAAACGTTCGCTTCTCCAACACCAGTGGTGTGAGCTGGATATGCGTTCGATACATAGTGCGGCATTTTGAACTCAAGATGTCGTTTTTTGAACATTTTGCATATTTTGATCACTTACTAATCAACATTAATGCCAAATTTGTTTTCGTAGCTTCAGCAGTTTGGTATGCTTATCCTTGTGATATAGGTTTTAAGCGGCCATCTTGGATTCAAGGTGGCCATAGATTTTCAATTAAGCTTTTGCTTATATTTTGACCCACCGCAATTTTGGACAAGGTTCTCGTAGAAAGTCGAGACTTGCTCATCTTCTTTCACTTAACAAGAGCTTTGAAACGATGTCCTATCTCTTTTGCCATTTGAAACATTTTAGTTGGACCCCACCCAGGACCATGTGGGGACCCTAGCGACAAGACGTTTTCACTTAAATAGTTGTACTTTGAAAATAATGCCACATTTCCTTTCCTGTTTTTAAATTTGTCTCACCGTTTCCGATTTATAGGGGTTACCATGGACTTTTCAATTAAGTTTTTGTTTACACTTTCACCCGTCGCCATTTTGCACAGGGTTGTTGTAGAGAGTCGAGACTTGCTGCATTTTCTTTCATTTTACAACAGCTTTCAAATGAGTGCCACTTAACCCACCTTGCCATTTGTAAATTTTGAGTTGGACCCCGTCTGGGACCCTGCTGGGATCCTGGGACAAAGTTTTTTTACCCCAAAAAGTTTGTCGTTAAAAATGATGGGATACATGTTGGCCGAGTTTTCCACTTACTCAACCGTTTCTGAACAAATGACTCGGTTCAAACTATTCTGCCAGGTAATATTTTTGTAGTTCTTACATTACAAAATATGTTGTAACTCACGATATTCCGCCCGGTGGCACGTATAACTCTGGGATTCATCTAGTTATAACATATCAAATGCAAACACAATTGTCTCGTTCGGATCTCAGCGGAGCCACTGCGTGACCCTTCCTTGTTAGCATTTTTTCCAAGTATTTCGTAGCTGGCTTTGTTACGAAGCGTGGTGCCGAAGTTTTCATCGTCAGACTTATTAATAATGACATTCTTGGTAAATAAGATCTGTTTGACACTAGCACGAGGAAGGTTATTTCATTATAAGATTGAATATATATGACGGCTATTGCTGTACATGCTATCGTAATTGGTAGGAGTAGTATGGGCTGCACTTTGCCTCACTTTGGACTTTGACCCCGACCTTGTGACGTCATAGGTCAAAGGTCAATGACCTTGGCCCGGGGTCAATGACCTAGGGGTACCTAGGACCACCCCCTCTAAATTTTGGCAGGGGTACCTTGGCCCACCCCCTAAATTTTGGCAGGGGTACATAGGACCACCCCCCTTAAATTTTGGAAATTGCCAAATCTAAAAATTTGCTATGGTAGCCTAGGACCATAGTATGTACCTCTATCAGTATTGGGTGTCTATGTCGTTCCCTTTCATGGGTAAAAAATTGCCAAAAATTCAAATTTCGGGGTTTTTTGACCTAATTTATCCCCTTGGATGAGGTGTTATTACCCTATATAGTTATATGGGCGTATACAGGGGTCCACTACCTTTCATAACATATGGGTATATTAATGCACCCGTTGAAAAATTTGGGAGGGGTACCTTGGCCCACCCCTTAAATTTTGGAAATTGCCCAATTTCAACATGCGGTATCATAGTACAGGACCCTAATATGTATCATGATAAATTTGGGTGGTCTACCTCGTTTCCTTCTAGGGGTACAAAATTGCCAAAAATATAAACGTAAGCAATACGTTGTACCACGTGTTTGGTTTTTCGACCTAATTTATCTCCTTGGATGAGGTCCTATTACCTTATATGATTATATGGTCATGTATAGGGGTCCATTACCTATCATAAGACATGGGTATATTAATGCACCCCTTGAAAAATTTGGGAGGGGTACCTTGGCCCACCCCTTAAATTTTGGAAATTGACCAATTTCAACATTGGGTATTATAGTATAGGACCCTAATATGCATTATGATAAATTTGGGTGGTCCACCTCATTCCCTTCTAGGGGTACAAAATTGCCAAAATATAAACGTAAGCAATACGTTATACCACGTGTTTGGTTTTCGGCCTAATTTATGTGCTTGGATGAGGTCCTATTACCTTATATAGTTATATGATCATGTATAGGGGTTTATTACCTATCATAAGACATAGGTACATTTGTGCACCCCCGGGAGGGGTACAATGGTCCACCCCTTAAATTTTGGAAATTGACCAATTTAAACATTTGGTATTATAGTACAAGACCCTAATATGTATTATGATAAATTTGGGTGGTCCACCTCGTTCCCTTCTAGGGGTACAAAATTGCCAAAAATATAAACGTAAGCAATACGTTATACCACGTGTTTGGTTTTTGGTCGATTTTATTCCCTTTGATGAGGTGTTATTACCTTATATGTTTAATGAGCGTATACAGGAGTCTATTACCTTTCATAAGACATGGGTATATTGATGCACCCCTTTAAATTTTTGGGAGGGGTACCTTGGCCCAACCCTTTAATTTTGGAAATTGCTTAATTTCAACATGTGGTGTCATAGTACTGGATACTAATATGTATCATGATAAATTTGGGTGGTCCACCTCGTTCCCTTTTAGGGGTACCAAATTGCCAAAATATAAACGTAAGCAATACGTTATACCACGTGTTTGATTTTTGACCTAATTTATCTCCTTGATGAGGTCCTATTACATCATATAGTTATATGGTCATGTATAGGGGTCCATTCCCTATCATAAGACATAGGTACATTGATGCACCCCGGGAGGGGTACAATGGCCCACCCCTTTAATTTGGAAATTGCTCAATTAAACATTTGGTATTACAGTATAAGACCCTAATATGGATCACTATAAATTTGGGTGGTCCACCTCGTTCCCTTTTAGGGGTACAAAATTGACAAAATATAAACGTAAGCATTACGTTGTACCACGTGTTTGGTTTTTGACCTAATTTATTCCTTTGGATGAGGTCCTATTACCTTATATGGTTATATGGTCATGTATATGGGTCCTCGCTATCATAGTACATGACCTCAATATGTATCATGATAAATTTGGGTGGTCCACATCGTTCTCTTTTAGGGGTACAAAATTGCTAAAATATAAACATAAGCAATATGTTGTACCATGTGTTTGGTTTTTGGCCCAATTTCTTCCCTTTGATGAGGTTTTATTACCTTATATGGTTATATGGTCATGTATATAGGTTCATTTCCTATCATAAGATATGGGTACATTGATGCATCCTTTAAAAATTTGGGAGGGGTATCTTGGCTCATCCACTCGGTTTTAGAAATTGTTTAATATAAGCATTTGGTATCATAGTACAGGTCTCCAATATGTACCACTATAAATTTGGATGGTCCACATCGTTCCCTTTTCATAGGTAAAGAACTACCAAAAATCAAATTTCGGAGGTTATTGACCCCTATTTAGCATGTTATATGGTTTATTACCTTTATATGTTTATGTTCCCTTTTAAATTTGGGAATTATCAAATAACAAAATTCGGTAAACGTTTTCTAAGACCCATTGTAGATGTTGATGTTCCTCTTATGGCCAAATATTCAAAATTTAAATGTTATTGACCGGCTTTATTATTGAATAAGTACAGGATTTATTACTTTTTTCATAAGACACAGGTGTATTTGTGTACCAATCTTAAATTTTGGAAGGGGTACATTTCTTATTGTCGTATCAATAATTGGTAATTGTTCATTGGGTAAATCATTACGATCACGTGATCGGTTATTTGACCTATGATGGGATTAGGAGTCCAGGACATTGGTACATTGAAACTTTGTAGGATAATTTGAGAATGCGTCATTGGTTTTGATTATTCCCGCCAAATATAAACGTAAGCAAGACGTTGTACCACGTGATTGTCCTTGATGAGGTAGTGTACAGGGATTCATTTCCTTTGTTGTGGTACTTCTTAAGTTTGAGTACACACACACTTCTAGAAAACAGTTGGTTCTACTCAGGTAAACAATTGACGGACATTATTGACCTTATTGAACATATAATGATATGATTAACTCTAAGACTTAGGTATATCAAGAGAAGTATTCTTTAAATTTGGGAATGGTGATAAACAGAATTTTAACATAAGGTGCGAAATTTGAAACAATACATTGAACTTTAGTCACAGCTCATAGTTTAAGATCATTGGTGGTGATTGATTTGAAATCTGATAGCTAACCTTATTGAATCTTATGACTCATAGACGAAAGGCAATACATGCTACAACAGTTTAAAATTTAATCATAAGGTGATGTAATCTGACACTAGCAAAGTTATTGTGTATGCAATTTGATTGGATGATCACTATCTTTCCTGCAATCTGATTGGTTGATCACTATCTTTCGTGCAATTTGATTGGTTGATGATTTTCAAATCTTTGCTGTATTCAGTTTTAAGTTTGTTTAACATTTAAAAATCTTGGTTTCGTTCAACATTTTGCACTCACTGATAAATATGATCAAAACCGTTTATTTGTTAATCGAATAGTTAAAAACCGGTTAAAGTTTGACGGTTAACCGTGAAACGTAAAATTTTTTTTGCTTGAAACTTTTTGTTTAAAAATTCTTGCTTTCAAATTTTTGTTTGATTTTTTTTTGTTTCAAAATTTTGTTTGACATTTTTCGTTTCCAAATTTTTTGTTTCAAAATTTTTTGTTTAAAAATTTTTCGTTTGAAATTTTTTGTTTGAAAATTTTTGTTCGAAAATTTTGTTTAAAATTTTTTGTTTGAAATTTTTCGTTTCCAAATTTTTTGTTTGAAATTTTTTGTTTCAAAATTTTGTTTGAAATTTTTTTTCGCTTCAAAATTTTGTTTGAATTTTTTTTCGTTTGAAATGTTTTGTTTGAATTTTTTTTCGTTTCAAAATTTTGTTTCAAAGATTTTTTGTTCTAAATTTTTGTTTCAAAGTTTGGTTTGACATTTTTAAAAGTTTGTGCACTCATTAGTAAAGAACCGGAACTGTTTAGAGCAAAAACCTCTGGCAACATGTGGTGCAATAGTACATGTCAGAACATGATAATGCAACGTCATCAGTTTTGCATTATCGTTCGAGTTAGTATTCATGATAACATCATCATGGCTACTTGTCTGCAGTTTCTAAACACACGTGATGTGATGAAATCATTTACCAAGATTACTGATTTACAACAGAATGTACCTTATAGAATCTTAGCTAGCCAAATGATCCCTACAAAGTTTGGATTAAGAATCGTAGTGAAGCTTGAAAATGATAAGAATATAATTTTACCAGCAAGATATTTACCCATGGAAGCATCAAAACAAGAAGAACTACTGCGTTTCTTAAATACTGGATCTGTATCTTTATGTTACAAAGGATTCTTGGGTCGAAGTCATCAACTTGAATTTAGTACACAGCAATTGTGATGAAATCATGAATCAGCACATTTCTTTCCAATGACGTCAGCCGTAGTTGTATGAATGTGGTTGGTCGGCATGACGTCAGCAACTGTGATGAAATCATGAATTCAAACGTCAGCACATTCCTTTCCAATGACGTCAGCAATAACTATAAACCAGCAAATACAGTGTCATCCCACGAAATCATTTGAGCAAGTGCTTTTCAGGAGGAAAGATGTGTACTTCTAACGATAAAGAGTTCATCTTCGCAAGCTATTATCCAATAAATATATTTCAAACAAAACATGTGATGATTGGTATCAGTGCTAGAACATTTGAACCTGTGATTCGATTGGGCAAAGCAGAACAATTTGGTGTACAACTGACCTGTGAAGAATGGCAAATATTATGTTCACGAATCGACCAAATGAACGATTATTTTCATGATGAGCTAAATGTGACCATAGTCAAATCATTAGGCTCAAATCATGAAGTGGTGATGCGTACAGTCCTCGAAGAGAAGATGGTGCTGTTACGTAAAAAGAGTACATTCCATGTCCCTCGCAACATGGTGTATCTAACACAAACGGAATGGAACAAATTTATCAGCGTATTTCAGTGTGTGAAACATGCAGTGGAAGTGTGCAACAAAACTAGTATATTCCTGAAAAAGTACTATTTTGAAAAATGTGTTATGCATATTGTACAACATGTATCTAGATATTGTGATGGTTGTCAACATCGTTCGTGGGTGCATACCTGTATTGATAAACAGTTTATTTGTGATCAAATGGACATTGAGTTTCCACCAATTGATATTGCATTAGACCTTAAAAGACTTCAACTGGAATTAAAATTATATGCTAAAGACAAACTAGTGCAAGAAGTTCAAAATACATTGTATCGACAATATCCAGAACCACTATCTGGTATGGATGTATGTGGAGTGTAATAAAATGATCCATTTCAATGAATTGTGTTTTTTCATTTCAAGTACAACCCCAGGTTCTGACGTGTACTATTGCACCACAATGTTGTCAAAGGTTTTTGTTCTAAACAGTTCCAGTTCTTTACTAATAGGTGCACAAACTTTTAAAAATGTCAACTCAAACTTTGAAACAAAAATTTCAAACAAAAATCTTTGAAACAAAATTTTGAAACGAAAAAAATTCAAACAAAACATTTCAAACGAAAAAAATTCAAACAAAAATTTGAAGCGAAAAAAATTTCAAACAAAATTTTGAAACAAAAAATTTCAAACAAAAAATTTGGAAACGAAAAATTTCAAACAAAAAATTTTAAACAAAATTTTCGAACAAAAATTTTCAAACAAAAAATTTCAAACGAAAAATTTTTAAACAAAAAATTTTGAAACAAAAAATTTGGAAACGAAAAATGTCAAACCAAAGTTTCAAACAAAAAATTTAAAAACTTTTTAAATGTTAAAACAAAACTTAAAACTGAATACAGCAAAGATTTGAAAATCATCAACCAATCAGATTGCACGAAAGATAGTGATCAACCAATCAGATTGCAGGAAAGATAGTGATCATCCAATCAAATTGCATACACAATAACTTTGCTAGTGTCAGATTACATCACCTTATGATTAAATTTTAAACTGTTGTAGCATGTATTGCCTTTCGTCTATGAGTCATAAGATTCAATAAGGTTAGCTATCAGATTTCAAATCAATCACCACCAATGATCTTAGACTATGAGCTGTGACTAAAGTTCAATGTATTGTTTCAAATTTCGCACCTTATGTTAAAATTCTGTTTATCACCATTCCCAAATTTAAAGAATACTTCTCTTGATATACCTAAGTCTTAGAGTTAATCATATCATTATATGTTCAATAAGGTCAATAATGTCCGTCAATTGTTTACCTGAGTAGAACCAACTGTTTTCTAGAAGTGTGTGTGTACTCAAACTTAAGAAGTACCACAACAAAGGAAATGAATCCCTGTACACTACCTCATCAAGGACAATCACGTGGTACAACGTCTTGCTTACGTTTATATTTGGCGGGAATAATCAAAACCAATGACGCATTCTCAAATTATCCTACAAAGTTTCAATGTACCAATGTCCTGGACTCCTAATCCCATCATAGGTCAATAACCGATCACGTGATCGTAATGATTTACCCAATGAACAATTACCAATTATTGATACGACAATAAGAAATGTACCCCTTCCAAAATTTAAGATTGGTACACAAATACACCTGTGTCTTATGAAAAAAGTAATAAATCCTGTACTTATTCAATAATAAAGCCGGTCAATAACATTTAAATTTTGAATATTTGGCCATAAGAGGAACATCAACATCTACAATGGGTCTTAGAAAACGTTTACCGAATTTTGTTATTTGATAATTCCCAAATTTAAAAGGGAACATAAACATATAAAGGTAATAAACCATATAACATGCTAAATAGGGGTCAATAACCTCCGAAATTTGATTTTTGGTAGTTCTTTACCTATGAAAAGGGAACGATGTGGACCATCCAAATTTATAGTGGTACATATTGGAGACCTGTACTATGATACCAAATGCTTATATTAAACAATTTCTAAAACCGAGTGGATGAGCCAAGATACCCCTCCCAAATTTTTAAAGGATGCATCAATGTACCCATATCTTATGATAGGAAATGAACCTATATACATGACCATATAACCATATAAGGTAATAAAACCTCATCAAAGGGAAGAAATTGGGCCAAAAACCAAACACATGGTACAACATATTGCTTATGTTTATATTTTAGCAATTTTTACCCATGAAAGGGAACAAGATGGACCACCCAAATTTATCATGATACATATTGAGGTCATGTACTATGATAGCGAGGACCCATATACATGACCATATAACCATATAAGGTAATAGGACCTCATCCAAAGGAATAAATTAGGTCAAAAACCAAACACGTGGTACAACGTAATGCTTACGTTTATATTTTGTCAATTTTGTACCCCTAAAAGGGAACGAGGTGGACCACCCAAATTTATAGTGATCCATATTAGGGTCTTATACTGTAATACCAAATGTTTAATTGAGCAATTTCCAAATTAAAGGGGTGGGCCATTGTACCCCTCCCGGGGTGCATCAATGTACCTATGTCTTATGATAGGGAATGGACCCCTATACATGACCATATAACTATATGATGTAATAGGACCTCATCAAGGAGATAAATTAGGTCAAAAATCAAACACGTGGTATAACGTATTGCTTACGTTTATATTTTGGCAATTTGGTACCCCTAAAAGGGAACGAGGTGGACCACCCAAATTTATCATGATACATATTAGTATCCAGTACTATGACACCACATGTTGAAATTAAGCAATTTCCAAAATTAAAGGGTTGGGCCAAGGTACCCCTCCCAAAAATTTAAAGGGGTGCATCAATATACCCATGTCTTATGAAAGGTAATAGACTCCTGTATACGCTCATTAAACATATAAGGTAATAACACCTCATCAAAGGGAATAAAATCGACCAAAAACCAAACACGTGGTATAACGTATTGCTTACGTTTATATTTTTGGCAATTTTGTACCCCTAGAAGGGAACGAGGTGGACCACCCAAATTTATCATAATACATATTAGGGTCTTGTACTATAATACCAAATGTTTAAATTGGTCAATTTCCAAAATTTAAGGGGTGGACCATTGTACCCCTCCCGGGGGTGCACAAATGTACCTATGTCTTATGATAGGTAATAAACCCCTATACATGATCATATAACTATATAAGGTAATAGGACCTCATCCAAGCACATAAATTAGGCCGAAAACCAAACACGTGGTATAACGTATTGCTTACGTTTATATTTTGGCAATTTTGTACCCCTAGAAGGGAATGAGGTGGACCACCCAAATTTATCATAATGCATATTAGGGTCCTATACTATAATACCCAATGTTGAAATTGGTCAATTTCCAAAATTTAAGGGGTGGGCCAAGGTACCCCTCCCAAATTTTTCAAGGGGTGCATTAATATACCCATGTCTTATGATAGGTAATGGACCCCTATACATGACCATATAATCATATAAGGTAATAGGACCTCATCCAAGGAGATAAATTAGGTCGAAAAACCAAACACGTGGTACAACGTATTGCTTACGTTTATATTTTTGGCAATTTTGTACCCCTAGAAGGAAACGAGGTAGACCACCCAAATTTATCATGATACATATTAGGGTCCTGTACTATGATACCGCATGTTGAAATTGGGCAATTTCCAAAATTTAAGGGGTGGGCCAAGGTACCCCTCCCAAATTTTTCAACGGGTGCATTAATATACCCATATGTTATGAAAGGTAATGGACCCCTGTATACGCCCATATAACTATATAGGGTAATAACACCTCATCCAAGGGGATAAATTAGGTCAAAAAACCCCGAAATTTGAATTTTTGGCAATTTTTTACCCATGAAAGGGAACGACATAGACACCCAATACTGATAGAGGTACATACTATGGTCCTAGGCTACCATAGCAAATTTTTAGATTTGGCAATTTCCAAAATTTAAGGGGGTTGGTCCTATGTACCCCTGCCAAAATTTAGGGGGTGGGCCAAGGTACCCCTGCCAAAATTTAGAGGGGGTGGTCCTAGGTACCCCTAGGTCATTGACCCCGGGCCAAGGTCATTGACCTTTGACCTATGACGTCACAAGGTCGGGGTCAAAGTCCAAAGTGAGGCAAAGTGCAGCCCATACTACTGTAGGCTAAAAGGGATATATTTTTGGTCGTGTGAGAGATGCAACATAGTTCGGTTCCATTCCAGAAGTAGATTTCGTAGACTGCGACACATCTGTAGTGCATTGCACTGGTTGTGCTTGTGCAAGTGGTTTCTGTATACACCTAAGCAGGTGAACGGGATCGAGAACATATATCTACAGATTCAGCACTACTTTCAGATAACGGTGGACTGCGCCAGTTCTTGCGAGGATCCCTTCCTGTATCTTCTGATGAGTTGCAGGCGGGAGGCACAACTATCCCCGGTAACCGATGCGTGATCCAAAAGGATCAAAGCAATGAAAACAAGAGAGGTAGTATATAAGTAGTATACAGTATAAAATAGGTAGGTAGTATACAGTTAGTATAAAGTAGGTAGGTAATATATAGGTAGTATATAGTAGTAGGTAGTATATAGGTAAAAAGCACCCCGTTCGTATAGGTGTTACAGGTAGCCCAAGTAAAGTAACAAAAAGAGTTGGTCTGACCTTCAAAAATTTAAGATAAAACCCTCCAGAAGTTGGGACCTTCTGTATGACTCCTAAGTAGAGTATCTGTACTAATCTGACAACTTCGTTTGCTATATTTGATCATTGCATAGTACAGTAAGTAACTACAAGCGGAGTTAGGTTCGAATAGGGTTGCCAACTGGCTAGTTTTTTCACCGGCCTGGCCGGAAATATTGCCGTTATTTTGAAAGCTGGTGACCGGTACAAACTTCTTACTAGCCCCTTTGTGACCGGTTTTCTCGAATTTGTATCTAGTTCCAAGCAGTTTCATCTAGTTTGAAGTATAGATTTAAAACGTAATTTTTATTCTGTAAATCTATAACTCTCGCCTTTCAACATCTATCAACGATTAATATATTTTGCTCATGTCTTTAGATATTTTAAAGAGCTGACAGGGACTACATCAGTGAAAATTTGAAATTTACTTGTAAAGAATTATATATATTTATTGAGAGTGAAAAATGACTTCTTAAATCAATTTTCTGTAGTTGAAGTATACGTTTAAAGAAAAAAAAAATCATTTCCCACCCGTAAATACATTTTCTTCTCATGGATGGGTCCAAACAGAGATACTTCACATTTAGACTTATATCATAGGGAATTTTGAGGGGGTACCGGTTTTTATATTTTCCAGAGTGGCAACGCAAGGTTCGAAGAAAAATCAATACCAAGGATATTGCCTTCCGAGCATATCAGAAATAACTAGTTACTGGCAGTGAGTATCTGCATTTGTCTTTATTGTTTGGTATGAGCAAAGCTTTGCGCAGTATAATTGGCATTTATACCCAGTATCGAATAACGTTCTATTTTTCTGTAATCGGTCACAATAATAGTATTATAAATTAGTGAAATGTGTGACAACAGTTACATGAACAGCAGTGCTGCCATCTGATTCCTTAGATGTTATTTCTATGCTATAGCACGTAAGAACAAAAAATGGCAGAACTGCTACTCTTGAAGCTGTTGTCAGCCAATTCAGAAGTTTACAAAACTATTATTGTGACCGATTACAAAAAACAGAACGTTATTCGCTGTTTGGAATAAATATCAAATATACTGCGTAAAGCTTTGTTTATACCAAACAACAACAACAACAACAGCAAAAACAAATTCTCACAGCTAGTAACTAGTTATTTTTATATACTCGTAAGGAGATGTCTTAGGTGTTGAATTAACACACAAGTAGCACGCTAAAGGGGTAGTCATTTTGCGTTATTTCTATATATATATAATTATATATATATATATGAGTTTTATTTATTCACTAAGTTTCATACAGTACAAGGCCATTTGGCTGAAAGTGAACAACATAGAATAAACAAAAACAAAAAGTAACAAATACATAAATAAAGAAGGTTTACTTATCAATTTAGAATATTCTCTTCAACTGAGTTCTAAAGTTTAGTTCAGAAGTAAAAACGTTGACATCCGTTAAAACTGTATTGTAATCATGCGTTAGTCTGTAAACCAGGGAGCACTGAACACTTAATAACCGAGGTGTCTCTTAAGTTAGCAAATTTAGAGAACGAGTTCGGCTCGGAGAAACAGAATGAAATGATTATTTTTCTTTTCTTAATTCGCTACACAGTAACTTTTTCTGTCGATAAAGTGACGAATCCGCCAACTAACATACATAAAACAACAGTAATATAACACACTTATTTGGTGGCAAAATATCATACGTTATTTGAAAAACATTTTCTAGCTTCTGTAATATACGTAGTTAGATCTTTCCACAGAGATATGCTCAAAGTAATTAAAGTAGAACGTTTCAATCAGGTGTGTAAAACGTAATTAAAGACCACTCATCATTGCACGTAGTCATTTTATTGGTGTTTTAAGTATATTAAGAGTCAGACCAAATCGAACAAGGAGTTATTTCGATGAATAGAACAAGAAGTTTCGTCTAGCATTGTGAAGTTACAGTAGACTTCCAAACTATGTGAATTCAATATTGAAAAAAGGCATAGTAGGTCTATACCTTAGGCTGCATTAAGGAGAGAATGTGAGAGATTAATCTAGTTCATTTGATGCAGAATCCACATCAAATTAGATTTTCACTATCCTTTTTAATTATTATGTGTTATTGAGAACATAATTTTACTGAAATGAAAATGAAACCTACTCTTGAGATTCGAAATCCATAGCAAATAAGCTATTCCATTGCCTCTTATTACTATGGAATCCACATTCTTGCAATAGGTAAACGATATCTACCACTTTCTGTTACAGTAGAGAAATATAGGCGAAAATGCAAACAATTTTTGTGTTATTGAATTCATTTCAATCACCGTTTCTCGATATCTGTAACTGTTTTTCACTATGGATATCAAAGTTGAAACCGAAAACTAGATTTTCTACTTCTGGTTTGTATACGGAGAGGAAGTAGAAAATACATTGAGTACGGACAATCAATATAAAAAGCCATAGTCGCTATTCTTCATCGTTTTAGTTCTCGGAAGATGAATGTTGAAACTGTGAGAAACAGTAAATTTTGATCACTTCCGATTTTAGTGAAGATATACAAGTGCAGATGGTACTTTTCTTCCAGACGTCGAATCGATTCCAAATAAAACTATTTGCCGTTATCTGTTACCATTGTTTGCTCTTTGGCAATCAACATTGAAAGCGGAAACGATTGATATTTATCAATTTGAATAGAGAGTTAACAGAGAAAATGGATTATATTCTTGGGACATAGCGTCAATTCAAGAAATTCACTTATGGCTATCTTTTACAGTTTTGGCTCTATCATTATCAACGTTGATATCAGCATATTTAATTTCTTTCACTTCCGGTTTGAATAAAGTGTTAACGGAGGAGATAAAACTTATGGTTCAGACACTGAATCACTTGTTATCTCTTTCCGTTCTTCCTCTTTGGATATAAATATTAAAACCGGAAGCAGTAGTCAATTTCTACCACTTCCTGTTTCAGTAGGTTGTTACAGATGAAGTAAGTTGATACTCTTATTCACACGCTGAATCAATTAAAACAAAATTTCTTGTTACTATATGTTATCATCTTTCTTAGCAACGGATGTTGAAACTAGAAATGGTTAAATCTCACCACTTCCCATTAAATGAAGGGTTACTAAGTAGATGTAACATAGTCTTACGACTCTCACTCGATTCCAAGAAACGGCTTCTTGCTATCTCTTATCGTTCTTGATTAACAGACACACAAACAAAGCCAATCTACAAGACTTCCAATACTTATGCGTAGCATAATTTGGAAGTTTAATTACAAATATAACATTTTTCAATATATGACAATTAAAGATAAATGACAAAATCCAATTAATTTTGTTAAGTGTATGCACAGGTTCTCTCGCAACACCGCATCACTTCCATGAAGATTTTATATGCTATGTTCTTGATAATTAAAAGCAAATCACGGAAAGAAGAAACTATACATTGTTTCCTTACCGAGAAATATTTTCCTTATGAGTCTGAGATTTTTTTTCATTATGCGTTTGCTTGCATAATAATAGACGTCATCTAATACTCGTCTAATATTAACTTTTTTAATATTCTTGTTGAAAAGTGCGCCTCTTCTTAGAACTTCTAGCCAATGTTTTTTTGTGAATACCTTTCATAAGTTCAAACAGATAATGTTAGTAACATGAATTAACATGGTTATATGATAGATTGAACGAGATCACTAACTAGAGAAAGTATATTGAGTTTTGTAAACGAATATTAAATTATTACTCCAAATTGCAACCGAGGTTAATTGATACGGAAACACACACTAGTTATGAATATTTTAATTAACAAAAAAGTGGGAAATTAATTTCGAAATGTTCTAATTATGGGAAATGTAATTATATATTTTCTTTCGAAAACCGATCTATTATTTAACCGATCTGTTTAAAAAACGATATACTGATGATATTATACACTAATAAATGCACCATTTACCTTTTATAAAGTTAGAAATACTGTATGTCAGTTTGCTCTTGCCGCATTACCAGCGAACAAGCACAAGAACTGTGAATGGAATATAACATTAATAATGTGAATGGAATATTAATGGTAATCAGGGATGGTGTGTCTGGCATTTCCCGAAAAGAAGTGTAGAATCGTTAAAGATATAAGAAAAAAGAAAAAAATGAAAAAACTAGAGCCTTAAGAAAGGAGTTTCCACTTTTGTGTATAATATGTAATGGAATGGAACATTTAACTTGATGAATATATTTAAATCCGGCTTAAGCAGTTGTTGAGGTTTTCGCAATATTGATTAGATGAACAGAGAGTGCTAGTTTACGAAAAGCATTGACATAACTCAAGCATTGTTTCAATTTTACCTAGTGCCATCCATTGTGCATGCTGCACTTTTATACAGCAATTTGTTATAATTTGGAAATCAGAGTGATTTTACATTTTATTATTTGAGTAGATAAGCTGGTTTCAGTGTATATTCTCTGAAAAGTTTAAAAGTCGGAAGGCTGTAATAAATGTCATTTAGAGTCAGTCATGTGTATTCACCCTACCGAAATAGTTGTAAAATTGTTTTATTTTAATAATTCTGTTATTCCTTTATTTTAATTTTGCGGTTTCACTGTGAAATTGAAACATAGAACTAAATGTAAAATTTGAAATACAAATGGTTATTAAAAATCAAAGAATATTTTAATATTCAATACAATGACAGATGCACACACAGTTGATTATTTTATATTGAGTCAAATTTGAATGTGTCACTTATGTAGGAAATACTGTATTTTCACCACCGGTTGTGTTTGATCTGCAGATCACCCCTACTTACTCTTGCCCGGTATCGGAGGTTCCATTACAGGAGATTGTATTTCAGCTGGACTTGCATTTTTATAGTGATAAGAAGCCAGACATTTCATAAAGATGAATGTAACTATTTTGTTACATAATGAGAAATATATACAAGAATATATACTACATAACTTATAAGTTACATATATATATATATATATATATATATATAAGTTTGAATAACCTGAATATTATAATCTTAATAATTGATTATCGAAACATATAATAGACCAGAAATGGGTACCTCACTAAATTGTCTTCATGAGGACTGATTTCACCCTCAATCTTCCTCATTTCTGTAGATGAGGGCGAATGAATCTGGGTGTGAGAGAGTCAATTAAGGTGTCAGTGAAGATGGGTGAGAGGAAGTCGATTGAAGGTAAACGCATTATTAATGTTTATGTATAAGGGCAAGCGAGTCTAAATGTGAGCGAGTTGATTAAGGGTGGGTGTGAGTAAGGATTAGGACATTAATAATATTTGAATGTGAGGACGTATGAGTGTGAATGTATTGATTGAGGGTGCGTGTAAGTCAGAGTGATGAGGACATCAATAATATTTCAGTGTGAAGGAATCAAATGAGGGTGAGTGAGAGTGGGGGTTGACAAATGTGCCCATCACCAGAATTTATTCCCGAATAATGTTTGCTCGAAAAGTTGATTCTTTGGAAATGGGTGAGCAGCGCCTTCACGTGAATTTCAAATGGAGTAGCAACTTCGTTGGCAGAGAGAGATATAATTTGTTCGTTTCTAGTAAAAGTATTATGATACGCGGTTTTCATAACCTCTTTTGAAAATAGCCTAATACCATTCAGAGAGTTCTGTAGAGACGAATAAATAAATAAATAAATAAATAAATAAATGATATACTGATGGAGCCTGGTACAGGCCATAAGGTTGAGTATTGAAACCTCTCAGCCAAGTTCTTTTAATTATAGTCGGGTCGTTAAAGATGAAGGTGATTTAGTATTGGCAGCCTGGTATACGACACTTTTTCTATTGTCCACTTCCAGCAGTTTCTTTTGAATTCAGAGACACCCTCGTTCTAATCGCTAATGATAGAAATCCAAGTTTATTGTTCTGCCCGGCAACAGCAGCTCGTAAACACAATGCCATTGTAACCCCACGAATAGCACAATATAAGCTTCCTATCTATTCCACTTGCGTTATTACTGTTTAGAGGCTACGTAAACTTTGGATGTTTGTCATAGTATAGCATCCTTAGTTTATAACAGTAAATAATAAACCTAATCTAGTAACTTTTTGTTTAACATGTAGATTTGAAGTGGATAATAACCTGAAGTATTGAATTTTGAAGACATACAACTTTGGTGAATTGGCAGCACTGTTGTTCATGTGGTATCACAGAAGTCCAATCAATGTCCTCCTGTCGATAATTGCATCGTGCACAATTTCAGTGATTTTTCCATTAGTTCGCAAGTTACAAAGGCGCATCGAAATAAATGATCCACCCTATCTATCTATCTAATCTATATCGATATATATATATATATATATATATATATATATATATATATATATATATATATATAATAGTCACTGTTTTAGTAATGGAATATACTCATATATATTATACATAATTACAATATCTAATATCATACAATACGATGATACGATTTGGCTAATTGTTATGCAAAGCATACGTTGTTCTTTAAGCATAAACAAGTTACATATTGTTAATTGCATAGTGCCGAATGCCGAGGAATATTGTTCTTGTAACCTGTGCGTGGTGGAAAATAGCAATCTACGTTGGTTGACATTTTACGAAAGTTGTTCTGTAGAACATCTGGAAAATTTTGAAACAGTTTATATATACAGGAAGTTTTAAGCTAAAATTCATTAACTGTGGTAAACTGTATGGCAGCGGTGCTGCCGAGAGACACATTTGACTTCTTCTCACTGAGTGTCATTAGATTGTAGAGGCAACAAGAGGAAAAAATTCATCAAATGCCAAGAGAGAAAAAATGGCAACGCGAGGAAAACTTTTAAAGTGTCCACGGATTGAGGAGGAGATGAAGATCTGAATCCTGAAGCCACGCTAAAGTGGGATATCCGTTTCAACCAAAATGATACAAGAAGAGAGTAAAAGCAAAGAAAAGAAAGAAAAAGTACATTTTTACTTTTAGAGGAACTCCTAAATGATGTTTCAACTTTATAAAGAGGGAAGATTTGACCATGAGAATACGATATAAACTTGTTCAGAAACTCCCAGCACTATATGAGAATAACGTTTTGGAGTTTCATTTCTATGTTGTAAAACTTGGAACAACTTACAACTTTAAGCTGTCCCAAATTCCCAATTGAATGAGGTTTCACACACCTTTGATGTTCATTTAGCAAAACCATGGACGCTGACAGAACAAATATTTTGACTGTTAAAACTAGTGGACATAAAAAAAGAACACACTCACACCCACAAAATAAATTTCATTTTCACTTAATAAATAACAGTGTTTCGTGTATTATAAATATATTGATAATGTTATGTAAATATATTAAAATATTTAGATATTTAGAGAATATTGCTTATGAATAGAATATATGCATACTGGATATTACTATTGAAAATGTATCTGTACATTGATATGAGATGAAAGGATTGATGGATTGTTAGCTAACAAGTTTTATTGCATGAAATTATAACGACAACAACACAATATCACATTCTGCGTGCAGCTATTTCAAGGCAAAGTGAAGGGGAATATTTATTCTTATTAGTAAGATAGGTGCCATTAGCTTATGCAGATAATTATTCACACAACTAAGAAAATAAACACAACATTATAATGGGAACCGTAACAAATTAATGAAATCAAAACAAATCTAATTAATCTAATATTCGATAGTAATAGTTTT
This sequence comes from Thermobia domestica, assembly GCF_964235325.1. Classification (NCBI taxonomy): domain Eukaryota; kingdom Metazoa; phylum Arthropoda; class Insecta; order Zygentoma; family Lepismatidae; genus Thermobia; species Thermobia domestica. Next base: position 172,631,435 of record NC_137456.1, on the reverse strand, counting down.
ATATCTATTTGATTTAACCCGTCTGTGGTAACCTACCAACAATCTGAGTTAGCGTTGTCATCATAACAAAAACAAGAAGGATATAGAAAGGATAACTTACTGGCCAGGAGAGTGTGCTGCCATTGTTGGAGTTCTTCGAGAAGCCAACCATAATTTCAGCTATCCAAATCATAACTTGTTATTGAGAATGAGGCTTTATATACTGTTTTGGCAAGACAGTTTCCATTTCAGCAGAAGTTGTTTACATTCTTTAACAAGGCTGCTGCAAACCTCTGTCGTATTAAAGAATATTGATATTGCTTTTTTTGCTTTTATTCTTTAAAAATGAGACTTTAAAAGTTTTAATTATACTCAAATAGTTTCACAAAATTTTCATTAAACAACACACAACCTTACTTGCTTGAAGCTTGTTCTTAGTCATTGTCGTAAGGACATGATTTTGGAAAGAACAAGTTTTGCAAATTTTAATTATACTCAAAATACAAAGATGAAAGCAAGTAGTAAATTATAAAGTTAACTCCAAAGTGGCAGTGAATATAAAGTGTAAAGCAAATGTAAGTGCCTAGTACTTATTTGAACAAGTGTACATAAATTGTACTAATGGTTGCAATACATTTTTATTTTGAAATTTTACTGAATATATATAAGATAAAATCTAGCAACCAAAATATTTGAGTATCAGCAATGAAATTAGTGCTGACAAGTAAACCTTACGTTTGGGTGAATCGAGTTGCTGACTGAGACACATATGAGAAAGTAGTACTAAATGTGGTCAGTATTTCAGTGAAGTTTTAGGTGCGAAGCTCCAGGGGTTTAGGAGATACAGCTACCAGAACATCACATGAAAGTACAGAATAGTCTTCATACAGTTGGAGGTAAAAGCCCTGTAAGACCTCTTGTAACGACAAAAGGTGAATAACAAATATATGGGTACATATTAGGACTAGGGGGAAGTCATATAGTAAGGGTATACCTGACGGCGGCCATCTTGAAATCCGCCATTTTGAATTAAGGTTAAGTTTTTAAAATAGGAATAGGGTCATGTGATACATGATTTAAGACTCAAATTTAATCAGAAGAACAATGGTGACGTTAATTTTGATTTTCGCGCAATTGGTAAAAAGTTACAGGGAAATTAAATATTGTTGCTGCATATGTATTAGTCCTTTACCCCACCTTGTAAATTTTGTTTTAATGATAATAATTAAATAAAAAGCAGATGGATAAATATTAGGTCTATGGTAAGAGTTGCCTTGTTGACGGCTTTGTTAAATCCGTCATTTTGAATCAGACAAAAGTTTTAAACAAAACGCATAACAGTGACACCTTATTAATAGCAAATTTTACCATAAATCCAACGGTATAACCATTTTTGCTTTATCATTAACCAGCATTTGTTATCGCATAAACAAGTTGCTAATTTAAATAAAAATGACCAAAGTGGAACTGAGTCATAATTGAACTTGGGTCTTTGGTGTTTTCCAGAAAAGTCCTCAATTAGTACAATCAATATGTAATTCAGAAAAGAGTGCATGACTTGCACAAATGCTTTGCTCACAGTGAGCACACCTGACACAGGCAATCGAGTTACACTTGACACATTTGTCGTTAACAATTCCGTCAAAGCAGTAGTCGTAAGAAGCGATCCATTTAACTTTGTGCTGGTTAATGATAAAGCAAAAATTGTTAAAAATGGTTATGGTAAAATTTGCTATTAATAAGGTCTCACTGTTATGCGTTTTGTTTAAAACTTTTGTCTGATTCAAAATGGCGGATTTGAACATGGCCGCCATCAATGCAACTCTTACCATAGACCTAATATTTATCCACCTGCTTTTTATTTAATTATTATCATTAAAACAAAATTTACAAGGTGGGGTAAAGAACTAATACATATGCTGCAACAATATTTAATTTCCCTGTAACTTTTTACCAATTGCGCGTAAATCAAAATTAACGTCACCATTGTTCTTCTGATTAAATTTGAGTCTTAAATCATGTATCACATGACCCTATTCCTATTTTAAAAACTTAAGCTTGATTCAAAATGGCGGATTTCAAGATGGCCGCCGTCAGATATACCCTTACTATATGACTTCCCCCTAGTCCTAATATGTACCCATATATTTGTTATGCACCTTTTGTCGTTACAAGAGGTCTTACAGAGCTTTTACCTCCAACTGTATGAAGACTATTCTGTACTTCCATGTGATGTTCTGGTAGCTGTATCTCCTAAACCCCTGGAGCTTCGCACCTAAAACTTCACTGAAATACTAATCACATTTAGTACTACTTTTTCATGTGTGTCTCAGTCAGCAACTCGATTCACCCAAACGTAAGGTTTACTTGTGAGTATACATAAGAAAATAATAATAATACTAAATACAAATGAAAATATTCACATAAAATAGAATGTCTATGTGAAATTGAAAATTGGTGAGCAATACATTGTTTTTGTAATTTACCAGTATATATATATATATATATATATATATATATATATATATATATATATATATATATATATATATATATATTAATAAATTATGTCTATAATACGTAAAGCAAGATGCTGAAGATTTAGAACGCTGTTAATCCATCTGATAGAAATTTGCATGTAGCTGAAGTGGTAGACATCTGGGAGTGATATTCATCATGGGTGACAAAGATGAAAATTGAGCATCTGGAATGGAGTGAAGTCTCAGAGGCATAAAGGCGTCGTAGCGTTTGATTCCCGTGGTCGTGACTTCCACTGAATCACACTGACCAAATATCTAGCAGGGGCGTCTACTGAGCGAACAGTGTTGTAGATATTCATGGAGATGACATCTTCAGGATGGGCATCGATGAGGGATGACGAAATCTGCAGGAAACTCGTGAAGCGTGTTGATTCTTGCGGCGTGCACTTCCACAGAATCACGCTTGTGTAGAATCAGGCAGGGGTGTCGAGACGTGGAAACATCCATGGGCAGCTGGTCTTCTGGGGTGATCAGTCCCAAAAGCTCGGCGTGAGATGATATCGCTGAATAACATGTAGAAGTTGGCTGGAGACGACTTGAAGACTCTGACTGGAGAACATCTGGAGATGGAGAATTGTATACAATTGCCAGAGATTCATCTGATGGACTGTTCTTGGTCCAAGGCTATCAAGAACAGGGATCCTGTTATGCGTTGAAGATGGTGTGAACGAGAGATGAACATCGGAAGTCTGCAGTATCTGAAGGAGTGATGTAACTGCTGACACCATGCCCAATTCTTGCGAAAAATCGGGATACTATAGTAATTACGCGTCATCGCTTAACTTAGAAATTGTATTATTATTTCCCAAAGTGTCAGTGGAAGGAATTATGTACCAAATGACAAATCACCAGTATGTATAAACATATTTTTGAACGAACGAAAAGCTAGGACAGCAAACCATGGGAAATTATTTTAGAAATATCTATTGTTAGTATGTTGAAGCTAAAGAAAAGTCAAATATTCGATCTTATTTGACAAAGAGAAGTTGTATAATAACAAACACTCTCGAATAAAAATATAAATATTTTAGTAAGTGTTCTCGAGTTAGGTGAAAATATTGAAATCCGACGTTTCGAATGCAAACATTTCATTTATCTTGGAAGATTGTAATGAAGAGACCGAAGATATGTGGGGATATGTATATGGTGCCTATTTTGTAACAGAGCTATGAGTGGGAACTTCTGATTGGTTGCGAGAAATGCTGACCCATGATTGGCTGTTATCCAGGTGGCAGGTGCCTTTCACTGTTTGAATAGCGATCAGATGTTAGCAACACGTTTCTGAATAACACTTATACCATGTATAATAAGTATTCTGCTGAGTTTGTTAGAAGTGTAACCGATGAAAAGCAATATGGTGGTATAGAAATAATCCTCACTCTTGAGTTTTTTTGATCACTTTGTCTTGGGAAGTAACGACTCCTTTAAGGCAATCTCGATATCAGTAAGAGTGTAGCCATTCTCTTGTAGCGTCGAACGAAGATTGAATTCCTCTTGTAAACTTTTCTGGTCACTTACTGACACTGCACTGTAGGCAAAAGTATTTAGCATTGTAAGATGTTCTGACGGTTTGGGTACAAAATCTCGCGGCCAGAACCTCGCGGACCAAAACCTCGCCTCCCAAAACCTCGCGGCCCAAAATCTCGCCGGGCCGAAACCTCGCCTAGCCAAACCCTCGCCGCCCAAAACCTCGCGGGCCAAAATCTCGCGGGGCCATAACCTCGCCTGGCCAAAATCTCGCCACCCAAAACCTCGCGGGCCAAAACCTCGTGCCCCAAAATATCGCCATACCCAAAATCTCGCCTGACCAAAACCTCGTTGTAATGATCTCGCGACACAAAATCTCGCCTGGTCTAAATTAAGCGACCTGTCGCCTGGGAAGATATGTCGTCAGGATAAAACCTCTTCACGACGATATCTTCAATGTAGAATGTTCTATATATTTCTATATGTATATATTTAGTAATTACACAAAATTACATTAAAACAATGACAAGAAAAATTCTAATGCATGCTTTGGAAATCTATATATATAAAAATTAAATGACTATGTTTGTTATATTATACCTCTTGAGCCATCCTACCGATCTCAATCAAATTTTCAACACAGATGAGGTTCGAGTCTAGGATGTCTTTTATAATTGCAATTTGTCGGCACAACAAAAGGGAGGGGGATATATATATATATATATATATATATATATATATCTACAGAGCCGTAGCTAGAGATTTCGGCGCCCCTACTCTCGCCACACCAAGCTCTTCCTTCCTTTTTTTCTTTTTACTTGTAAGAAAAGCAACAGATATTGTTATACTACACTGAATTTTTATTAAGCTGCAGGCGAGATTTTGGCCCACGAGGCTTTGGCCACGCGATGTTTTGGGTGGCGAGGTTTTGGCCCGGCGAGATTTTGGGCAGCGAGGTTTTGGGCGGCGAGATTTTGGCCGGCGAGATTTTGTCCCGCGAGGTTTTGGGGGGCGAGGTTTTGGCCACGCGAGATTTTGGGCGGCAAGGTTTTGGTCACGCGAGGTTTTGGTCGGCGAGATTTTGTCCGTATCCCATAAAATAATCTTTTGCATGTAACCCTATGTGGGATTATATTTCAAATCAGTATGTCAAGTGAAACTAACAATACTAGGCGTTTTATCCAGCTTTGCAAACTAAAGACACTACAGTAACATAAACATTTAAATTTTAAGACCTGTACTGCATTAGCAGTACAACAGATAAACGAGGCCATGCACATCTAAAGTACCTTAGCGTTGGATATCATGACCGATATATGACGTATTTCGAATAAGTTGGACTTAAGAATCTGCAATTGTACAAAGTTGTTGTAATTACAATTACTTACAGCTATTGCTGTCATTAAGATTGCCATTAATCTCGGAAAATCAGGGACTGTCACGGAATAGAGATCTGCGTCCCGGTGTCTCGAAAGTATTTCTCGGGACGCTTAAATGTAAAATATTTCTCGGGCGGATTTCAGAGAAGGAAGGAAGGAATGGAATGTTATAGTTTGCTTAGCTGGGAATGTAATATAACAAACGCCACCAGAAAATAGTGCCAATGAATTAACCGTTTTATTTAAAAAAAACACAAACAGACAAAACATGTGAAAGGAAACATCATACCTTGAATGAGCTAAAAGATACACTGAAAGCCACGAAATATAACAGATCCTGAGAAATTTTAAAAAAAATGCTTACCAGGGGAGAGGGGAAATCATCTGCTTACGTTTGCTTAATTAGGGAGGAGAAGGTCTACTTAAATGACTAAAAATGTGATTACGTAATACTTGAACAACTTTATCTAATGGAAGAAAGTAAATTAGTATGTAACACTTCTTTTCATTTAAAGCATTACAAAGATTCTCATAATTTAGTAGCGACCATAGATTTTCATTATTGAAGTATGGCAACCCTAGCTGTAATGTTATTAAAAAATCACATTAAATAATTTCCAGAAATATGCCGTTTTAAGCAATGCTGCATGCTTTATCAATATTTAGCATATCACTGACACGGATTGATATATCAAATTGATTTACGCGGCAAAACTGTTTGTATATTAAAGACCTTATAAACTTAGCTATGATACTTACCTAAGCATCGTTTCGAAATAAAGTTTTACCATAAAATAGGTCAAGTTTTCAACCCATTATAACTTGGTTTTCATTTATTCGAATTACATCATATCACGATTATGGTATTCAAATGCTAGGGTACATTATTTGTACAGTCAGCGACAAAAGTCCTTTCCAATTGATAAAATTAGTTCCGTAAGTAACTTCAGAGTGGGAGGACAATTTGCATACAGTCTTCAGTAAATGAAAAAGAAAGTAATTTTCTGTACGTTCCAACCGTACCACTGTTGGTACGGTTCCAGCCATACCATCGTTATTCACAAAATAAATTTTACCAAACGGAAAGAACTTTTGTCACTAACTGTACATTGATCCGCCGATCTCAGTTGTGCCATTACTGGAGTAGAGGCTTTAAAAATTAAATCTTTTGTGATACTATAGCGTTTTTAATGTGCTGCATTATAAATTAGTTTACTATAGTATTTGAAATATGTTATAACCTAACGTATTCTCGTAAATAACATAATAAAGTTATACGTACATATATACATACATACACACACACACACATATATGGAATATTATATATAATATATATATAATATAACTTTATATTGACTTCTCATCATGTGTGCGTCTGTTTGTACTGTGGAGTATGTGAAACGATTATTCCCACATATGTTTCTTTCGTTCAAAATTGTAGTGTTTTTCTATCTATTGGTATAGAAGTTACACGGCTGTCTCAAGTTAAAGAAAAGAAACCTCACCGTATATGTTACAAATGAATCGATCAATGCAGAGAGGACCTGGGTTCATTTTCTGTAAAATTTGAGATAGACCTATGAGATAGACCTATGGAGTAAATATTCCTGCGCTCAACCTGTACAGTAATTCATTGTTATGTATGTTTGATAGCAAAACCTTCGGTTTTGTTTGTTTCTATGCATCAAGTTGGGTATGACCCTAGAGATCTGGAAAAGTTCATAAACCAAATTTCAGAAAATCGTGTTTCGGGTTATTTATACAATCGGTAATTAAATTATATACGTCCTGATCAGCAGTTCTAAGTGACACAAATTCAAAAACTGATAACTTCTCTACTAAGTGCTATCGAAGTGCAATTTTGAGTTCGACCGAATATTCTTCTGAAAATTAATAAGTTTCTGGCCAAGTTAGATACAATTAAAATATACAAATTCTCTAGATTCTGATCAAATGTTTCCGATTACAAAACTCCAAAACTCAAAAGTTTATGAATTAGCTAATAATAACTTTTGAGATTAAGATTTGATCCTTTTTTTTTTTTTTTTTTTTTTGAAAATGTTTTGAACTGCTTAAGTTTCTTTCAAAGTTCTTTAGTTTGGTTTCCATAGTTATGTGAAACTTTTCTCAAATTGAATTTTAAAACTATGAATAAAAGTGCTTTTCTCAAGCAAACGATAAGAATACATCTAAAAGAGGTAGGTTGAGGTTAGTTTTTCCATTTAACAAGGACATTCGTTTATTTTCACATAAACGTATAACGAGACATAACGTATAACGAGAGATTATAAGTAAGCGCTATATAATCATCCCTGTCAAAATGGCAGATGGGACCACGGAGGAAAAATATATAATAGGGTTCAATTTCCAAATCTTACTTCGTTCTACGTAAATCATTGTAGTGAGAATTCTTTAACAACTGAATATGTTAACCCCTTCTCACGCATTTCAAAGCAACTTGTTACTCAGGGAAAGGAGTTCTTGAGATATATATATATATATATATATATATATATATATATATATATATATATATATATATATATATATATATATATATATATATATAATATATATATGTGTGTGTGTGTGTGTGTGTGTGTGTGTTTTTTTTGTAGTTTCTGACATTTTTGAAACAATAGACCAACTTGAAAAGTTTTGCACCAGGCTAACTACACATCAATGGGTAACTTAACAAAGGCAAAGGAATAAAAGTAAATACTTATATTCAACCATGTTTCGTTACTCTGTTACACAGTTGAGAACAGAAAAACACTCCCTCTCACTTGCATAAAAGCTGTTATCATAAGAATAATTCGATAATAACCACTGATTCCGTCTTAAAGCACAGTTATGGACCATTAAACTAAAAATTTCAATTTTTCCATTTTATTTACAAGTGCGTAAGAATAGGTTTAAAATTTAATCAATGCTATGAAAATCTTTCTGTATTAATTTCGCACACATAATACGTGTATTAAGAACAACAAGAAAATTTGGATTCGTGTGAAGGAATGATTTGAAAATGAAACTTCAATTTTTAACCCGAGAAGAACGCTAATTTTACCCTTAGAAGGCCCAGGGGATTCCTCTGAGGCTCCCTGCTGCATATATAAGCTACCTGAACTCACCGCGACCATTTGTATTTTCCGTCATTAATAGGAAAGGCTACGCACTACTTTGCTATGAAATCACTTGCCAATGGTAATAAACAATGAATAGTATCAAATAATTAGAAAAGTTCATACTTTAATGGGAGCCTCAGGGGCATCCCTTGGGTCTTTACGTTAGTATAAAAAATAATGCTATTTTTCTGAGGTAAAATAAACAAAAATGCTTAGGAAACGCAATCATAGGGTGTATTTCAAAAAGAGAGAAAAATTCTAGAGCGCAGGACACGGGACGAAATGTCTATTAAGAATAATGGCATTAAAAAATGACCAGGGTGCCTCCGAGGTAACCCTTGGGCCTTTACGTCAATATAAAAAAATAACCATATATTTTTCTGAAGTAAAATAAGAAAACGTATGAACAAGTCAATCAGGGTTCATATTCCAAAGAGATAGGAGAATTCTAGAGCGGAAGACACGCGACGAAACATCTATTAAGAATAATTGCATTAAAAGTGGACCAGGGTGCCTCTGAGGCACCCCCTGGGCTTTCTCGGGTTAATTAAAGATGCACTTTATTCCTTAGGTTCAGTCGCTGAAAGAAGATAGCTTGAATTTAGTTACAATGCATGACTGATAGAAGGGAGGAGGAGTGTACCTAGGTAAAACTAAAACAATATGTATTCTTACAAAATATTATATATATATATTCTTCTTTAATTATTATGACGGAAATGGGCGATTCTACGGTTCAATAAGAAAAAGTTTCGCAAAAGGAATAGTACGTTTTGCGACTGAATTGTTTGTTGTAGTATATATTAAACTATTGTTCCATGTAAAGTCTACTATCCTTTATAAATAATATAGACTAAGTATTTTCGCATATAGTATTTTTTTATCCCATGTTCAGATTTCAGGAACAGTATTTTACATTAACCTACTTTTAATACTTAAACGTCTTGGTTAAAAATATTACTAATACCCATCTGGTTTATTCTATTCTGGATCTAAAAGAAGACGAAATTCAATCTGCGAACAAATAAGGGTAAATTCATGTCATTCCAACCAGTGTTGGGTACTAAAAAAGTATTTATTCACAAAGTTGTAATATATATTTAGAGAGTTGAAATTAAGCATACATATTTTTGTAAGATGTTCAGCATATTTCTGAACTGTCATTTTGTGCAGGTGTGTAAACATACTTTGCATTTTTCAAGTATTTGCAGTATATGCTATAGCTCCTTTATGCTTCAATTTATCCATTTCAAGCAAAAAATATTTGGAAAAGAATTAAATTTATTTTATGTCCAATGCACACTGAACCACACGACACACAAATACATTTTAATAAATATTGAAAGTTGAAGTTTCTAAATCGCAAACGGTCATCATCGAAATCAAAATTGAGAAAGCACAAATAACACTTACCGTTAGTTATTTTACAAAATCAAGTCTTCAAGGTGTACTACTTCCTCAAGAACCTCGTACCATTTTTTCTCGTTATCTGCCTTCAAATACTGCGGTTTCTAGAAAATTGGCTATGATTAACCTGAAATTTATCAAAAGATACACTCTTGAAAAACCTCAAATTTTCACAAAATAATTGTCATTTGTGTTAACAAGGAGGTGAATTTGATCACTAAGACTTGACGAGTTTTGGAGTTGCGTTCTTAAGTATCGTTAAATTTACTGGGGCATGTTTTATTGTATAATAATATTTTGTTGGGACAAACTAATTGTACGTCATGTTTAGAAGGAAATAATTATTTAACAATCCCTGTTTTTTCTTATGTGGCGCTTAACCTAATGTCATGCATGAAATAGTCGACACCACTTTTTTCTTTTTTAGTAAGGTGTTCTATTTAGCTTATTGTTTAAGCAAAATACAAACCAAACCAAACAAAACAACCTATTTTATCGTTGACGTAGTCATATAGTCCTCAGCGAGCTTTACTTCAATTGAAACTAAAACCTCTTTTGTTACTGGAACTCCTCGAACAACTCATAAACGGAACATGAGTTCCTGTCATCCCTTTGGATCTTTTCAAAACTACGTGCGGCGACTAAAGTCGTTGAGCAGGGATAAGGTGGGCAGATCTTTCGACACACACACACACACACACACACATATATATATATATATATATATATATATATATATATACCGGTATATATCACAGTGGTCTTTATTTTTCGACTTCCGAGTTTCTTTGAGTATCACTACCCTCAAAGGGTTTCATATCAAACCCAAGCAACTCACAATAAAAGTGAATTCAATAATATTAAATGATGCACCAAGCACCATCGAATTTTGAATGGATTTACAGAATACAGCATGAGGAAAAGACGCCATCTAAATTTATAACGGCTATAGGGAGTGATGCCGTATTTTCGGTAGTAATAATAGGGGTAGAACTACATCTAATACTATATAGTATTATGGCAGCCATCTTGAAGTCCATCAACGGGCATTCAGATCTAACGGTAAGATTAATAATAGGAAGGGAGTCATGTGCTATAGGTAAATAGTCAACTTAGGGTAGGTTTTCGCTTCAAACACATACCTGACGTTATTTCCAGCTTATCTATATCATTCATCATCATCATAGGCTTTCTGCCATTATTGGAAGGTCACTTGCCGCAGCTGAGAAGCTTCCATGCTCCACAGTCCTCCACTAACTTCTCCACTAAGTCCTCCACTTACGTATGATCTTTCTGTTTTTATATCGTCCATTAATTGTAACCTCCTTCGCCCCCTTCTCTTTATTGCCACGATACCATCTAGCACGTTCCTCATGATATAGTCTCTTCTTAGCCAATGTCTCAACCAGTTTCTCTTCCTCTTGTCAATAATATCTTAAAGGTGTTAGTTTCTCCCTCACCATTTCTAACACAAACTCATTCGTTTTCCCCTCGATCCAACTAATATTTTCAATTCTCTCCATACCCACATTTCGAAGCCTTCCAGTCATTTTTCATAACTTTTACGTAATGTCCATGCAGTACAACACTTCACATGAAGTATTTTATGGGTCTTTTTCTCAACTCTTTATTGAGGGTCCCACAAAAAGACTTTTTCTTCCTCCTAAAGGCTTCTTTCGCCATTCCTATCCTTGCTTTTATTTCACGTTCACTATTCATGTTATTATTAAGAATACTACCCAGATTACCCGTTTGGATATTTTTCTTCGAGTTTTTCAACAGAAAGATTTCTTACTTTCTTATTTTTCAACTTTTCAGTATTCAACACTTTGTTGTGTACTTTTCTTCTACCTGCATTTTTCACTTGAATATCTACAGGGTGGTACGGAAGTGGGCGTAACCCCCTTTAGTTTCAACAGTATAGTGTTAATTACGGTAGAATGTCTGTAAACAATTACCTTGAAGTCTTAAGAGTCATAAACATCGGTATGATCACCATCCATGTCGTAACACAGCTAAATTCTGCGCCAAGTTCTCGCAGACGTTTCCTGGCCGCTGGATTGGAAGAGTTTGTGCATTTTCACCAGCTCCCTTTGCCTAGCCTCCAAGAAGTCCCGATCTGACGGCACCAGAAAATGCTCTCTGGGGTTTCATAAAGCAACAAGTAAGGAACACTCGGTATCAAACAACGCATCGGAGATTTTAATATTGCAGAAATTACAAATTCTTGTTTTGAACTTATGTTCTCAACAACCAAGTGTAAAGATATGTATAACTTTATGTCTTTATCCAATTTATCATCATTCAACGACATACAGAACACAAATGGTCGCACATTAGACCTAGTACTTTCTAATATCAAAGATGTAATTGTTTCTAAAGAGTATCCACTTGTTCGAGAGGATAGACATCACCCAGCAATTCTAGTATATTTAACACTTAATCATATTACTAAATTAAAGCAAGTTTCTAAAGTAACTGGTTTCAACTTTAAAAGGGCTGATTTCACAAAATTATATATAGAATTATCAAAATTATCTTGGGATTGCCTTTCACAAAATGATGATGTTAATTGTACTGTTTCAAAATTCTACAAAATGATTTATAACGTATTCAGCCGATGCGTCCCTGCTAAAAAGCACGTCAATGCCAGTTATCCGTGCTGGTTTACCTATGATATAATCAAAAAATCAAACGGAAATTTTACCATCGTAAAAAGTGGAAAGAGGGGCTAAATAATATTTCATACCATCGTGAACAGTTCCTGAAACTACGAAAAGAAATTAAATCAGAAATTTCGAAAGCGTACAAGGCGTTTATTTCACATTCTGAATTTACTGTAGAAAAAGAACCATGGCAGTTCTGGTATTTTACTAAAAGTAAAACCAAGCATCTTTCGTCAGATTCTCTAACATATAATGGTAACGAGTTAAAACAACAAAGAAATTTCTCAGGCGTTCGCGCATTATTTTTAGTCAGTATATAGTAGTGTACCCGCTAAATACGACACGGATTATCTAATAACAATCGAAATGTAGTATATTAGACACTTTTGATATAAAGGAAATAGAATTAGAGGAGATTGAGCAGGCTATTAAAGCGCTGAAATCTAAACCATCTTGTAGTATAGATGGTATTCCGCCGTATGTGGTGAAGGGCTGTTTAGATATATTCAAGCATCCACTCCATATTATCTTTAATATGTCCATTAAAACCAATATATTTCCGAATAAATGGAAAGAAGGTCTCATTTGCCCTATTCCTAAATCTGGAAACAGGAATGAGTTAGAGAACTTCAGACCCGTAGCCATCCTATCTCCCTTTGGCAAAGTTCTTGAAACCATATTATACAACAGAATTTTAAACCATGTAAAGCCTGTCATATCTGAACATCAACACTGATTTTTAAGAGATAAATCTACAACAACCAATCTAGCAATAGTAACGGATTACATAGCAAGAGAATTAGACAAATGCGGTCAAGTGGACGTCATTTATACGGATTTCAGTAAGGCTTTCGACAGAGTTGAACATGACGTGCTACTACAGAAGTTGATATCTTTCAATTTTTCTAAACGAGCAATAGAGTACTTCGCTTCCTACTTGTGCGATCGAGAGCAAGCTGTCTCTTACAAGGGATATATTACCACGAAATTTATCACATTATCAGGCGTTCCTCAAGGATCCCATTTAGGTCCGCTATTATTTCTTCTTGTAATTAATGATATTTCAACCTATGTTAAAAACTCTCGCTTTCTGTTGTTTGCCGATGATCTCAAATTATATTCTAAAATAAGCACAATAGATGACTGCACATAACTCGAGCAGGATTTACAGGGTGTTGGGCAATGGTGTAACAAAAACAAACTTTCATTGAATATCTCTAAATACAAGTCTTTATCGTTCTCAAGGAAAGAAACTCCCATCAATTATCCGTATATAATTAATGGCATATCTCTGTGTAAGCCAAATTCAGTTAAAGATTTAGGAGTAATTTTTGATTCAAAATTGACATTCTCTCATCACATCGATGCAATCTCTAACGCTGCATTCAGAAACCTGGGTTTTATCTATAGAATGGGTAAAGAGTTTAGAAACGAGTCAACATTCATTAAACTTTATAATTTGTACGTAAAGTCCCGATTAGAATAAGCGTGCGTTATTTGGACACCGAATGTAAATAGATACTTACAAGCAATAGAAAACATACAATTTAAATTTCTAAAAATGCTTACGTACAAGAAAACAGCTTTCTATCCCACACAGATTCCCTACGTGGACTTAGTAAGGAGTTTGAATTTCCTAACGTTGACGAATCGACGAAAGATGTTTGATTTAGTATTTTTATATAAAGTATTAAATAATAAAATTGACTGTCCAGAGCTACTCACGAAAATATATCTGAGCGTTCCAACAGGCAGAACAAGACCAGGGAATACTGGTATATTTTTCTGTGAAAGGGCACGAAGAAATATTTTCAGTAAATCTCCGCTGTGGAGAATGTGTGACTCATACGATGAATTAAGTCAAAAAACTGATGTAGTACATATATTCAGATGTCAGAATATGTTATTAGGAACAGGATTATTACCGACTATCTGACACTCGAAGTGAATTGATTAATTGTACGGGTAAATGTATATATGTCTATGTATGTATTATACGACACTATAATTAGGCATTAAGCCTGTTGTGTTGTTTTCTAAATAAATAAATAAATTACGAGTAGCTATGGAACACGTCTTCTTCCTCGTGACTTCGGAGTACGTCCGCAAAACATGTGCGAGAACTTGGCACAGAATTCAGCTGTGTTACGACATGGATGGTGATCATACCGATGTTTATGACTCTTAAGACTCTTAAGACTTCAAGTTAACTGTATGCAGACATTCTAGCATAACTGACACTATACTGTTGAAGCTAAAGGGTAGTACGTCCACTTCCAGACCACCCTGTATTTCGGCCAGCACAAGATTATGATCAGAGAAAATGTCTTCTCCGAGAAGGGTTTTCACGTTCTTCAAGCTATTCCGATGATTGTTCTGAATCATAACCTAATCTATCCGATATATTTCGCCGTCTATTGGAGATTCCATGTATATCTATAATCATTAATAACTATTATTTTCATAATATATGTTTATTAACCTACATTTATCTGTACAAACTTTCCCTGGGTCGATCCCCGGCCAGGTAATTTTGTGGTGGACAACAAACTCGTGCCCTTGGGTTTTCTCGGGGAACTCCCGTTTCCTCTCAGTTTCTCATTTCACCAATTCTTCTACTATCATTCATTTGCTGTATTAATTGTCTTCCTTAGCCCAAAAGGCATAATTGTGGGACATTAAACTCAAAGAATTTTATCTTTAGAAAGCTCGTATTGTATACTGTAAATATATTCAAAACTTGAAATAACTTGCGGCACAATTTAATATTATTCAATTTTGCTAATTTTTCTCGTGGCTTACTATGGTCTGATATGAAGCCATTTAGAGCGTGAGACTCAAAGAAATTCGAAAGTTGAGAAATGAGGGCCATCCTAATCTCTCTCTCTCTCTCTCTCTCTCTCTCTCTTTCTCTCTTTCTCTCTTTCTCTCTCTCTCCCCCTCCCATATATATGTTAGGGGGTATCTCAAAAGTCCCCTGACATACGGTAACTCTGTTATTATCAGAGTTCCAACAAAATGAAAGAGGTGAAATCATCTTCAAATATGATGTTTGCAATGTAAAGTGAAGGATTTTTTTTTTTTTTTTTAATCGGACAAGTCGTTTGGGCAGTACACTCTTTATGCGTTTAATGTTAAATGAAAATGAAACCTAGCCATCTACCTAGACCCACAACATAAATGGTTGATGTTACTGTATTTTACGCTAACGTGTCGATGGTCAGGTCCCATTTCAAACATGCCCCCATTCACCATACTCTTACAAAATTTGTCCACCTCCCGTCCCGCCCTTCCCTCCTCAAGCCAAAGGTAAATAACTGTGTAAATAATATTACTAGCTTCAACCAGTCTTTGTGATCTGCTTCTTTGTCACCTATTTTCTTTAATGTTCAGTCTTGTTTCTTTTGTGATTTTCATATTATGATAATAATATGTAAGTATACACACTGAGAAAAAAATGTAGGTGGCGTACTTAAAAAATAGGTTACATGCGTAATTCCTGTAGTTTTTGGACTTAACGTACAGCAGACGTATAACTGAAAACACATGTTTTATAATACTTTCTGTATAAGTGTTCCATCTTTACTTCCTTTTGTATGAAACACTGTAGGCGGTCAGGATCTCGTATAGAAATGGACGTATATAACATATAGCCGACGAAGGTAACATGAGTATATGTATGTGATATACGGAAAACTGTTAGATGTCAGACATCCTGCAATGGCATGATGTAACATCTAAGGGCAGTGCCTATGTAGCATACGGATAATGTATGCTCCTTACTGATTTCTATAGTAACCGCGGGGGGCGCGGTGGCTCAGTGGTAGAGCGTTCACCTCTGGTGCTTGGGGTCCCGGGTTCGATCCCAGCCCCCGCCAAGTGAAATTTGTGGTGGACAAACATCGCGCTCGTGGGTTTTCTCGGGGTTCTCCCGTTTCCTCCCACTTTCTTCATTCCACCATTTCACTCATCTCTCATAATCACCGTCTCCTTTAGCCTAACCGGCATAACCGTGGGACGTAAAACTCAAAGATTTCATTTCATTTTCTATAGTAACCGCATATTTGTACAATATACCACTGTCCGGAGAACGGATTTTTCTCTGTCTAGTAATGAAACTATATTTACAGAATCATTAGAAAATAATTTAATGTTCCGTGATTGCTGTTAAGTCATTCCATTTATATAATTTAAACTTAGCTTGAATGTTCCCATAAAATATTACAAGCATTAGGATCAATAAGTTTCTCTTATACATGTGACACTCATGAGTCAGAGTTAGTAATTTGCTTTCTTGTGTTTTTCAGTGTTATGTGAGACGCTTTACTCACTATTAAGCAGACATTCTAAATGTGTAATAGCAGAGCGCGCTTGAATAAACATGATTGAATGAAATTAAATTTTGTGCTTTACGTCCCATTATTATGCCCTTTACACTAGGCTGGTGCTTAATGAAATTGAAGGATTGTGAAATGGTTGGTAGGATGAGAATGCGGGAGAAATCGGATAATCTAGAGAAAACAAACGGACATGATGCTATGTACCACAAACAGGTGTACCACAATCAAACTAGGGACCATGCATACTAAAGCTGAGCGGTTTACCACTAAATCATCTTTCCGCAAAACATAAATATAGATTTGATAATCCATGGTTCCTTATAACATTTGTGAGAAATTTTGTAGTAGCTTGTATTGAAGTTTTTTATTGATTACTTTCATAGCTTTCAAAAAGTTGAATTCATCTCAAGAACTTACGAATATCTGAATTAAGAAGCTTCTCTCTTTTAATGTATACGTATTATGTATGTGTATAATGTGCAACTTATTAAATATATAATTTAAGTGTTATATCCCTGTGCTCCTACAACTAATTGATGAACTGCTTTATTGACTTTTCTGCTTCTGTATACATTCAATCCTGCTTTGATAACAATAAATTGTAAATTGCTCTTTCCAAAGACACTGCAGATTTTGATTCCAATAAAGCAAAGCATTCCAATCACGACATTCTGGAATTATGAGTGATTTCGAGGAGTAATTAGATCTACAGAGACGAATCGCAAGCTGAGTGTTAAACGTGATCTTGTGTTCCTGTCATAGAATCCCTTGAAAAATTGAGATGTTCTAGAAGGAAAGAGGATTCTGTTAATGTAAGTGTTTTATAAAGTAGTACAAATGAGTGCAATTTTCGCCAGTGTTGCATTTCTAGCCATTGTAGCTTTTAAAGAATGGTGTTACACAGTCAGATAATTTTAAGTTAAAAATAAAATTTTGCAAGCCACAAAGGGTTTTGTAAATCTATATCAGCGTCAGTTAAGGATGTGTCACAGTACTCCAGATGCGGTACCACTAGATTTTGAACAAGAGCTTTTTCAACTATATTGGTAAAAAGCTTTTTAATTAAGAACTGCAAAAGCCTTTTTGCACAATGTGTTAATTTGATCAGATTAAGTTAAATATTTGTTAAACATGACGCCAAAATTTTTCTCAGAGGAAGAAAAGGGGATATCTTGGCCTTTTAAAGTTACGTTGGGAATAATTGAAGCATCTAATAATATAGTAATGCGTTTGGAAGGAATTAACATTGACTTTGCTTTACCGGGTGTACATTTGAACAGTTATCAGCTGACCATTTAGCCAAATCAGTCAAATTGTTGTTCATTTTTGTTATACGTGTCCATTTGTGTTGGTAAAGGAGATAGACACAATTGAACATGAACGCATACATGCGAAAATTACAGTGTCAAAGATTGTGGCAAGCTATGAACATAAAGACAGAGAGAAAGAGGCCCTAAAACACCACTTTGAGGAATCCCAGACGGAAGATTTCGGTGATCAATTCGACCAGAAACTAATTTGGCAACTACTACCTATTGTTTTCAAGCATATAAATTATTATGGATCTACTTAGCAGCTTAAGTCTAAAAACTAAATTTTTGTGCACGTTTCTGCAGCAAAATGTCATGGTTTATTGACTGAAATGCTTTATTGAAATCTAGTAAGGTAAGTATGGTTCTCTCTCTCTTGTCCAAAGCCGAGTGTCTACATCAGTAACACTGATAGCACCTGTAGATGTGCTGCAGAGTTTACGAAACCCAGGTTGAGAGTGTTTAAAAGATTAAAACTTTGAAAGTGATCACGTGTTTGGTCACTTACAATATATTCAAGAGCTTTAGATAGGACAGGTAATATTGAAATAGGCCTTCAGTCTTTTGCGGACCAGACATCCTTAGTCTTAGAGACAGGCAGAACTCGTGCTGTTTTCCACAAGGCTGGGAAGGTACCAGTAGCAAGGGAAAGATTAAATAAATTGGTAATTGGGGAAAGGACGAATGTAATATTTTCTTGATCAAAGTTATACTTATCTCTTCTGCGCCCATAACAATGGATTTTATCTTCTTAATTGCTTACATTTTCGATTTTATGCAATAACACAAGTGAAAGGAAAAAAATCTTCAAAATTAAGGTGTTGTGCAATATTATCAGATCTTATATTTATCTGTGAGTTAGAAGTATCAATTTCCCAAAAATAAATGGTGAGATAATTGACAGAAAAAAGACACAACTACGTCAGGCTATGCTCCTTTACTACTACGAATGCCAAGCAACTTCAAATTTCTCCAAGACGAGAGAGATTCTTTGTCTCAATCAGAGTGTAGGAAAATGTTAATTTCACATTACGCACGGTTTCATTACATCTATTTCTAAGTGTCTTATATTCCTTAAATATGTCATTTGAACTGCATAGATTTAATTTACGTGCTACCTTAAGTTTACTATATGCTCTGTCGCGACAAGATATTAAGCTTCGAATTTCATTGTAATCTAGTATGAAGAAGAACGAGAAGCACTTTTCTCTCAAGGAGACATGAATGTTCAAGAGATACAAAATTAACTCGTTTTGAATAATATAGTTGGTCATCAACAAAAGGAAAAGAATTTGTTAGATGCCAAGGCAATAACGCAGCATCACGCAAGATTGCTTCATTGTTAATGTTGGGTAAATCTCTAACAAAACGACTTTTGGTTTGAGTTTGAGAGTCTTAATAAAGTAGTAAACAAAGATAAGGTCATGGCACGAAGTGCCAGTTACTGAAAATTGAGCGAAATGAAGAATCCTGTCAATGTCAGAAGTTAAGATTAAGTCGAGAAGTGAATCAGAAGTCGTAGTATGAAATATAGCTTCGAGCGGACAGATGGAAAGATTTAATTATGTAATTACTTCGCGAAATGTTTCTCTTTTTACGCTTAGAAGACAATAAATTAAAGTTCATATCTCCAAGTATCAAATTATGCATAGAAAGTGGTGAAATATGATAAATGTCTTCAAAATTTTTGAGTGATGCTCCTAGTGCGCGGTATACATAAGACGAAAATAATTTTTGGTTCTCAATACGTATTTCAAGAATGACGTACCAGCTGATTGACAATGAGTTTTTGCATCAATGTCATTTCGTAGGAAGATTACAATTCCACCACCACCTTTGTTGATACGATCGTTTCGGCTAATTTTGAAATTACTTAACAATATTAGATGATTCGAAAGAGTTGGCTGAACCATGCCTCTAAAACTAATATTGTATGCATACTCTCAACAGTGTGAGAAAGAACTTCAAAATCAATACACGTTACTAACAAGGCTCTACACATTTATGAGCACAGCATTGAACGTTGGTCACTTCGGTTTATTAAGTTCATTTTGCAATGAATACTGAAATTTCTCGTAGATACTTGGAAATGAGCCAGCTGTAAAGTATTATTGTCTCCCCCCCCCCAAAAAAAAATAGAGAGAGAGATTTTATTTAATTCGGCTGTTATTTGGATTATACCTGTTTTATAGTTGTGAATAAATATTTGTGAGCCCCAAGAGCCCTTACTTCCTATTTAACGTAACAAATTGATCTCCGCAAGACGGTTTGAGTCACATTAATCAATTGTTGCACGATGATATCGATGGTAGCATGAATGATTTTAAAACGAGATGGTAATGATCAATTATATTCTAGAGGAGTGGTGAAAAGTCTAAAAAATGAGTTGGTAATAATTACAGTTATAATCCTTTAAAATATTTTCCGGTAATGATATTATTACTAATTAGCCTTAAATTGAAACAAAAAAATATTAATTAGCCTTAAATTGAAACAAAAACAAATATTTCCCACTGATATGCCCTTTAGGCAAAAGAAGACGTATAATGAATGAAAGATAATGCATGTGAAATTATTATTATTATTATTATTATTATTATTATTATTATTATTATTATTATTATTATTATTATTATTATTATTATTGTGCTCTTCGACCAGGATTAAACTCGGGACTACAAGTGCCAAACGCACGTACTACCCACTAATGAGAAGAGTATTTATCATTAAATTAACGACCGAATGATTAAGAAGAGTGCATTTCCTATTCTAAGTTTCCAGAAACATGTTGGCGCAAACACAGATTTTAGGTACATGTTTCTACAAGAAAAGTTAAAATAGATTTGGCACCGTACCATTAAGGAATTACTTGAGTTCTTCTCAGATTATGAACCTCCGTTCGTATCAGCGAAAGAGTTAAGATTTGAGAAAATGTGTTCACTACACATTCCAACTAACAGTCAGGGCCGTACTGGCCAGGCGTGAAATTTCCCAGTGGGCCCTGGACGGTGAATTTTTAGTGGGCTTTCCGCCTCGTATCGTAAGTAGCAGTATATGTACCTAAAGACACACGTCACGCACTTGTCGCATTCGGGAGTAACGGAACGGAGGACGATAACAAGCCGAGTACCGGCAACACAGTCAGCTAATCCCAGACAAGCGTTACCTGCCCATTATATTGCGAAAACAGGCTTTCAGATTTTTTGTAAATCAACCTTTGAAAGGTTCCTGATTTCCCACTCTGCTTTATAATTTTGTTAATATTAAAGTAAAATCTCAAATTCAGGTAAACTAAAATCTCAAATTATGCCATAACTTTACACTAGATAATAATTTACACTTTGCAGCACCGTTGTTTTCCGTATAGAAAATAGTTCTATACAGGACCGGATCAAGACCATTGGGGGCCCTGGAGCGGGAAAGTGCAAGGGAGCCCATAAAAAACTTTTATGTTGTGCACTCTCTCTCAACATGCTTAAAAGGGTCCATGAATTTTATATATAGGAGTAACTCATGTCATGTTTTTTAAAACTTTTATGGTCAAAATGTTTTTAGTAATTTTAAAATTTTGGGGGCCCCATTGTTAATACAGGACAATGGAGAAGTGTTTCGTTTGTATAAATTATAAATTATTTCTGATGCTTCATATATGTGTTTGTATATGCACTAGGAGCGCCTATGAGGGGTTCATGTCAAAGGTGCGCCATTGTCATTTTAAAAGGAGATGGGAAGTACGTGGAGATGATTGTACAGTTACAAGAGAAGAATGGGGGATTGGGCATTATGCCAGATCAGTTAGTATCAGAGGACAAGTTACTGCCTAAAAAGTTTCAAATCTGCATTTTAAGACTTTTCAGCATATTTGATCCGAATGACACTTCCCTAACTTCCTTGTATTATCGGCGGAGGGGGGCAGTATACGTACAAGTGAGTGGGGCCCCTAGAAAGTACCTTCCGATGGGCCCCTGTGTTGCAGTACGGTCCTGCTAACAGAAATTGCATAAGAGCAGATTTACATTTACATTTCTTCTTTATATCATCAAAGAATTAAATGAAATCTTATTAATTTATATAATTTAAATAACATTTTCTGTATTTTAAACTTGTTTCTATAATTGAGCTGAGCGAAGCGAAGCTCTTATACTCGGGTTAGCCGTTTGGTTGTCCGCGAACTCCTCCTAGACCGGGCCGATCTCAACCAAACTTAGCACGCTGATAGAGTATGTCGTGCTGAGTGACAACATAGGTCGAAATCAAAAATCCGATGTACCATCGAGGAATAATCACCGAAAAACGCTTCCTCCTAGACCGTTTGGCCGATCTCAATCAAACTTAGCACGCTGATAGAGTATGTCGTGCTGAGTGACAACATAGGTCGAAATAAAAAATCCGATGTACCATCGAGGAATAATCACCGAAAAACGCTTCCTGATTACGTAGTTTAAGCTCGCTCAGCTCATTTCATTGCAATCGGGTATAGATATACATTGCATTCCTAGTTTAGTCTGAATACCCTTACACTGAGAATTTTAGGAAGTTAGCCATACTATTCCTCAAAAATAAAATATGCTTCTCTTATAGCATAGGGCACTAATAACTTTGTTTCCTGCTACCTAGATTTGATAGGAAAGTTTCCATAGCACTAGACTAGTCCACATAACTATTTACCATAACCATTGCCCATTTGTCTTGACAGCGTTTGAACACGCATCAAAAAGAAAATTAAAACACAATGTTAACATATATTATTGAAGGACAGTTAAACACATAATATGAAAGTGTTTTCTGATCTGTAGTAGTAGGTAATCTTTAAGTTATTAGTAATCACCTCAAAATACGGTTTGACCCTCAAAAGTTGCTGAAAAAGGTTGGTCAACGCATGTTTGTGGTATCAACTGGGCTATATTTTATTTTGTAGTCTTCGTAAAATAACTACCCTATAAGATTTCACTCTCTTTCTCTCTTCACGATAGAGGTAAGCAAAACGCTTGTAACTATCTACACAATCCTTGGGGTTTACCTGAAGACAAACGTCACACAACACTCAAGAATCTTCAACCGACAGAAGCAGGTTTCACGTTTCTCCTCTTTTATGTGACTTGGAAGACAAAATTCTTTCTTTCGTGACTATCACTACTGAGTTTGCATATACATTTGATACGTCAGTTTTTTTGATACAAAAATATATTTGCTACAGGAGCGGAAAAAAGACCTGTACAAATTCTTTCTCTGTCTGTCTGTCTGTCTCTCTCTCTCTCTCTCTCTCTCTCTCTCTCTCTCTCTCTCTCTCTCTCTCTAGAGAGAGAAAGAGAAAGAGATAGAGAGAGAGAGAGAATTTGTGCATACCTTTTTTCCGCTTCTGTAACAAATATATTTTTGTAACAAAAACCTGACATACATGATTTGAGGATACAAATACAAGACTAGTATAGTAATATCCTTCCTCAAATAAGAACGACCTTTTGTCGAGGATGGCTAAGTGGTAGCGACCAAGATTTACCAACTTTGGTGCTATGTAAAGAATGACTTGTGTTGCATAGTTTCGAGTTACGGGTTCGGTGTCAGTGAAAAAGGCGTGTAATTCTTAATCTTCGAACTTTCCCTTATAAAAACATATATTTAAATTTGCAAATCGGTTTAACATTCGCCGTCGTTTCGTCTCTAGACGCAAATGTTATAAATCTTAATCATTTACGTACACTTATTTCAGTACATTGAGACGCAATGTAATTTTTGTTAACATGTGCAATAAGCGTCATATCGCTTTCTATCTTATGGAGCATTTAATTATATAATTATTTTACTAGAGAAGAGGGTGCAAATGTGGAAACCCAGTTTGTACTTAATTTGTATAATAGCAGTGAATCGTTATTTTAACCTGTAAAATTGCCTCAAAATGTCTGAGAATGTTAGAAATATAGGACCGTAATTCGCAAGCGCAAAAACGATGTACGTAAAAAATAAAAAAAAATATTTGGCACATATACTAGCATATTTCGATTTTTAAAAAACTGAGGGTAATGTGGAAACACCCTAAATTACAGTAAATCAATGTGTAAACACATAAAGTTGTTGGATCATAGTATGTTTTTAATCATAATGTGTTTTTAATCCGTAGATGAAACAAAGACAATAAAAGATTTTAAATGACTACAAAGTTAAAAGTTGAAAGTTATAAAGTAAACAAATTTCGATTCAAGATTTTGTTGTTAACAGACAAAGATGTTATGTAGGTAAGTCTTATTTGCAGAAATCACAAATAGAAATGTCTTTTTCCACTTCGCCACACTCAGAGAGACTCCATTCTCCACATAATTGACACTGAATCCATAGTTCACCAAGCATATCTTCTGAAAATGAATTCCCATAAAATATACACAGAGCGTCTTTTTCGGTGGGCCTTTCTACTCCAACTGGATGATAGGCTGCAGGGTTTTGTTTGGTTTTTAATTGGAAGAGGAACTTTAAGCATTTTTCTAGTTTTCTTACCGGCTGTAGACGGCTTCTGTTTAGGTCTAGTCGTACTCTTAGATAAGGATTATTCGAGCTGTTTTTTGTACGTAGACGATATTAAAACAGCTCACAACTCGGCTTACGACCTCCATTCGAAGTCTTCCTCTTCAAAGGGGGTATTTTCATGACTTCATATGGTGACACGCAAAGTTTTGAAGAGGTGCTTGGAACGTTGGGATCCTCTTAAAAGATGCTCGGTACGCTGGGATCCTCTGAAGATTGACTCGGTACGCTGGGACCCTGTAATAAAAATCGTGGAGCAATTTGCCTTTTCTCCGCCTCTTGGTCAGTTTCCACTTTCTTTACCCCTAAGCCTTACCCCTCTGCCCTACCTTTCAGTTAGGCCATGAATAAAAAGTATCTAAGATAAACTTGCATGATTCAAATGTATGTTATCTTTAATAAATTATCTACTAATAATAAAACAATGCAATGGACTTTACGGTGAGGGAAATGTGGAAGCGTTTCCACATTTCCCTCATCCACAGTTTCCAAGTTGCCCGCACTGTAGTCAAACTAGATTGTACGAGTTAAGTTAGAAACACGTTTGCTTGTAATTGATTGAAAGCCACCAATATCTTCCCAATAACTCTCTTTCACAATACTTTGATATGTATTACACTACCCTATGATACTATAAACTTAATAATACTACACACTTACCTCCAAAAACTTCAAGAAAATGTGTAAACAACAATCGACAGACCACCATCAACTACACTGGCCTACTTCTTCATAGCGTTGTGCCGTGACGAATGGGGACGAGGGTGATTGTTCACGGCAATCACCGCTAGGGTAAAATATGCAGTCAACATACGTTACGCTTCCACATTACCCTCATGTTTCCACATTTGCACCCTCTCCTCTATATCTAGACATGTGTTATTATATTATAACGTTTATCAGTGTATTTTAAGTATCAGTGTATTCTAGTGATTTCTTACTGATGTCTCACTAAAATTAAAATAGTCCTCCTTGTCAGGAGATCATTTGACGTCCGTCATCATTATCAGATGAAAGTTAACATCCGCGAAGGAGTTAAACTACTACTAGTTTGTTTTGTGAATTGATCCTTTTGTTAAGTTTTCTGTTTGTACAAATAGAAAGAATCTAGTTTAGAGGCTCAGACTTTGAATGAATACGTCAAGATGATGGAGAGCTGTAACTTGTCTGGTGGGATCTTGTCGCTGTGGATCCGGTTAACTTTTCTCCAGCCTCTTGTTGTGGGTGTTCTTCGTGAGTTCCGGTGAACTGCTGCTTCTGTTCGTGTTTCTGATTTGCTGCTACAGACGCGCCTACACCATTTGAGTGCTTACGGCTATTCTCGGTTGTTTTCTTATTGTGGTTCGAAGTTTACGAATACGTGTATATGTATATAAAATACGCATATATGAGTATTGCTTACCAAACTTACTTGGATGATAATATAAATACAATATTTTGTGTTTAAAGTTATACTTTGGTATTTACACTATCGTTTTTTAAAGGACAAACTATGAGTTCATTAATTCTTCGTTTGATGTTTTTGCTTCTGGAGAAGGAGTGACAGTGGGTTTTATTTTGTGCTATGAAAATGCTACCCGTGATTTTTGTGGATAATGCTAAAGGTAGTGTTCTGTAATTTCTTTGAGAGTATGTGGATAGATCTGTTAACTGTTGGTTCTTTGAGAGATTCAGTTTCCATCAATACGAAGCAAGCAAGCTACCAATTCATTAATTTGATGGTAACCTTTTCCGCTGCTATCTAGATTCTCTCTCCCATGAATCTGCTACTCTTCTGTGGCCTTTCTTCTTGTTGACTACTCCGGATAAGTTAGTTTTAGTTTTGGAGGGATTTCTTTGGTTTATAGAATATGACTCATCACCAGTTAACCAAGTTTGAAAAGCGAAAGAATTCGTTGGTCTCTTACTCTCACTCAGCGCATTGTCAAAATAATAAAGTAGTTTCAAAACTCAACAACAGGGGCCTCATTTCAGACTTCGCTTGAGAGGGGGCAAGAGCACCACCGACATAAGATTTTCACGTTTTGTATTAGTATATTAGTAGACAATAGATTAAAGTGTATGTATTCCTCAAAATCTTGAAGGAAGGCAATTGTCCCCTCCTGCCCCTCCTAAATGACGCCCCTGCTCAACAACAATGTTCGATCAATGAGAAAAGAGCTTTTACCATTTGGGCCGTGGAACTGAATGATTGGAAGTAATCTGAAGAGGAATGAAGCAAATCACAACTGAAGAAGAATAAATAAAGTTGCCGTCTAAGTTTGATGACTTCTACCTGCAATACAAAAAAATAAAAATCTCTGTACAAAGCACCTGTTGGTTACGGGGCTCTTTAGTTTTATGTGGAGTGATAAACTTGATGCTTTATACACTTTTGAATAGAACTTAAGGAAGAAAGTAAATTTGCTACTTTGAAGAACAAAAATGCAACTTTAATAAACAGAAACAATAACTTACACTGAAGTCATTGAAACTCATGATGGCAATAGTGGCATTACAGGAAGTGTTCGACTAAACCTGATGTCCAGGTTTGTTGGTTTCGGTCAAGTTCCAGTTTTGTGCAATGTGTTCGTTTTCTACCCGTACTGTTTTTGTGCTCTTTAAGTTTAATTAAACTTTTTAGTGCATAGACATCCCGGGCGTCACACCTTTTCTACGATGCTTTTACTTAATTAAAATTTTGTCTAACACGAGGCGATTTCGAGTTTCCGAACCACGCCAGTTTGGTCTTGTTACGGCATGGCCACGTTTTCAATCCAATGTCAACCATTTTCTATTTAATATCATTTTCACAGCAGGGGCGGATTCAGGCCGGATTTCTGGGTGGGGGGTTGGTGCTCTTTTAAGAGCTCCAAACTCTGGGATGGTTATATATATATATATATATATATATATATATATATATATATATATATATATATATATATATATAATAAGAAAGTTTTCTTTTCTGGGGGGACGATCACCCCGATCGCCTCCTGGATTCGCCACTGTTTTACAGTGTCTAACAATTTTCAGTGTAATAGAAGACAGCTATTACGGCCGCTTTGTACTTTCTCTAAACCCTTACGGGTCTCTACGAGTACAGAACATTACAAGAGTGAAATGGTCCTTATGGGAGTGCACAATCACCACGAACAGCAATGTATGGCCTGCAACGTGCTCCCATTCTGCTCACAATGACGATAATGAGTTGTGGTATGAAATTCTATTCCTCCACCAGTGCTATTGACAACTGCTGAATTACCCTTGGTGCATCTACGTGTGTTCCAACACAATTCCCCATATAATTTTGGAAGTGAATTTTGAAAATTATAGGTAAGAATTAAAACCAGTAAAGGTGGAAACAAAACACTAATATTTTCTGTATGAATGGTCGAGTAGTTTAACTTATTAAATTGACTTTTGCGGGTTCACTATTATTATTATTATTAATTTCTTGTTGTATATCTTTGTCTAAAAGTCAGAAATGTGGAAAGTGAAACTCAAATACAGGCTCTTTCAAAACAACGACAAGATTTGGGAGGTGGTTCCTGACACCAAGATAAGACAAAATGTATAGACCAACCTGGTTACACAGATGCTTCCTTTTGGAGATATAGGCTACGGAAAACATAAAAAAAATGAACTTTAAAGCTCCATATCTCCAAAACTACGATAGCCTACCTTCCGTAGTCGGGTCAAGACTTTGCTTAGGAACTAATATGTGCTCTATCCAAAAATCCATGTTTCAGAATTCTAAGATACTTACGGAACATTTTTATAGATGAAGTTGGGTTACGGGCAAATAATTTGTAGCACTCACCTACAACCTCTACAAAAATTGTAGCGGAAGTACCGCAGGATTCTGAAACTTGGATATTTTAATAGGGCACATGCTATTTCTTAAGTGAAGTCTTGATCCGACTACGGTAGTTCCCATAGTTTTGGAGCTATGGAGCTTTAAGTTTCAATTTTTCAAGTTTTCGGCAGCCTATAACTCTGAAAGCAAGCGTTTGTGCACCTAGGTTGGTCTGTACTTTTTATCTTATCTTGGTGTCAGGAATTACCTCCCAAGCGTTGTCGGTGTTGTTTTGAAACATCCTGTATATAAACAACAGCAACATACTAAAATTTCAAACATGGAAATTTTCGGAAAGAAAAAATACAGACGGAAAAGTTAGCAAGATGTTTTATAGTACTCTACACTTGAATAGAAACAGGACATTCTAGTTTTAAAATGAAAGAGAATAAGTTAATCAGGATTACAGGTCTCAGAAAATTTCAGCGTAGGGAGAGAAGAGAGAGAGAGAGAGAGAGAGAGAGAGAGAAAAGAGAAAAAGGATATACATGAGTTCTGGAAACTTACTCAAAGATGTATAATTTGAATGTTTTGTTTTTGTAACTGGTTTTTATGTCCTACTCCTACCACGAAGAAGAAAAATAAAAATTAAGAAAATACGATGCAATGTAAAATTTTAGACACCTATTATCAAGTTAAAAATACACGAAACTAAATTTATATGATGGTCTGTTATACGAAATTACCCATACAGAATTACATGATGATGAATATCAGGAATACGCATTTACACACTTGTGATAATGTTAGTTTTGACAAAAAATTAAACATAAAACTAAAAATGCCTAGCTGGTTAAAGATTGATAACTTGTTAGAAGAAAGTTACTGAAGCAAGGAAAACGAAATTTTCTAATTTGCTCTAACCTATTAAGGCATTTGTTTGAGTGTCTGTGCGGACTGTTTGTTCAGTATTAATCTATTCCAACTTTTAGCTCAACTTTGTACATACTTTCTTCCATTCTTATAACTCGTCTCTAGAATTTGAGATTGAAATAAATCAGATACAACAAGTTAGATTGGAACCACAACTTGGAATTTATGACTTAGCCCCATGTATGTTTCTATAGGAATGAGACTTATACCTATAATTGAAAAAATAAAAAAAAATATGTATGAAATAAAATTGATATGCTGGCACCACCTCCACATTAAAATTGTAGTTTGATAGACTAATAGACCGTTAGTAATTAGTTATGTAACATGGTATTGGCCAGTGCTAAGTAGTAACAGGTTAAACAAAAATATTGTGTTAGTAAACCAAAGTATATTGTCCGCTAGAGCTTCAATAGATATTGTAATAACAAGTAAATATTATTAGTTTACGAGCGATTGAAAATACCCTTGTAATGCTTCCCTTCCCTAACCTTTTCCCCCTAATCGTCATTCAGCCGTGATTCATTGTACAATTGATAAGGTTCGTGTGGCAGTTTATGATACCAGGCAATATAAAAAGTTACAATAAATATTTGTGAAAACGCGTCATTGAAAATGTATGTTCGTGACAGTTTTACAATCAGCGAAACAGAGAATGGTGGAATCAATATTTAAAAAGAAAGGCAAACAATATTTTATTCATTAATTAATTTCTACATATTCGGTGTGACAACTGATTGTCCCACACTTTTAGGAGGAAACATGTTTATGCAATTTAATTGGTTATCCAAATCCAATGGAATGAATAGCGTGAAAGAAGAATTAATTATTACTAGCAACATAATTTCAGTAAGTGTATTCGTTCTGTCAGCCAGGTAAAAAGTATTGTCAACTGACGTTTCAAATACAGACATTTCATTTATCTTCAGGGATTGTGATAAAGAAACCGAAAACAAAAACATAAAAGTTAGAATAAAAATACGTACCTCGGGAAAGCCCACATCTTGTACAGCGAATGAGACATCAACCAACATTCTACATGCCTCTCCTCCGCGTAGTTAGTAAACGTAAGATATTTAAACGTGAATCTGATAATGGGAAAATAGAAGAAAAAGAAAGGGAAACAAAAAGATAAAAATATGAAGAGTTTTTAAGTTTGTAAGATTTGATAAAGGGATTTAAAAACCTGGAAATTGGGAAAAAATCCTAAATCAGTCGTGCTATGTATAGGCAATTTACATGGTGAAGCCACACTGGAAGGAGTGGCGAAAATCCATGTTCACATGTCTATAATAATAAATTAATGTATTGCCTATTATTATTATCTGTTATTATCTTAATCTGTTATTATTAGTGTGGTTGAGTTAATTCTTTCTGGCTGTGATCCGCATCCGTTGCTTCTACGTGCTTACTTTCATTTTGGTTCTTTGTGATGTAATGAGTGGAAGCCAACAGGTATTCTGTAGGGACATTCTAAATACATAAATTCAACATAACCAAAGCAGAACACACTGCCCTTGAGTCGCGTCGTGATAACTCAGACATAACAATACTGCCATCTGACAAGTTAATGCCACTGTCCTGCTTCCTACACAACCGTACAAGAAGAAGAAAGCTGACTTACTAGATGACCCAGCTTAACCAAAAGTCGTACTTAATCGTTGAGAGAAAAAATAAGCTGCTGCTGAGGAAGTCTGGACTTCCTGAAGACTTCCACAAGAACCTGTCCACATACGAAAGCCAACTACATCGACTCGATGGTTTACAAAAGTTTCACAAAAATGATGTACCTCTGATGCCTATTTTTAGTGCCATAGGGAGTCCAACATATCTCCTCGCAAAGTAACTCACGTCAAGTCTAAAGCCGTTGCTTAGAAATTGTGAATATCACATTAAAAGCTCATCTGATTTTGTCATGATCGTGAAGAACGTAAAAGTGAATCCAAACTACTTCTTGGTCAGCTTCAAAGTAGTACGAAGTCACTTCATCTCGAACTAACTGACCTCTTTCACCATATACTAATTTCCATGTACCTTTTGTGCGATGGATGTTACTATGGACAAACGGATGGAGTAGCCATGGGGTCTCCTCTCTTTTCAGCAATTATGGAACAGAATAGCAAATGAAGCCATAGCCATCTTAGTGAAAGGAACGTTCTCAATAGTGATAACAGGTTTCACCTTAGTCGTAATTGATAGGTGCCTTTCAGGAACAAAAAAATATACATTCAACAAATCTATATCTCATAGTCACACCAGCAACAAATCAGGAGCCCGCATTTCCCTCAGCCAATCATAAGCCCCATTCATAGCTCCGCCCATTAATAGCGACCATATAAGTATGCCGATGTATCTCTGATCTCATCATTATAATTCCTGAAGATGAATGCAATGACTGCATTCGAAAAGTCGGATGTAAATATCTTTACCTCCGGTAACATTTTCCGTAAGTAGAAGCTTTGCTTTGTACATAATTAAACACAGACTATTTGCTGAGCAAAACAATGTATTCACACATATATGTAGTTCTTTATGTAAATATATTGTTTTCCTTAGCAAATAGTTTGTTTGTGTTTAATCTTTAGATCGCTAATAGCATAAGTACACTTACTAGAAGGCTTGTAAGAAATTAATTCTAAAGATACAATTTTCGCTTTTACTTTCGTTCTAGCTCACTAGAAAATTAGTTTTAGAGCTAGAAAGTGTTTTAATTGTTCCGAATAACATTTTTTTTTACTTATTTAGCTCATACATGAAATTTTTCTTCTCAATAATTCTGTTTTAAAATGTGCCATAGTGGATTTATCAATTTGCTGCTTACACTAAGAAGAAACTTATAGTGTTAAATTAGAGTTTTAATTCTATAAATATTATACATACAGAAATAAAATTATTTAACGTTTACTTGAGTATAATTTACTAACATCCCTACCCAGGTTTAGTAACCTCTGCAGAGTCGCCCGCAAAATACGTTGCTTGTTAGAATTCAGTGTTGGGGGAATATTTATTTCCTCTGTGTTTACTTAACATTATGTATGTTTACTTAACAAAATACATTCTAAAATCCTATTTTGACATAATTGAGCTATACTGTATCAGCATTAGATCTATCTAATTTACTCAGCAAGTAGGCCTATGAAAATGCTTTTTACGACTGTAAAAAGCATTTTCTTGGATATTTACGTTTGTAATTTTCTTGGATATTAGTTTAAGACATGCAATGCATAAATAAGTAGGTAACACAACCAGCTAATAATATTCGTCCAGTATTTGAAAGTTACTTTTTGAGCTGCGACCTCCGTTCTCTGTGAATTACTTTGGTTAATAAATCTAAAAGATATTCTGAATTGAATGTTACTTGAATCACCACTGCAGCTGTGAAAAATTGGTGGTAATTCACAGCATTTCTCAAGCATATAATCTCATAAAACTCTGGTCCCTATTTGAATATAAATTCATAATACAGTATAATAACGCACGGCACTGAGGGAGAAAAGAAGAATAGCTAGCGAAAAGGAAGGTCTTTCATGGTGGAGCACAAGAAATTACATTCTCTATGAAACGGATGTCATAAAATTACATCATAACCGCCACCTGCGTACTTCATGCATTATATATAAACTTTTCCAATCCTGGTTTCATCATAATCAAAAACATTGTTCAATTCCGTGCACTTCTCTAGCTTTGGTAAGTGATGAGACACTTCTGTTATTATTAAACGCAGAACTTCTTTCAAATCCTATTTGTAGACACAAATTGAAATACATGTTTGTGTTACGGTGAAATAATGAAAAGTTTGTAGTTTGTATCTGTTTGTTTTCAATCTCTCTCTCTCTCTCTCTCTCTCCTTGAATTCACTATTATTAATTTAATTGCATGTTTGTTTCTGTTTGATGTTTAGAAAATGCTTCCGTTTTTATCGAAAGTGAAATCACTAGAAAGTTTTTCTTTTCTGAATATGTTCATGCTTTATATACTTAATAAACTCAAGTTTGAATGCACGAACACACATTTAGGTAAGTGTTTATTTCCTTTCGTGTAACGTGGGTTCCTGTCACCACGGCATGGCGCGTCCTCAGGTTGCGGATCGAGGAGAAGGCCTCTAGATATAGAGGTTAGCTGCTAATATACTGAATAATTAGTCGCGGACAGCCGACTAGGAGTGGTCCTCCAGCTTGGGGGTTTGGGTAGGGCTAACAACCTCATCCTGTAAAAAAAAGCACCTGTTCAGAAATATTCACAAAAGCATCGGACGAGGACTGATACCTTGGCACGACCTCAGCAAAAGAAAATGGACATGAGACTTGGAACATGGAATATCAGGAGTCTTTATAGGGCAGGTGCGGAATAGGCCTATTAGGGGATTTCAATGCGAAGGTAGGACGAGAGGATATTTTCAAACCGATTATAGGGAACGAAAGTCTGCATAAGGAAAGTAATGACAACGGTGTTAGACTCGTGAACTTTGCAAGATCCAAAAACCTAATCGTGAAGAGTACAAAATTCACACATCGAGACGTTCATAAATACACTTTGACATCACCAGACGGGAAAACTCATAATCAAATTGATCACGTTTTAGTAGATAGAAGGCAATCTAGCATAATTGATATCAAGTCGTTTAGAGGGGCTGATTGTGACACTGACCACTACCTGGTAGCAGCGATAATACGAGAGAGGTTATCGTTGAATAAAGGTAATATTCTATGTCCGAAAACGGAGAGATTTAATTTAAAGAAATTAGAAGAGAGCCAGGTAAGAGAGAAATACCAGATTGAAGTTTCGAATAGATTCTCGGCTTTAGAAGATTCGGAGTGCACTAGTGTTGAGGATACCTGGATTTGAATTACAGATAACATTAAAATTTCAGCACAAGAAAAATTGGGACACTCGGAAATACGTAGGAACAAACCATGGTTCGACCAGGAATGCATAAAACTAGCAAAGAAGAGAAAACAGGCAAAATTACGCTGACTACAAAATCCGAATGAAATTACTACACAAAATTTCACAGAGATCAGGCGGGGAACTTCCAAAACTTTTAGAACAAAGAAACGCGATTTTTTGAAAGTTAAAATTAAGGAACTTGAAGATAATAGTAAAAATAAAAACATCCGGGACATATATAAGGGAATCAATGAATTTAAGAAAGGCTATCAACCTCGTGCATATATATTAATGAAATCTGACTGTACAGTTCTCACTGACACGGATAGCATCTTAAATAGATGGAAATATTTCTTTGACGATTTGCTTTGACGCACCAAGAACTAGTGTGCGTGGAGAAACGGAGATACACACAGCAGAACCGTATATTCCAGAACCCAACCGAATAGAAGTAGAAACCGTTATAAAGAAATTAAAGAAACACAAATCTCCGGGTGTAGATGAAATTCCGGCTGAGTTAATTTCAGCTGGAGGCGAAAAATTGTCGAACAAGATACACAAACTCATTATCCTTATCTGGAACAAGGAGAAATTACCACAAGAGTGGAAAGAATCAATCATTGTTGCAGCTCACAAGAAAGGCGACAAAACTGACTGTAATAATTATCGAGGTATTTCTCTTCTGTCACCATACTATAAATTCTTTCAAATATTCTATTAGCAAGACTGATCCCATACGTAGATGAAATTATTGGAGATTATCAGTTCTTATTTAGACGAAATCGATCAACTATCGACCAAATATTTACCATTCGACAAATACTCGAAAAAAAGTGGAAATACGATATCCCGGTATATCAACTATTTATTGATTTTAGGAAGGAGTACGACTCGGTTAGGAGAAAAACATTATACAACGTTCTTACAGAACTTGGAATACCGAGAAAGCTAATCAGATTAATTAAGATATGTTTAAATGAATCCCAGAGTAAAGTCCGGGTAGGGAATTTTTTGTTCACGAGTTTTCACGTCGAAAATGGCCAGAAACAAGATGAGTTGTCGCCATTATTATTTAACTTCGTTCTGGAATACGCTATAAGGAAAATAAAATATCAGGCAATCAGGGCCTAGAGTTGAACGGTATTCACCAGGTTATGGTATATGCTGACGATGTAAATTAATTAGGGGATGACAGGAGAATAATAGAAACAAATGCAGAGATCTTATTAAACGCTTGCAATGACATGGGTTAGAAGTAAATGCAGAGAAAACTAAATACATGGAAGTGCGTCGGGACTGGAATACAGCAAATTATGGATGCGTTAAAATATTAAATAATACTTTTGATAAAGTGGATAGTTTAAAATACCTAGGATCAGTATTAACAGAGGAGAATCATATTCACTGAGAAATTAAATGTCGACTAAAAGCAGGGAATTCGTGTTACTATTCGGTTCAAAATCTCTTGTCGTCGCGAATTCTGTGGATTAATTTGAAGCTTAAAATATACAAAACGATAATCATGCCTGTAGTTCTGTATGGCTGCGAAACATGGTCACTTACTATGAGGGAAGAACATAGACTGAAAGTATTTGAGAACAAGATCCTGAGTCGAATATTCGGACCTAAGAGGAACGAGAATGGGAATGGCGGAAACTTCATAACGAGGAACTACATAATTTATATGGTTTACCCAACATTGTTAGGGTCGTGGAGTCTAGGAGGCTTAGGTGGGCGGGTCATATAGCTAGAATGGAAGAAAGTAGAAACGCTTTCCAAGTCTTGACCGGAAGACCAATCGGAAAACGACCATTAGGAAGACCTAGGCGCAGATGGGAGGACAATATTAAGATGGATCTCGCAGAGATTGTAATACAAAGTAAAAACTGGATGCAGTTAGCTAAGGATAGAAGTCAGTGGAGAGCTTTTGTGAACGCGGCATTGAACCTCTGGGTTCCATAGGCCATAGAGTTAGTTAGTTAGTTTCCTTATTTTTAGTCGACTTCAAGAAAACGAAGTGGTTCTATTTTCGACCTGTTACACACATATGTATAATATGTGTGTGTGGTAACATTTTAACCTGAGACAAACGTCTAAACTGCACAAAGCCAATATCACAAGGGGAAGTCATTTGGACAATTCTGCTATACCAACCAAATGTAACCTATCCAATTTAAAGTTATTATTTTTCAAATGGCACTACATTAGATTATTAAATATTGCAAATCTATACATTTAACGAAAATTTACAATACCTCATTTTTTATTCAATGTAGCAAACTAAGGACAGCACAGTATTACTAACGTCAAAATTTTGGAAGCCTTCACCACACAAACGGCATAACTGAGAAGGATGTGGTAATGCACATCATAATTACCTTTATCTTGGATACCATGGTCATAGTTTGACATGTATCGAGTAAATGGGAAGGAATTTACAAAATGTTGATATTTTTCGGAAGAGTTAAAAAAAAGTACAATACTGCACACAAATCTCGTTTGGTACTTAGTTTACTGTGTTCCCACTTTGGATTGAAAGGTAAAACATTTTAATAATTTTGTGCAGCAACTGTATCATAAGCATGGCCCTTTGAGAAGGAAAAGAGTGCGCAGACCCCCAATCTTTGGATTATCGATGATATACTCGCGCTATGGCTCTTCGAGACTCTGCCCACAGACGTTACAAAGCGGCTTTCATCAAACATCTCATTAATGCAGGAGGAATATAGAAATCTACGAAATCGTTGTAATCCCGAAGTTCGTAAGGCGAAAATTGAATTTGCTAGAAGTCTCCTGAACCATGCGACTCAACC
Source organism: Thermobia domestica (assembly GCF_964235325.1). Lineage (NCBI taxonomy): Eukaryota > Metazoa > Arthropoda > Insecta > Zygentoma > Lepismatidae > Thermobia > Thermobia domestica. Next base: position 172,594,289 of record NC_137456.1, on the reverse strand, counting down.
ACGACAACTATGACAGAAACTGAAGTCAAAGCCAAAATTGATAAACTTCCAGAACTCCATATAGACACCATGAATGAATAGCTATGCTATACATCAAATATTACACCAAATAAAGTGAATATTTTGAAAAATGTTTAAACAAAAGAGCCCTGTAAAAAATATATTTAACCATCACCTCGTCACTGCTCCGGAAGTCAGGCAATAAACAAAATCAAATCACCTGCTTAGGAGCTGATGACTTGCCAATCATTCTTATTTAAGAAAAACACTACCGTTCATTGTAGATGTCATTCTGCATATTTTTAATAGTTCCATCACAACCGGAGAATTTCCATCAATTTGGAAACTCTCTCGTGTTCACCCATTGCCTAAAACCACAAATCCAACAAAAACAGATCTCCGCCCTATTAATATACTTCCTGGTCTGTCCAAAGCGTTTGAGCATATAATACATGACCAATTGACTAAGTTTCTCGTAAAAAATAACATTTTAATCCCTCTCAGTCAGGTTTTAGATCTCACTTATCAGCACAGCACTTGCACTGCTCTATTAAATATCACTGATGATATTCGTGCTGCTATGGATGAACGCCAAATTACACTGTTATCCCTACTAGATTTTTCTAAAGCTTTCCAAACTATAGACCATGACATACTGATTGCCAAACTGTCTTCCTTCTATAACTTTTCCCAGTCAACTTTATCTTGGTTTAGCTCCTATTTATCAAACAGAAAACAAAAAGTTGTCACTAATAACATATGTTCCAATACGAAACTTGTCGCATGTGGAGTCCCGCAGGGCAGCGTCCAAGGACCTCTTCTGGTTTCCTTATACATCAACGATTTACCTAAACACATCCACTGTAAATATCACTTTTATGCATATGATATACAATGTTATTTAACCACTAATCCTCTAAATTTATCTACCGAGATTGATTACTTAAACAGTGACACTGAAAGTATCTGCACATGCGCACGTAACAATGTATTGCAAGTAAACCCGACCAAATATAAATCTATCATGCTTGGTTCTTGTAAACTACTCTCCACAATCAATACTACAAGCCTGCCGAATGTTCTCGTAAACAACATAGCCATTCCTGTAAGCGATAGTGTCAATAGCCTAGAACTCCAGATCGATAAATTCTTGAATTGGACAGATCATATTAATACAGTATGCAAGAAAGCTTACAGATCCCTTCAGTCTCTTCAGTATTTAAAAAACCTTCTTCCGGAATCCATTAAAGCTTCCCTGGTTCAATCATTGGTAATCTCTCATTTAAATTATTGTTATGCAGCATATGTTGACTTAACCGAAGATCTGGCAAAACGTTTATAAAGCATTCGGAATGCTTGCGTTCGCTTCATATTTAATAAAAAGCGCTTCGACCATATCTCCCATTGTTATCAGCAACTAGGGTGGTGCAATCTAAGCACCCGCCACCGCATTCATTCTCTAAAGTTTTATATAAAATAATTAATTGTAAAAAAAAACTTCTTATCTCTTCTCTAAACTTAAATTTCTCGGCGATACTAGCCCACTAAATACCCGTTCTAAAGGAAATACAACACTCGCCGTTGAAACGCATAAATATAAATTCTTTTCCAAATCTTTCACACTATTTGCCACCAAAGCCTGGAATGACATCCCTGAAAGCATCAGAAACTCTGGTTCAGTGTTGACTTTTAAACGTCGGCTTAAAGAATATCTTTCTAATGAAGGTCTTCAGTTTAAAAAAAAAAAAAAGAAAGAAAAAAAGTTACACACGAATCTATTCCTTGCGTTACCATGCAGTCGTTCGTTTTTCTTTTTTTCTCTTGTTTTATTTCTTTTTATTTTATTTTTCTATTCCTTTCTGATACATGTGTATGTATGTATATATTATACACAATCACTTAAGTATGTGCATCATTTTATCTATACATACTCCATCAAAGGAACGTATTTTATATGTTATATACAGGGTATAATCAAGATTGATTTCTTTGTTTCTCTCTCCTTGTATAGTTTAACATGTCTTCAGAATTGTCGCTTGTTTATTTTAGGGTTTTATTTATATGTAATAAGTTTCAGTTTCACTTTTCATGTTTCATTTTCTTTGTATTGTTCTGTATGTCTGTAACTCTTTAACGTTCCCTAAGTGTGTAAGCCTATATCCTTTTTATTCTCGTTCTTGAAAAAAATAATATGAAATGCGATTGTAAAAGAAAAAATGTAAATGGTTGAGTGGAAGAAAACATTATTCCTTATTTCTGCCATTTTAAATAATAAATAAGTAAATAAATAAATAAAAATAAATTTTAAAAAACATTTAAATAAACATTATGTTATAGTTTGCAATGGAGAAACTAATCATTTTTCCATATACACCAGTTTGGTATTTCAAACCATTTGGGATATTGTAAGCATTACTAAAGATTGTAACACTGTTTACAATAATAGGGGGCGCGGTGGCTCAGTGGTAGAGCGTTCACCTCTGGTGCTTGGGGTCCCGGGTTCGATCCCAGCCCCCGCCAAGTGAACTTTGTGGTGGACAAACACCGTGCTCGTGGGTTTTCTCGGGGTTCTCCCGTTTCCTCCCACTTTCTTCATTCCACCATTTCACTCATCTCTCATCATCACCGTCTCCTTTAGCCTAACCGGCATAACCGTGGGACGTAAAACTTACAGATTTCATTTCATTTTTTGTTTACAATAATGTAATTGCTGGAAATTGTGTTTAGCAAAAGTCATGCTGTAGTGTTGCAAAAGGGATACAGATAAAATCTTGCGACCGAAATATCGCCACCCTAGATCTCGCGGGCCAAATCCTTGGCGCACAAACCATCGCGGGACAAAATCTCACCGGACCAAAACCTCGCTGTCCAAAACCTTGCGAACCAAAATCTCGCTTGGCCAAAAACTTGCGGAATGAAAACTTTCCTTAAAATTTGCGCAATGCGTTTCTTAATGTACAATTTCATATTATAAATAATATTAATAATAACGAAAAGAAGAAGACACCAAACACCGTGTGGGGGTCTTTCTCGGGGTATTCTCGTTTTCTCCCACGTTCTTCATTCCATCATTTCCTTCAACCTAATCATCTACGTCTCCTTTAATCTACAGAACATAATGGAAGGACGTAAAAACTTAGATATTATTTCATACTTTCATAGATATTATTCGATAGAATTTCCTAAGGTCCCGCCAAAGTGAAATAAAAACCATTCCAGGCTCAAACCCCATCTATGTTGAAAATTTGATCGAGACCGGTTCAAGATTATTAAGTCTCAAACGCAGCTACTTTCATGTTTAGATATTTCTATATATCCTCCTTCCACTCTCTCTCTCTCTCTCTCTCTCTATATATATATATATATATATATATATATATATATTGAAGATATATATCTTCTATATACCCTTCTTCTCCGCCTTCCCGTCAAAGTGAAATGATAAAAACCATTCCAGGCGATGATCTGATCTGTATGGCACAGGATCGATAGAGATTGGTCTCGTGGTTGAAAGATTATTAAGTTTTATTTATTTTTATATATTTCCCCCTCCTCTTCGTTGTGCCGTCAAATTGAAATTACGAAAGAGATTCCAGGCCCGAGCTTCACCTATGTTGAAAATTTGATCGAGATCGGTAGGGTGGCTCAAGAGATATGATGTCACAAACATAGTCATTCTCATTTTTATGTATACAGATTTCCAAAGAACGCGTTAGAATGTTTCTTTAATCATTATTTTAATGCAATTATGTGTTAGTACAAAATATTTACATATAGCAATGTATAGAGCATTCTACATCGAAGAAATCGTTATGATGAGGTTTTACACTGCCGACATTTCTTCCCAGGCTATCATACATCCCGCGTAGTTTATACCAGCAAGATTCTGTGTCCCGAGATTAGGACTGCGAGGTTTTGTACCCAAACCGTTACAAAAGCAAAGGTAAATAACAATTATTTTAAATATTTTCCACAAATACGCTCTTGTAAACAGTGTGAACATATTAATATACTATATGTATATAAATATACATATGCCTTATACCAGACACACACACACACACACACATAATATATATATATATATATATATATATATATATATATATATATATATATATATATATATATATATATATATAGAGAGAGAGAGAGAGAGAGAGAGAGAGAGAGAGAGAGAAAGAGATAATATTGTGGGTATGTCACGAATATCTGCCATATGTGCACCAATTTCGATAGATTTTCCTTTGGTTTCAGTAGCATATCTTCACAGTGGTCTCATAAGTTTAATCATGATGTAGTGAGCTAGAGTATGAAAAAGCTGAACGGGTGATGAAAACCACAATTAACTGACTTGAATATACGTATATTCTCCCGGTAGTCCCATATAAAGTTGATTAGAATATGATTACATTCTAAACGTCTCAATAGTTGACACTGTTAATACTGAAATTAACCGATTTCACTGTGTGCATGATCACGCATAACTCAATCACAGTGTACCGATTATGATTATTCTTTTCTATTTTCTCGTTAGTTTCATGTAAATTTTATTAGAATTTAACGAAAGATGTGGCAGCTAGACCTTCAAACGCCTTAACATTTGATAGTATTTAAAGTGGCAATAAACATGAGTGAAAATGTGTATAATTCCGTAACACGTATACCACTTTTTTTGAAAGTATATTTAAGTCGCCCAGTTCCAAAGCAACTCTCGTCTGTTTACAGAAAATCCCACAAACCTTAGGAAAATGTAGGATTTGTATGTTTTGTAGAACTGAGAATACTTCAGTGTGTTGATGTGAAAAATTTGAACATCTTCAAATATATCCAGTTGCATAAAACGCATCGATATTAATTTTTCTCGGTTTTCTGTGATTTTTTGAAAATGGACAAGAGCCATTTTGGAACTGGACGGCTCATGTGTTCACGCATGTTTCATAGCCCGATTCATTTTATAGAAACTTAGTTTCTTATCTTTATTTTATGTATCTTACTAAACTACTAGGGAACAAAAGAGTAAAAAAAAAAAATAATTAAATAAAAAATCACCGACTTCAGAACTTTACTAAATAGCAGAAAATAGAAACTAACAAAAGAGAACAATATTAACTGATTTCAAGGAAAGCGCTATAAAGCAGAAAATAGTAATAACAAAGCACTTAAAACAGGAAATAATTCATTATTATCATACATAATGTTCTCTTAAGTATGTACCAAATCTAATAAATTAGTACCTCATATAATTATTATCGAAACTGATTTTCTAATAAGGACTTTTTTTTGCTTAGTTTGACATACTTCAAAAATATTTTTAGGTAGTAATAAATCACAATTTTCTCCTTTTAAGTACTTTATTATTATTATTACTATTATTATTATTATTATTATTATTATTATACTTTACTTCTTTCGTTGAAATGAATTAATATTGTTTTTTCTAAATGTTTCTTTAATAGTTGATTACAATTTCAATTTTCGTCAAGGGAAAGTTTAGGATTCAAATCTTACCAACTCAACTTCTTTACATTTGGTTTCGACATTTGAAACAACAGTATAATACGTCACACGCGTCACAAAAAAACAAACAATTTCAAGCTCGAGTACTAGTAACTAGAACTGATATTATTGATTTTTAGGCAATAATTCTTTCTAGCGTGGCTCTTTGGTGACCGTTTTAACTCAGCATAATGTTTTTCTGTACGTGAAACATTGTGATATGAAAAGTAAATTTTATATTTTTAAAACTTACTTTTTTTCATAGTACTCCATATTTTTTGTATTTCAGATTAGAAATACAGTCAAATTCAGTATAGTTTGAAACCACTTTCACTAGTAACTGTCAGTTTCTAATAAGTTCTGGAATTTGTGGATTAGGACTGAAGTAATATTGGACATGTGGCTTTCATAATAGTTATAGTTATCCACTGTAAAAAATGACGCAGTGCCGTTTGATAATAAGAAAGTTCATTCCAAGTAGGGAGCACAAGGTTGCAACGATAATACACATTGATGGCCTGCATAGTATGTGCAGTGTCACGACAATGTCTTGTTAAGTATTTTTGAATGCATTGCAAAATTTTATCATTCCATGTACTCAGTTTTAGAACTTTCCTTTAACAGTAACTTCATTATTCATAACTATTAGCAGGTACAATTTTGGGGGGAACTATTACACCTTCTGAGAAAGTACTAGATATGCTTTAAGATTTTTAAAAATTAACTTTGCAGGTGGGAAATATTCCATATCAGAGTAAGTTGTGGTCTTCTACTTTTATTAATCCTACGACGACTTGTCCACTTGATACATATTCGCTGTATTCGAAGATTGAATCTCATGAGCGAATGCTGCTAGATTATCGTGTTGTTTCGCTTCAGTTTTCGATATTTGCATCTCAAAGATGATTTACTCTATCAAGTTCAGATGAATTACGTGGTGATGTAACTGGTAATTGTATTTCCTAAAAGTATTTTCTACATGAAAATTTCTAGTAACAAACTGCGAATAGTCATTAATATTTGTTCTTAAAATTGTTGTAGAAGTTTAGTGCTCTGTTTCAAACGCATGCTAATAATAACTTGGAATAAATATCACGCATAACAGAATGGTTGGTAAACTTTCACAAATTTAAGAAGTTCCTTTCATTAATACAGGCAATTCAAGCAATGAGGAAGAATTCTGCTGATGTTACTTTAAAATTGAACTCTAATTTTAGAATTAAATACTGTACACAATAATTTATTGTAGTTTCACATCTTATAATACATAAAGTAAGACATGATTTTTACTCAGGTTACAATGAAAATTGGTGGGTAGAGATCAGGGATTGTGTATTGCATATTTTTCTTCTGTAAAGAAACAAAACGAGATTAACAAAATGTGTTATTTATTTATGTAATATCCTTAATTTTTAATAGAAAAATTAAATATTACCTTATTCTAGCTTTGGAACTACGTTTAACTAAATGAAAATAACATTTGAATAAGGCATATTTCAGGATGTGCCAATGTGTCTAATAATGTCAATTATATATTTTCGAAACTGTAACAAATTATCAATGCATGCTTTTAATAAAATTTATTTTTTTTAGAATTATCGAGTATCCTGCAAATATTTTAAGAAATCTCAAACTTTAATGCATTTCCTTTCTCTTTTGGTAATTTTTATGTGGCAATTTGCGTTGAATTCTAAATTGAATAGAGAATTAACTATAAGAGAGTGTTTTCACTTACAAGTTAAGGAGAAATATTGGCACTGAACGCATTGAAATCATGTAAAATTTTACCAAAACTAAATTTTTATTATTTATTGTTTAAGAGCGTAATAAATAATGAAGACAATACAATTCACAGAGAAGTCTGGATGCACTTTTCATAAGTCTTCAATCCTTGTTTTGCTCAAGTTAAGACCAGGGATGCCGCTTTGTTTTATTTATGAAAGATTAATCACGTTTTAATGTATCATTAATCAAACAAGATGTGAAAAATCAGGCGGTCACCACCTGTAATAATGAGTGATCTTTATTTAGGTAGTTTATTAGTGTTGGACAACATTTGGTCTCAAGCGCAACCTAGTTATATTGATCATCATTTAAAACATTAGATCGTGTAATTTTTGATAATACAATAAATTATATTAAAACAATAATTTGAAATTACTTTGGCATTTCCATTAAAGTGAAATCGACAGCCTTGATGAATGGTGAATGGTCATCTCTCTGGTGTGCTATTCCAACAGCATGGAAACGAATTTTGTAGAATAACGCATGCGTTGCTGGTAAACTCGCTTAGCTAAACTTCACATTTAAATGTTATTGATTACCATTCCTAGTATTATTCCTGATTCAGTATGTATTCTTCACCTGGTCACCTAAAGTATATTTTTTCAACATAGTCTTAAACTACAAAGCTGAAAATTTCAAACTATCCTTCCTCAACTGATTTAGTGGTCATATTTAGTTAAATGAGTTTAAACCTGCCGTTAGCAGAATATGAATATATGGGTAACATTTAACTGACACCATTCATTTCAACTATAAAAAGAGAATGTTTGGAAGAAATCTTATTTTAAATAATATTTCCAGTAGCATCATTTATCGTAAGATGTAAAATGGGTCCTTTGGCTAGGAAAATAAATAAAGATCTACATGAAAACCAAGAGAAAGATTGTTATCGGAAATTAAGACTAAATTATTTGAACCTGAAACAACTCGCTTTGCTCTGTAAAGACACTAGACGTGTACATAAAGATGGAGGCAGATACATCTTTCTTATTTAGCATGTAATTATACTATAAAGTAATACATCCCACTACAAAGAATTAAATTATTCAAAACGTCAGTATAGCTAGAGAGTATATAAACATTTTTTATTTACCTTTTCCTAAAATGCTTATTGTTTTGAACCACATAGATGAGACAATAACAAACGAGATCAATTAATACAAAGAACTAAAATACCAGGAATTCATATATTTGTCTTTCAGTTTGAAATTGAACGACTCTTTGTAAAGACTCTGCTACGAGTCATTATAGCTAACTTTGTTGTACCTGTAATTACAAGAAACATAATAATATTTTATAAATAAAGAGCATATACCTTTTGATTTTAACATCGAATTCAATCAACATTTTTTTCCTGATATTGAAAGAAGAAATTCAATAGAAATAGTAGTTACAAATTAACAAATGAGAAAAAATAATGAATTCTTCGAATGATACAAAATAATCTTGTGTTCCAGGATTATTAATTATTTGTATTTGAAAAAGAAACACAGTATACGTATATCATGCCATTTTAATTTACTTTTGTCTTTAGTAAACTACCATGAATATGTTTGTTTCAAATATTAGAAAATAAATTTCTTTGATCTAATACAAGAGCTTATCTAGAAACATTACCATGCTGCTGACAGCTTATGTTTATCGAAATAGCGTAACTGTATAGTAGATCTATAATTATCTACTTCTACTCTATAGGGAATGTAATTTGCTTTGTTATTTACCTTGTGTATACACTTTACACATTATATATAGAGAGCAAGGGCTTTATTCCTATATAACGTTCTTGAATTTGAGTGAATAACGGTGACAGTTAATATTTAGAAAATTAAACAGGTAGTACTACTTGAAAAGTGCAAAATATATTTGTTTCGAGAAATCTAGATGTCAGAAATCTAGGTGTGCAGAGTATGAGGTCATTATTGTAATAAGCTCAAGTTACGCTTGATTAATAGAATTTTGCAAATAATATTTTAGTTGATGTCTTCCGTACTTGTTGTCCAGAGGGATATAAGAAAAAGACTGGAAAATCTCGAAATGTGGGTTTGGAGAAGAGTGAAGATGATTAGATGGGTCGAACAGAAAAGGTGTGAGGGGATGCACACGCAATATTGGGAGAGAAAAGAACAATTTTAGATGTAATTGAAAAGAGGAAGAGAAATTGGTTGGGATATTGGCTGAGCAGGAAATGTATCGTAAGGGACGTGTTAGAGGATAAGATGGCAGGAAATAGAGAGTGATTGACGAAGAAGGCTACAATTGATGGATTGCACTAAAACAGAAAAATCGTACCTGAAGACAAAGATGTTAGCTGAAGTTCATGGAGCATAAAAGCTTGAGAGTTGCAGCAAGTGACTTGTCAATAATCACAGTATACCTATTATTATTATTATTATTATTATTATTATTATTATTATTATTATTATTATTATTATTATTATTATTATTATTATTATTATTAGTTGTTGTTCTTATTGTTGTTGTTGTTGTTGTTGTTGTTGTTGTTAGAACATATTGCAATGTTTGCTTGAGATACTAGGTTAGAAACTTCAAGGCACTGCGTGCTAAAGACTATTTCGGACCTTTTTGCAAATTAGTAATGAAATTGTCTCAAATCTAAATATTCCTTCCTGCAAGATTAAGTCAAAATAGAATAAAACGTGTTCTAGAATTGTTAGTTAGAACAAGAAGAAACCATTTTTCAGCTTTTTAATTATTTTATATTCCTCATTCACTTTTATTTTTCCCAAGAAATCTGTGAAAAATCAGGTTGAGAGTAGTCATGCTCCTTAAATAATGTCTTCAAAATATTTTGAGAAACCACTCAGAACTTTACGCACTAACTCTTGAAAAAACGTAAGTATACGAGGTCTGTGTTACTTTAGGAACTTAGTCTTGAGTGCATTAATATCTAAATACGTAATATTTTCCTTATAACCTCAGAATAACGATATAAAGTATTTACTTCCCATATTATTATTGGTTATTTACTTAATATGGCTTTAGAAATGTCAAAATGGATTGACGGTGATTTTATGAGAGCGCTTACAACTTATACGAAAAGTTACTGGCTTAATTTTAATATTCTAATAGCTATTATTACACTGAGAAAAATATATGTCGTGTCCGTAAAAACGTAGGCTATATGTGTAAATCCAGTATTTTTGGACTTAACGAACAGCAAACGTATAACTGAAAAACTACATTTTATACGTACTTTCCGTATAAGTGTTCCGGATTAGCGTGCTTTCTGTACGAACGAAAAACATTGTATAAAGGCGGTCAGGATCTCATATACAGATGGACGTATGTAACATATAGCTGACGTATGTAACATACGTATACGCATATAATATCTAGAAGACTGTTAGTTGCCAGACATCCTGCAACGGTATGATGTAACATTTCAGGGCAGTACATACGTAAGATATGGCTAACGTATGCTCCGTACTGATTTCTGTAGTAAGCATAATGATAACGTATATTTGTACAACATAACACTGTCCGAATAACGGATGTTTCTCAGTGCAGTTTCTTTTAATATTACCTCTCAATGGTTACTGAGTCTCCAAGGGCGCCGATCCTGGGAGCCCCCGGAAGGGAGTGGAACCCCAAATCTCATGTACCCCCCTAGTGTATTTATGAATATACAATTTTTGGCATAATTTGAATGCAATTTGTCTTAACATCCTCATATATATATATATGTTCTGCGTCTCAGTGCCCCTTTCCAAATGTACAGAGAAATCGACGCCCTTGTGAGTCACTCGTACTACATAAATATTCGCTTGTTTTAGACATAATCGTAGTGATAAATTTTGTCTGAGCATTACTGGTTTTTCATTTAACATACTTTTCTTAGAATAATTAACTTGCCGCAGTCATCTGCTATCTTTATCATACAAGGTGCAATCGAAGGGCATTAAAATAAATACTCTATTTAGACTTCTATACACTTCTTATTTGTTCTTCGCTGGTCTGTAGACATCAACGGAAACTGAAGTAGTAGTAATGAGCCTAGGTAACTTTTGTTTACCCTCATGCTGCCTTATATTGTTTGTACTTTTATTCTTTAGTCAATAAAATTTAAATAAATCTGAACATCTATACCCTCATGTAGGTACAAATTATGAATTTACTATTTAGAATATTGATAAATAATATTTTAGTGCAATACAAACAGCATTAGAAAATTTGTAATTTAACGGTTTCATTGTTTTTAAATGTCATATTTCTTTTAAAATTAAATGCTTATGTGGAACTTTCATTGATTTTGGAAACGTGTTTCACTATGCTATGCGTTACATTAGCATTACATTCTAACTTGAATGTACCATATTGCGACCCATCTCAGAGTAGATGCTAACACTCTTGCCTTTAGTATGAACAGTCTCAGGTTCGATTCACGGTGAGGACACTCGGTCGAAAAAGTTTAAAAATCTCTCAAGCCAGTCATCATGAGTAAGATTTTCCTGGTTTTCCTCATTTACACCAGAAAAATGCAGGGATAATACTTCATATAATTGTCCCAGGAAGCTTCTTTCTTTCGTTTCTTCTTTTCTCATTTCTTTCTTTCTCCAACATTCTCCGCATAGTGTGATCACAGAGAGTCCTTATCTCTCATACGTGACGGACAGTAGATCCCAAAAGCCCAGAAATCTAATTTCTAATTCTAACCCTAGTCTAATTTTGATTTTACTACAAGATAGATTATCCAAAATCTTTTCAGAGGGTTTGAGGAAGTATTGTTCACCTCAGTATCGTCTAAAATTTTTAACCTAATTTAATTTAGAAAAGACGGTTGAAACGTTGCTAGAATTCTGATGGTAGATGGTTTCTTGTACAATTCAAATTGAATTTATTGAAACGCGTCTCACTTTATGTAAGAGTAGTTTTATTCCCTTACTGTACAACACATCTTTAACTGATATAATCCTTAAATCTTTTGCCTGCGATGCATGTTCGAACAATATCTTGAATACAAAGAGTAGTAGTTATTCAGATTTGCCATAAATTATGTTATGTTTTTGATCTCAAAACTTAAGCTTTCATGTAAAAATATAAACAATCATAAATCAAAGAATAGGTCTACCATAAAATTGCAAGTTAAACATAGCACTACTATTACATTATTTTAATTCAATATTTCGATTAAAAGTTTAAATTTCTACAGAATTCATGAAGTTTAATGAAGTTGAAAACGCATAAAGGTAAGAAGTATGAAACAATTCTACATTAACCATCAATTACTTTTCGTATTTGTTAAGTCCAATCGAAAAAAATACTTAAAAAGTATTGACATGATCATAGATTCCATTAATTCAATTATATTCTTTAATATATAGTTGGGGGAGGAAACTCACTTCTTTGCAAGTTAGAAAACATGGTTAATTTGGGTTTCAAAATCAAACTGGTAAATTTGTTTTTATTGCCTTACAAAATTTTCCTACCTACCAATATTATATTTAATGTGACTCTTTATTAATATATATTCTTAAAGTACATAATGAATAATTACATTTGTGACGAAGGCTTATTATGTGAGTAATAATGAATAATGCACAGCAATATTATTTTAGATCGCCAGAAAATGGTACTAGAGTGACAGTGGCGAAGTCACTATTTCACAAATCCTCACATAGTAGGTCGTTATATTTAAAAGGCACTTGTAAGACGATATTCAGATAAAGAAACGACAACGAATTTATTTATAGTTATCTACTTATTTGGTGATTTGTGTTCACACAAGCGTCTCTGATAGATCATAATTCATAATTAGGATATCTACGAAATTGTTCTACAATCTAAATGTTTATGTGGTTGGTAGATTTGGAGTTTATCGTCTCGTCCAACACTGAGCTTTTATATAACATGAATCTACACTTTAACGTCGAATTCAAACAACAAGAGTTCCACCGGAAATTGAACTCGTGTCCCCCGGGCCAAAGTCGAGAAAAGCTCAACTGGATAGAATATTTACTTCTCTGTTTAAAGGAGTATAACAATCATCTTTTCTATTCCCTAGTAATTTAGCATGCTGATATGAGGATGACATATTCAAGCAGATCCATCTGCTTTAAAAGTCCTGAGTAACTGACTGATCAATGAACAGTTTGAATTTATTAAAATAGAAACTTGAAAATTGCACAGTAAATTGAGAAAAATCCGTTATGTGGACAGTGATATATTGTATAAATATACGGCATCCATACGTTTACTACGGAAATCTGTACGGAGAATATGTTATCCGTATGGTACATACGCACTACCTTTTCCGGTTTGATGTTACATCATGCCGCTGCAGAAAGTTTGACATCTAACAGTCTTCCTTATATTACATACTTATACGTGTGTTACTTTCATCATCTATATGTTATAAATATATAATATAATATAATATAATATAATATATATATATATATATATATATATATATATATATATATATATATATATATATATATATATATATATATATATATATGTCCATCTGATGTGAGATCCTGAAAGCCTATATATTCTTACGCTTGTGCATTCGGTAGGAATGCTTTCGTCGTCGTTTTGAAGAAAGAAAGGAAACTATTATCGTTAACTTGGGAAATATAGCTCACTGGTAGAATTGAGAGGTAACTGAGAAGACGACGAGCGTTTTAGTTTATAGGGCATGTGGGTAGAAATAAATAAAAACAAATATTTAAAAAAAAAGAGAGTCGAGAGTTTGTTTAGGAAGAAAGAAAAGGAAGGTTGTTTGGGCGTTTAGGACCTTGGATGTGTATTCCGTACCTCCGTTCCTGGTCGTCGACTGGTGGTCTCCATGTCTCGGCTTCTGTGTCGAATTGGCGAGGAACTTGGTATAGGTCTCTCCTGTCGTTGCTCACACTCGCTCCTCGTGAACTTTACCGCTCCTCGTGTACTTCACCGCTTCTCGAGTGCTACTCCCCTCTTCCGGGTCCTGGGACGTTTTTATATGAAACAAAGTAGGAAGATGGCCGACGAAATTACGGAAAAACATCCAAAGTACGCACGTGTAGGATTCAGGAAAGTGCAAGGTAAATGGAATTCTCGACTTATTTAATAATTTGTCAACAGTTACAGAACGCTTTGGTTACATCAGATTACATAAGTTACATAAATTTACCAAGAATGAAGAATGAGGAATCGTCTACTAAAGAGAATTTTGAAATGTTTGCTGACTGTCTTATTATTCCAAGTTGTGTCTCTCTCTCATCATCCACAGAAAATAAAGAAAGAAAAAAAATAAAAAATAATATCGTTTTTAAATCTTGATTTGTTTATATACTGAATATTAAAAATATTAGGGAAATCCAATATCTCTACATTCCCGCCACTAAATCTTACTGAACGACGAAAAGAGGAACGCTGTCGTTTCAGGTCCAATTACTTATTGAACGCACTGTATATCTTTATGTATGTTAAATACATATAAAAAAATAATTAATCACACATCACTAAAAAAAAACACTTAAATCACTAGCGTTAACAGATAATAAAATGTAGCACTAAACCAATTAATCAATCAATATTTGAAGAATAAACACACAAGAAAGTTAATTTGTCAATTTGAAAGCATCATCTTTCAATGTCTTGGATAGTTCCTGTCTTTTCTCCCATTTAAATAGTTGACGTAATCGTTAAGATACTGAAGCACATGGTCTTGTTTATAACATTGAACTTGAAACTGTAGAATGCTGAATCGGCAGAGTCTCAGCTGCAAGATAATCTACTCCAGCTTGGTCGTTGACCATATGCAAAGGACGTAGTGAAGTTGAAGTAGCTGTCACCAGATGGCAGATGTTATCGGCTTGGCTGGATAGATGACGCTGGGCGTGATGGGGTGTGGCTGTGAGCTTCTTGAAGATGTATAATTATAATATATTTATATTTGCAGTATTTATGTCCGTGACGTGTGATAAGGTGAGTTTTACGTGCATCAAAAAAATTAGTGTGAACAAAAAGTGAGAGAAAAAAACGTTCAGCAACATATCATTCCTTGCGTCGGTTGGTGGGCAAATCGTGAGGTTCAAATCTGAGCGTCGATATCTCTTGATGTCCATAAATCCTCTTCTTCTTAGTGGTGTAATGCTGCATTGAGGTACGGAAAGGGGTTGTGGGGAGATAAATTTTTTTATAAAAAAAATATTAAAGGAAAAAAAGGAATAGTGATTGAAGTTATCAGAAACATGTGACTCTGTATATGTGTATCTAGGATGAAGATTAAGAAAGGGTGTATATCAGAAGGGTAGAAAGTGAAAATTATAGATGTTATAATATAAAGAAATAGGAATTGTAGCGAAAATATGGCAAAGGAACACAGTCTCTAAGCCGTGGGAAAATGTAAACATGAAAATTTTCAAGATGGCTGCCATGACGCTATGACGGAGGGATGGGAGTTTTCGCAAAGGCTCTCGGTATAGTAATGGCCGATGTTTGTTTACAAACAGAAGGATAAAAGCAAAACGAATGACAAGTTATAATGGCTGTTTTTAATTGGGGGGGGGGGCACAAGAGTTCAAAAACAAGGATAATGATATTGGGAAAGTAAGATTTGATTAAGATAACTATTATTAGGCTTTTGAAAGGCGATTTCAAAGTCAAGGTACCTAAACGTGAATTTAGTGGCGTCTCGGGGGGTTGGTTTTACAAAATAGTGGAATTGTGGAGAAATTTTGAAAGTAAGGAAAATTAGAGTGAAATGCGGTAAGGTTATTGTCCGAAGACTTACTTCCGGTGAGAAACAGGGTTGGCAACTCAGGTAAGAATATCAAGGTATCGTAAAAAAAAAAAAAAAAAAAAAAAATCAGGGAAGATAAATAAAGGAAGTGTCGTTATTTGAGGACTGTGAGGTGATTTTTATGAAAGTCTGAGAGTGATCGTAGTATTTCAGTAGAGGTGGGTAGGAGGCATCAGAAAAATTAGGACAATAGAGAAACATAAAAAAAGAAGAAAAAGAAAGAATTAGTATTAGTATAAGTACTTCATATTCATGATCTGACCAAATGCCCAAAATATCTAAACAATTTCCTATTAAAATCTTAAATACAATTTCCTTAATATCATATTCTAAAGGGGGCCGGGGGGCTCATTATTTCCAACATAAACCTAACCCATTTCCTGATTAGGTTGGGAATTTAAGGTAACTAGAGGTTGGATTGGGTTTTATCGCCCAATACTCGATTGTGTTAGTAAAATTATGTTGGAAATAAAAATTGTGGGGGGGGGGGAAGAAGGTCTCTAAATTCATAAAAATAGGTATGTCCGGTAATGATTCTCAATTTTATATGGTCGTGCGTATATACGTTCTAATATCTTCTTCTAGATGCTGTTTCACAAAATGCGTGAATTACTCGACGTCTCAGTTTCCGTATCCGCTTTTAAGAATACACTATGTAGTTGGAAATGTACGAAGATTTTACGTTAGAATTCCTTAATTCCAAGACGGTAGAAGGTGGTACTATAATCTCTGTACCAAAACTTCCGTCATTAACTATCAATTCTTCCGGAGGAGGAGGTAAACTCAATTCTGACACTGAATGTGCATCCTCATTTCTGTTCGAAGTGGTGAACTTTTCTGGGGTCACTTCAGGTTCTTGATCTCTTTCTTCAATCCTCTCGTTACATCTATTCTCAAAACTCTTCATCTGCAGTGGCGTATCATCACCAATTTTTTTCATTAAACTTTTCATAACTCTATAGAGCAAAATTAGACTTACAATTGCAATAACGGTTTGCACAATGTCTAAAAAGTAGCTCAATTCTTGCAAAGAAAATTCCGTAGACGCACTACATTTTCTACAAAACCATATAAAATTGAAAATCCCATGTTCTCTTAGCAAATAAATAAGTAGAAGAGTGATGATGATATTCCAAATAATAATAATTCCTGGTATAAAATATTCATGCTTATAGATAGGCATCTTAATGGGCGTCTGGTCAATTATCGTAAATGCTGATATATTCATATGTCGGATTGAAGAACTCCAAACATCGTTAAGTAAAGATGAAACATTAAAAAATTCATTCCCTTTATACGTAGATCGTAATAGCATCAGATCATTAGAGACTAGCTGGCTCGGAAAAAGATGTAAAAATACAGGTTCTGTAAGATCATTGTCGAGACACGGAAAATCCGATCTGACGAAAAGATTTCTCTCCACAATTAATTTAGTATTGCATGGTATTCGAATTTTAAGGGCTCCGTATAATCTGGCTTCTATCCGGAGTCGAACCCTGACCTGGCGAAGAATTACTATTACTTGAGGACGCAAAATCACTGCTGGACTTTTTATTAGTATCAGCATTATTATTCTGACTTCTGTTGTTTTGATTACCGTTCCGTTTTCCTTGGTAATCCTGACCTACATTTTTCGGCTGATTAAACTGCTTTTTCCTATATTGAACATCATCGCTTCTTTCACAATTTGTTGAAGGAGCTAAGGCTGAAATCTGCAGCGTCAACTTTGACAGTTGTTGCTGTATGTCAGTCAACGGGTCGATTACCGGTTGGTTCTGTTGAGTCTGCTGGTTTTGCAAGTATGCTGACTGTGTATTATATGGTTGAGCAGTAATCGGACTTTGAACCCTTACTTCAGCATTATTCTGAGTATGAGCATCTATGCTAGCCGGAGAAAATAAAGACGACTGCAAAACAGCAGAATTCTTTTTCAAGAATTTCTCTAATTCCTTACGCTTCAGTAACAATTTAGTCCTTTCCTCGATAATGAGATCGTTCAAAAGGTCACTCACCGTGTTATACTCCTTTCGTACTACAACTTTAAAGTAATCGGGTAAAAGTCCTTCCACAATAAATTGTAATTGTTTCTTTTCATCGGCAGTCGGGTCTGCGCGTAAAATCAAATCCTGCTTCGCATAAACGTACTCTAGAACGGATTCTGATTCATTCTGTTCACGGGCTCGCATCTGAGCTTCAGATAATTGTGGCACCAAATTGTCCTTAAAAGCGTTTATAAAAGCTTGCTTGAACTGGTCGTAAGTCATTTGGGCAAATTCTGGCTTTCTTTCTATGCCAGCAAACCAGTTTTCAGCGGGGCCACGGAGTAGGCTCCCCAGCACCAATTTTCATCTCATACCATCCCATGAATTAATGCTAGCGATGGTCTCATAGCGTCTGATGTACGTGTTTACATCGTCACCCAACCGGGCATAAAAAGGCTCTGGTTTCACAATCGTGCCGTGCATGGACGGAGGTGGATCGTTTCCTCCTGTAGCCATACTGCTAGAACTAGAACCACGAACAGTTACGTCTAAAGAATCAGGAGAAATATCCGAAAATGATTCCGAAAATTCTAGCTTCTTTTTAAGTTGCTCTAAATAATTACGTGTAAATTTAGTCGATTTAGGAGACGAACAGGCCGCGGGATCGAAATAGACAGTATCACTTAAGTTAAAAATATCCTCTAAAGGTATCAAAAATTCGTCCGCTAGTCTTCGCAACATATAACACAAGTAATAAAACTATTGGGCACAAGTCAAGACCTTAAATATGCTATACCTACACTAAAAACTAAATACAACACATAAAACATACACAAGAGGTATTGGGGCTCCACCACTCTCCGAAAAGGAGAGAAAAAGAAAGGTAATTATAGAATAGCATAAGAAAGATTGCTCAAAAAATAAAAAACAAAAGAGAACAAAACTAGTTTCATAGAGGGTTGGTGGCGGGGAAGTTGGAGGTGATTCTAAAAAGCCTAAAAAATGAAGAGAAAACAGTTTAGAAGTTTGAAAGACAACTAGCATTGATCACCTTCTTACGCTGATGCGAGAAAAAAGATCAGCATCTCCATCATCTTACGCTTGTGCATTCGGTAGGAATGCTTTCGTCGTCGTTTTGAAGAAAGAAAGGAAACTATTATCGTTAACTTGGGAAATATAGCTCACTGGTAGAATTGAGAGGTAACTGAGAAGACGACGAGCGTTTTAGTTTATAGGGCATGTGGGTAGAAATAAATAAAAACAAATATTAAAAAAAAAAGAGAGTCGAGAGTTTGTTTAGGAAGAAAGAAAAGGAAGGTTGTTTGGGCGTTTAGGACCTTGGATGTGTATTCCGTACCTCCGTTCCTGGTCGTCGACTGGTGGTCTCCATGTCTCGGCTTCTGTGTCGAATTGGCGAGGAACTTGGTATAGGTCTCTCCTGTCGTTGCTCACACTCGCTCCTCGTGAACTTTACCGCTCCTCGTGTACTTCACCGCTTCTCGAGTGCTACTCCCCTCTTCCGGGTCCTGGGACGTTTTTATATGAAACAAAGTAGGAAGATGGCCGACGAAATTACGGAAAAACATCCAAAGTACGCACGTGTAGGATTCAGGAAAGTGCAAGGTAAATGGAATTCTCGACTTATTTAATAATTTGTCAACAGTTACAGAACGCTTTGGTTACATCAGATTACATAAGTTACATAAATTTACCAAGAATGAAGAATGAGGAATCGTCTACTAAAGAGAATTTTGAAATGTTTGCTGACTGTCTTATTATTCCAAGTTGTGTCTCTCTCTCATCATCCACAGAAAATAAAGAAAGAAAAAAAATAAAAAATAATATCGTTTTTAAATCTTGATTTGTTTATATACTGAATATTAAAAATATTAGGGAAATCCAATATCTCTACAATATGTTTGTTTCATACGGAGAGTACGCAGATGGAACACTTATACGAAAAGTATTATAAAACATAGTTTTTTTAGTTATATATTTCTGTAGGATGCTTCTTATAGTGGTACGTTAAGTCCAAAAACTACAGCTTTCGTACGTAATCTACGTTTTTACGTACATCAAACACTCTATTTGTATATAGGATTTGTGAGACATGGTACCATTAAGGAAGAACTTCTGAATTCGACGAGCAAGGAAGAAATAGGAGTAACAAGTATTATGTTAAAATGCCTATATCTCTGAATCTCAGAAGATTAAAGACATGAAATTTGGTAGAAAAAGTTCTCATTTTAAATAACTACACACATGTCTCAACGAGTTCTTTTTAAAAATATGTTTGACGTTGAAGAAAATAAAAGAAATGGAGTAAAAAATTGCGGAGATTACAATTATTATGTCTATATCGTAGAATTTCTGGAGGTTAAAAGCATACAACTCGGTATCTGGACTTATCATTTAAAATAATAAGATACCTGATTCAGCTTTCTTTCTCATATTTGATCTAGAAAAGAAAAAAGGGTGTGGAAAGAAATTGGAAATTACAGTTATTATAATTGGAATCCACAACTCGGAAGATCTTAAGGTTAAAATTGTAAAATTTGGTATTTGGATTTCTAAATTAAAATAATCAAAAATGTGTTTAAGCATTTTTAGGTATTGGGCCTAAGTCGTAAGAAAGGACTAACATTACATTTCTTATAATACGACGTCTTATCTCGGAGTGCCTTACAGATTTAGGGACGTGAAATTGGTATTTGTAATGTCAACTAAAAATAGACTCGTGTTCCAACGTTTTTAGATATTTAGACTAGAATGAAAAAATAAAAAAAGAGGTGAGGGCGTTTTAACTATGCATAGGAGAGATGTTCCAATTTTGTGTGCAACTTCGATTTCACGCAAATTCTGTATGCAAGATGTATAAGAAAGAATGCAAAATACTGCCTGCTCAAACACGTGTTAGCAATATATATATAATATATATATATAATATTAGTATTACAACCTTAAACTTTTGTGTAGGTTGATCTCCTTATACTTAAGGCTCCGAATAAGAGGAAAGTTTCCGATATGGAAACTCGAACGTGATTTTCTCTTTGTCGTTCATCACATTTCTGAAACTACTGGGTGTAAATTTTATAAAAGAATTTCTCATGTACTTTGTGCTTACGATGGGGTGGAAGTTTACGAAAAACGAAGAAAAGACCAGATTCTAAGTTTTCTTTTACTCTTATTTTCTCGTTGTTCGTTTTCTTTTCCTTTTTTGCGTTTTCTTCATCTCCAGATGTACAAACTTACTGGAGTTAGAACTTCGAAATTATGTAAAAATAATCTTTTTGTAGTCAGCCCTACAGATAAGAGTGGATTTGGGAACACATGAGTATTAAAGAAAGAAAGGATAACACACACACGTCACACACACACACACACACACACACACACACACACACATATATATATATATATATATATATATATATATATATATATATATATATATATATATATATATATATACAATAGCGTGCAATGAAACTCGTTTCTAACTATAAGGGTCACAATTCAAAAACCTTCTCTATCATAAGCCTAATATGCTTTATATATATAGAAGGTTTATAAATATATATAAAGCATATTAGGCTTATGATAGAGAAGGTTTATAAATTGTGACCCTTATAGTTAGAAACGAGTTTCATTTACTTAACTCCAAAGAAACCGAACTTGAATCAAGTATTTTGAAACCGGAAATAATTAGGATACATATTTAAAATATTTTCCATAAACCTTACTGTTCCTTTCGAAGAACTAACATTCTAATTTAATAATATTACGTTAGAAATAGAACGGATTAGGTACACTTGTCTGATTTGACCTTGATTTCACCAAATGCTTAAGAAGGTTTACGAGAAACAGCGGAAGAGAAGAGATGGATACATGATTGTTAAACCGAACTTGCCAACATGAAACCACATGAGAAGCCATTTAATCAATTGTACATCAGCAACATTAACAATTTTCTGAAATCACAAAAATGACGGTCAGCTAGTACTTCTAATTGTATTTTGCTTTTACACTGTTTCACTATATTGTTACTGTTATTTGTTCACATGTGTTTACACTCCGACACTATGACATTCCGAGATTGTCTTGTAAAATAGTTTTGGTTACGAGGGGAGGAGTTGGTACGAATTGAGAGAAAATATACTTTGTAATGATACTGTCATACTGAGTTATAGTCATGATTTCTTCAGAGTAAGATATAACTTCTCCCTCGGTAAATATGACATATGTATTTAGGTTATCACCACTTTATTTTCATTTTTCTTGTAGGTGGATACAATATAGAAAATAGATCCATGATTCACTTAGGCATGGATGTTACCTTGCAGTAGGATCTGGATATCGTAGTTTTGTCTCCAGAATGCCTAAATTTTCTACGGTCTATTGCTCTCATTTCCAAGGTATATGTCTGCTACATTCCATCTAGATTTTCCTCGAGTAAAATACTGTTGTAAAATGCAGTTGCTAGTCTCTTTCTTTCGTAGAAGCTCGTATATAATACCGTATTTGTGAGACAGTAGTAATAGTAATCGTTATTTGATCAGTATGTTTCTTCGTCTTCGTCTATTTGAACACTTAAGAATACATCTTAAACTTTGTTGCAATAGTTAAGTAGAACTTGAAGTTTTCTAATTTGATTAACTTAAATGTTGAAGATTTAAGATGATTACACGTGATGCCTAAGAACTTCTTGAATTTGATGCACTGTCCAATTAATTCAACTTCATGCTCTCCACTATTGTTTGTTTTAGCAGCTGTGATGGAAATTTCAGTCAGGCATCCAACATTGCGTAATTTTAATCTAGATAATGAGAGTCAGTTTTTTTGTACGAAAGTTGAAAGTGAAAGATGTTTTCATGGAAAACTGGTGGGATATTTTCATTATATGCGAAAAATGTATTCATACTATCTCAACGAGTAACGAGTCCACTTCTTGCCATAATTCTAGTGTTTTTTCTTTTTTCTTCTTTTTTTTTTGTTTTGTGCTAAAGAAAATGAAATGAATATGGTTTGAATGGATTTGCGATGAAATTATGCTAAGCCGATAGTCATAATCTAGTAAGAAATTGACAATATTGATCGTGAAATTGCACTTTCCAATTGATTGAATAGTCCTCGTGCCTTGACAGAATGTTCTTACATTCAACTATTTAGTTCATTTATGTTTTATATTGTTTGGTATAAGATGATGAAGTATTATTTACATGGAAATCGATAGTTAAACTACTGTTTCGTTTAAGTGAATAAAAATTATTGACACACTATTTGTAGTTACTACGGAAACTATTTCGACTTATTTTCATGGTATTAGTACTTATTTAGTAGATATCTTACTTCTCATATTAATGTGCTTTCTTTTACAAAGTGAGTGAAAATAGCAGTGAATGAAATCATAAGTTTCCAAAATCCCGCAACTAAATATCTCGAATAGCTAATTCTTAGAAAGAAAAAGATTGCATTTTTCTAAACGAGTAAACCTGTAATATTAGTTTTTCTAAAATAATAGCGAATCATCTACATAAAAAGGAGGTAGCAATTTCTTTAAATAGCTGGTTACTCATAAGAAAAAATAACTTATTACGTGTAATATGTATTCATTTTGCTTTATGTTCCTAAAGGCAGAAATAAAACATATAAAAGCGTTTGATTTCCAGGATATTCATATTGTATGTAATGAGCTTTATAGATTATTAATGAGTAAAATGTCGGAAAAGCTATGACGACAATGAACAGGTCATTTTAAAATGCCTTGTATAATAGAAGTTACAATGAAATTATTAGCTGTCTCGTTTCCCTTTTACTTAAATCCATTTTGCATGTTCCATGTTATAGAATTCGCTCGAGGGATTTGCTTTGTGGTCAGTAAAATTAGCCCTTTTCTGCCATCACCTGCTTTTATGAATGTGTACTTTCAATTACTTTGCTATTAATCATCTTTGCAAAGGATTTAGTTTGAATAGTACAGCCCAGTCTCTCACTTGTAATCTATATTTTTATTTCTTTATTTGATCCGTTCTTATTGGTTATTCACATATTCTTCATTATTAATTATGCTATATTTGAAGACATAGTCTCGTCCTGTTACCACGTAGTTAGTCTTATCTACATTCACTGTTATCATACACTGTTATTATATCATTGATTACTGTTATCATACATCACTGTAAGAATATCTTAGCTGTCTTACATTGACTCTACGTCGTACTTCTCACTCTATACCTCCCGTCTCTTCAGATTCTTTCAGTAATAGTACTATATTCATATCTTTTATTTCTGTAACCTGGTATTCTAAAGCGGAGTTGAAAAATAACTATACGTTTCGACTGAAACTAATTGCTTTCTTCGCATTCACAGTTCTCCTTTGTTCACTAAGAAAAACCTCCAAATGAATTGTTCCAGGAGCGGACCCAGAAGGGACTTCTGGGGGGCTGTGGGTTGTAATACTGCTACTTAGAGCTACTTTTAAGAGCTCCAAACTCTGGGGTGGGTATTATTTATATATAAAATAAAAATAAGTTTCCTTTTCTGGGGTGAGCAATCGCCCTTCCCCCTGGATCCGCCTCTGAATTGATCTACACAAATCACACGATATATTAAAATATCCACAGATTAACATTATGGATTCATTGGTGCATGCAAGACTAACACTTTAGGGTGTTATTTCAACACTAGGTTCATTGTTCCAGTTATCTCAGGCCCAATGTTATCTACTTCACTTAAAACCGTTGTGAAACAGTGTGAAAATAACAGCGCGGCTCTGTTAAATAATTATATAGATGAACGAAGAAAGATGGGAGTAGAAACAACGCCAGAGTGTTATTTTAATATATACCCTCTCTCAGTTAGCGTGGTAAATACAAACAATTTAGGTACTTTCATTTATAACTGTATTCGTCGGTTCTGAGCGAAACCTTTCACTCACTAAGTACACTGGTTTAACAAAAGTATGATAGTCACCTTAAAATGCAATGGGGTAAGTTTGGGTTAATTCGGACAGTTCTGATGTTTGTTTCTTTTACTACTATCCCGCTAAACGAAAATATCCAATACTTTTTCATTTTATTTCATGATATGTTGGTATGCATGTCAACTGAAATAGTTTTCTTGGAATGACATGTTAAGAAATAAAAAATAATTTTCTGAAAGTTGACAAAATATTTGATTTGTAAATTTGGAATGGTAAATCCGGACAGTAGGTTGGCGATTCTGGATACTGAACTTTGAAGGAAGATATATACATGATAGGTATATTTTAGCTTTCTATCTTGCTACACTAACAGTCTAACATGATAAGTACAGAATATAAATGCAAATACATGATAAATACATACAAATTACTAACATAGTAATTTCCATAATAATTACGTTTGAAATTGTAAGCTAAATGCACAGTAGTGAACATGTTCATCGGACAAAAGAAATTCATGTTCCCGAACTTGTTGTGGATCAAATGGGAACATACCAGATGATGTAGCCATTCAGTAGTGTAGAATATTTGAGCACCTTGTAATTAGCATTTTGAAATTTAGTTGCGTTTAGTAGATCCTAAGATAATTTTATAGCTTTTTCTGGTGGTTCCTCGGAGTCCATTTATTGCAAAAATAAATGGACGCTAGATATAAGCAATAGACCTCAAGTACTATTTCACACTCACAAAGGTAAAAAGCGAGAGAGGAGAGTGTTTTGAATCCTCTTAGTTCATTAATCACATTGTCCGGATTCAGCTTAACGTAATAAACGTGTCCGAATTCACCCTTCCCTAAACGTCCAGATTCGCCCATTTTGAGCACTGTAAACTTGTGTACGCCTTGAGCAGGCACTCGCAAAGTAATAGAAGTATTTCAATATGCAACTAGTAAAGTAGGCTCTTCGCTTCGATATATGTTTTAATTTACCATTTGCTGACAACCACTTCTATGTAAAACCTTAACATGTTCCGCTAAAAGTTACATCAGGTTAAAAAACGTTCATGAACATTCCTGTTTCTTTTTCTTTCTCCCCCTCGTCGAAACTACATACAACACTCTTTGCACTTCGTACTCAGCATTTAACTATAGGAAGGTACGGTGCTTCAAATAGGCATCACAACAGGTCTCCACATTACACATACGAAGAACAGTATTATCGTAAGCTTAGGATGTCCGGATTCAGCGACTGTCCGGAATCACCCGAACTTACTATATACCAAATAGATACAGCTGTATTGTAATTTTTAATGAGCAGATCGCCTTGCATGGACATCTTAAATATCTAATTAACTGATATTGAAGATCTGTATTAGTTTCCCTCAGGTAAATAAAGCTTTATGCTGCATATTTGATATTTATACTAAGTAGAAAGCAACACATTATATTTGTTGCAATTTCACACGGAAATAATCTATTAGCATATGAGCTTTCTGACTAAATTTACATTACGAGAAGTGTTGCTGTCCGTGTTCTGTATTCTTACGTTTTTTTTTCTGAGAACAAGACAAGCTTTGTGGCTGATTAGTAATAGTAATTCTTCGATATATCTAAGATGTCACATAACGTATCTTAAATGAATTATACACTTTCTTAAAGTAGACATAATTCCTGAATGTTCATTTGTATAGTGAAAAATGGTGATGTTAATTTAACATAGGCCAGTGATCTTAGTGTAACTACCCCTTTTGTGTGGTATTTCAACAGTAAAGATCCCGTGTTACGGTCAACACAAGTTTTGCGCTATGATTTCACACAGAAGTGATGTCGGAGCTGTGTTATAGAACTTGGTGAGTGAGCAAAAAAACACAAAAATAGAAAACGCACGACAGTGAACTTTGTACATATTTTGTGTTGTTTGTAACACTCCAGCTAGAGTGGTGAAAAAGCCATTAATACGAGTATGCTATTATTAGCAACTGTATTTCTCAGCAACCTCAAAACCCTGTGTATCAGGTGGATATATAAATACAGTATATTAAGCGTGTTCCTCGCTTTCATTCTAGATTACAAACATATCGTAACTAACAATTAGACTGTTTAGTTTTAAATGTTTTATTATAAGCAAAACTTTACGCAGTATATTTGACATTCATACCAACAACGAACAGTGTGTGATATTTTCAGTAATCATGCAGGGAAATAATTTTGTTAACTTGCTAATGTTTTGACAATATTTACGTGAGTAGGAATACTAACGTCACTCATTTCTTTGGGTATTATATCCCTTTTCGTATTTCATTCCTCGTAACCATTTATAAATAGGTTACTGCAACATTTTATTATCCTCGATAAGTTTTCCCTGTTTAATAAGAATTGAAATTTTTAAGTAGTTTTTGACACTTGTATATAAAATAATAGATAATGTGTTACTAAGAAAAAATCTTCATGTCAGTCGAAGGATTTAACGATTACCATTGTAACACTTTAATCCAAAGTGCTAAAGAATTTAAGTAAAAACAGACTTGTTTCAAACTAGCGCAATTTGGGTAAAAAGTGATGTTATATTGTACTACGAAAGTAATTTTTATCGTATACCTGCATATATGTATTTTCGTTTTCTCTTTGTATTGATGTAAAACACTTGACTCTTGGCCAAATGCAAACCTGTCACTTATTATGCCAAGTAATAATCTCCATTCACTTTTTAATGGTTCTAGAGGAATTTGGCCAAGGTCTTATATCTATCGTACTTCGCTTTCTTGCTATTCTTAAGTTTAGCTGTTACTACCGATTTTTTCCGTTCCTTAAAAATGTAACCTTTTTACAACACCATATTAAAAACATTGGCTGGGGGATCTTTTAATTAAGATATTTTCTCTTACCTTGGTAGTAACACGAGCAAATGGAACTAGTGTGTTACAACATAAGTTAAATATATTTATATGTTTATATGTCTACAAAGTTATAAAGGTAAACAAAATAGTTTTGTCGCTTTTTCACCCACAACCTTTGAACACTAATATGTCACCTAAGACATACCTGGTATATCAAAATAATCCACATCAGCATCGATGATCTTCTGCCAACGTTATGGAAAGCCATGGATTCCATTGCGGTAGAATTTGGTGGACCGTAAAGCGAAGAAAGTATCAAGTGCATTTTGCACCTTTACTAGGGATTTGATCTGGCGTCCTCTAAGCTGATTGTCCAAGGAATGGAACAGATGATAATCGGACGGTACAATGTCCGAGGAGTATGGCGAATGCAATAGCGATTCCCATTCAAGACGTAGAATGGTGTCCCGAATCATCATAGCCATGTGCGGCTTACAGTTGCCCTTTAACAGGAGAACCACTTTGCGATTCAGAAGTGCTGGCTCCAGAGTTACGAGTTTTTCTTGAATACGGCTCAACTGCTGACAGTACATAGTTGCATTGATGCTCTGATGATTCTGGCCCCGTTATTTTTAACACTTTCCTACCATAAAGCGGAAACTTCATAAGATTGTTTAAGATAATTTAAATGCGTCTATATTAATTCATCTAACTAGAGTTACATTTTAGTACCTTTTGTTGCCATAAATGCATTCTATCATAGTGCAACCTTTAAAGGAGTAGTGCACATATATTTGTTGCTACAAATTTTCCTTATTCTAATACAAAAAAAACATAAATACTAAACGATCTTAACTGTACACTAGTAGATATAAAATAGTGCTCATTTTAAAAGTATAATGTAGTAAAATATTCAAATATTTTACTTTTTCCCAAATTTTCCGTTTTTTTTTTCAAGCTCGGAAAAATAAAAAAAACTTGTTTTCTACCCATTTTTTTCAGGCCTTCACGACACTACTCATGTGTGTGTGTGTTCTACAGGAGTTCTAACAACAGTAAATGAAATTTCAGTTCAAATGATTTCTCTATGGAAAATATTTCTTGAGGAAAGAATCGATGTTTTAGCACTTTCGTCTGTGATAGAATTCGCCCAGGCTTTTCACGAGACTAACGTCTTCGCGAAATGTATATTTTCAATTATAAATTCGTTATGTACAGACAAAATAATATAGTAAACATCGACACCATTGAAGCATTGTGACGGTGAAGATCCATTTTATCGACTTGTAATATGTATAGTTTCACAGAAGTGGATATGTGAGTAGCAAAATTCGTTAACACAAAATAATCAATAAAGTTATTGTCTCTGTTTTCAGAGTGGTGTAATGTAAAAGCCATTTCGTTCTTTAAGAAAAATAAAATTATTTATAAATCTGTTATAATTGAGATCAGTGCAACGGTTAATTTTATGTAGATATACACCTCGGCAGTCAGTAAGATCAGATATAGATTGATGCCTGTTTCAAAATCGAAAAGTCCCTACTTAACATAGTTAACGATTTCTACATTTCATGCTTATTTATATTTCGAAACAATTTAGTTTTGTTTTTGTTTTCTTTTCTAAGCTTAAACTGAGTATAATTTTTAAAAGTATTTAAAAATACAGCTTTCTGTTAGTGTTATTGAGCCAGATCTATGAATCTTACAACAACACATAAAACATCACAGAACAATGTTTGTTAAGTAAACTAGACAATGTGACAAAAAGAAAACAATAACCGTACATATACTGACAAAAGTGAATCGATTATTACACAGATTAGAATCTACGAAAAAGAAATTAGTTTTAATTGCTACAGTACGAGTTAGATGATTGCACAGAAATACAATTACCGTTGATATTGATTTAAGTATACTTATAGTTTGCAACGATACTATAGTTCTATTCCACTTTATCTGTAAATATAATCATGGAAATAAGCAAAAGTGAGAAAATTGAATAACAAATTAATCTTCAAAAGCAATGAGGATGTATAATATGACATATGACTTGATTTGCTTAAAAGCATTGGGTCTTATGCAAAGTCATTTGGACGTATGATTTGCGTCATACTAAAGGCTTGACTATTGCAGGAAACATATGTTAGTCGAACTATGGCACTAATCACGCGTCAGGACGACTCTGCATAAGGTCCATTATGTTTTCAAGTATTTCTATAGCCTTTAGAAAAGGAAAATAAACATATCCAGCCTAAAGCAATTGTAAAGTGTAGCATATACAAAATATTAAAAGGTTTCATTTTATTTTTTAAAAGACGCACTTTTGCTTTGTTATGCTCTCATCATAATTTCAAGCAGACAAATTATTAGGTTTGGGAAACATAATAAGGACGTTTGACGTCCTTTGACGTCTGGTGCGAAACGGAATAAGGACATATTCTAATGTCACAGCCCTTACACTTCTAGGAAACAGGTTGAGCTACACAGACAATCAGGAGCCACTGCGTTGCTGAACAGAGTCGGATGAAAGTACACCATGGAAAACACAATTCTGAGCGATTTTTCTTTGAGAATTCGAACTGGAACATTCTGCACAACAAACTAGAAACAAAACAAACTTTATTTGGCCAGAAATGCAAAGAAGCGCACTTTTCGTCGTTTATTTGTCAAATTTCGTATGGTGACAGAGCATTGCGAGAGGATCTCCGTGAGCATTGGTCAGTCTCATATTCGGAAGAATTCTCAGGAACATTGCAGAACAGACAATCGGAAAAGTATTACTGTCGCTTGGCTGATCCGTGTGATTGGTAAACGACAAAAGATGATTTCCTGGGTGCCACATGCGTTGACAAGGGACAATAAAACGTCTCCGCCCGGAGAAGGTTAGTCCTTTGACTGTAAGGAATAACCGATAAAGGTTCATGCATCGGATTGTTAGTTATAATGGAAAAAATCTACTACGGCAACCGTAAATTGTCTGCAGAAGTCCTATTTACGCGGGGGTCATAGAGGTCCGGGTGCTGGGCGCCAAATTTCCAATGATACCATATGAAAATCGAGATTGAAGTATGTTAAACGGAAAAATTGGGAAGTTCACCACAAAGAAATATAAGAGGCAGCTATACTGAACACGTTGTTGATACTACAGCACAACCAGGTTTTCTCGTTAAGACAGCATAACAATATGAGGCTATTGTGTATTGACTGGCAGCATAATACTTTAGTTTGCTTATAGTCAGTTTTTATTGTCTTTGTTTGCATATGGGTGAATACAAATAAATATGATGGGGAGACATTTTCTTGTGGCAAGGAGCGTTAGGGGCTGCAATTTTTAATGATCAGGGGCAATAACAATTATTAAATATGGGTCTCGTTAGGACAAGAGTTGGATCATGGTCGACGTTCAGGCCAGCTCCTTAAACTGTTTTTCTATCCACAGAAGATGCTGACTGTGGTTTGGTCATCCATGTTGGGAGTGATCCAAAGGTATTTCTTATGCGAGGTGAATCTATCAATACAAATCGTAACAGTACTGATCTCATGAAATGCATCGCAAACTTCTCCGCAAATATCCAGCATTGGTCAGCAGATATATTGTCTTGATATTGCACAACATTACTTGCCAACATGTCGCGCAAAGGGTAATGAGCCCTCCAAGAATTGCATTATCAAACGCTACATCACCCACTGTATTTTCTCAATACCTCTTCCACCTCTTCCGGCTTCTCGAACACTTCTTGAGAAGAAACCTCTTCTGTGATGATCGGGCTGTACAACATGCTATGACAGATTCTACACTTTACAGAGCCCAGACTTCTTTTGCTATGAAATTGAAAACGTTGTCTGAGCGATAGCAAAGGCATGTTGTAGACGGCGGCTGACCATATTTGCTAATCTAATGCTATTGTATTATAAATCTGTAATACGTTGCCTAAGCTGGTTATGAGAATCAAAAATACCCAAACTTTATAAAACAGCGCTGTTTTAAATCTATTTATCCCTTAGAATCCCGGAAAATAATACTGACGTTAAATACCACTGGGGTCCACTGGACCCCATGACTAGAAATTCATTATTTTAGTGCTATTTTCTCCTATGTAAATGAGGAATGTAATGGTTAACAACAATCTTTAGGTTTTATCATCATTACAGTATAATAGTGGTTTAGTTATTAGTTCTTGTAACGTTCATATATTTCGAATTCATAATTATGCATCCTGCATAAGAATGTTATTTTATTATGTCCAAAGGTATCTTTATAACTATTTTTATTATTTCCCATACTTAATATACAATATTTGAACTAGGATGTTTAAAATGTTTGTTTTTATTTTATCACCTCCCAATTTTTTCTTAATTTTGTTTCTAATTTTCTCTTTACAAATACATATAGATTTGGAAAAAAACTAATTTCATTGTAATACCTACTATATTATTTTGCATAAACAACATTTTAACTCGTTTATAACTCAGAATTCTTAAACATGTTGATGCAATATATTTAGCCAATAACGTAACTTTCGTTGCAAAGAGCTTAAGCGCATGCCACAGATAACTTTTTATTGTAAACACTGTGTTTATTGCAAACATAGTTTTTGCACCTCGTGCAAGTTGATCTGTTTTCTCTGTCTTTTCGATGGCCACATATGGAATAACGGCTTTCCATTATATCCATGACCAGTCCTTTATCTTATTCAATTTCTCTGGAATCTTCTGAGCTCTTCCTCGTGTTGACTTACGTCTTCCAGACATAGTTTATTGTACTGTAACATATAGCCCAAATTTTAATACCATACCTTCCCGGTTTTCAAGGTATGCACATTTTGAAAGAACATTTGCCTCTGACAGTCATCAGCTGCTCATCTACTGTCATATTTTGTCTTGACACATACACTTCTCTCAAATACACATTCTACATATCAAAAAATCCCTTGATTGGCTCAAATTTATCGGAGGAGCTTTCTATGCGTCTCTCGGCTGCATTATCAAAGCGCATCACTCAAGATATGAAATTTGTTACGACTTATTATCTTGGAAAATATTGGACGTCCATCCGAGCAACTCCACGATTGATTGATATATTCCTTTTCGATCTTACACACACCAATAAGTAACAACGTACTTACAAACTTATCCATTTCGTTCCACCCATTTCGAAAAACTATTCGTTCCTCTATGTTCGTCCATTTGCATATCAATTTCAGCAGTGGAGGTCGAAAAAAACAATACAAATACCGATGATCTTCTTTCACATTCTCTACCTGCATAGTGTGACAATTCTACACTTTCCCGAAGAACGTTTCTGCTTGGCATTCTACCTTGAATTGCTGTACGTAGTTGAACATGCCAAATTTCAACAGTTTTGAGGTATATAATATTTCTTCATTATCTGAGGAACTTAGTTGATCCATTGCCTCCTGCTGATAATAATTTGCTTCTGAAGAAAATCACTGTCACTTCCTTCTAAGGAAACATGATCTATTTCATTGTTGTCATCTGAAGGTAAGTAGTCACTGTCTTTTTCAGAATCCAGACTTTATTCCATACGAAGCAATAGAGCAACTTAACCACGAATAAGGTACTTTTGTCCTTAGCCACTCATTGTAAATGCATAAAACACTACAGAAATCACTAAAAACTTTCGGAGTCGCACTTCTGTTTTGTCTTCTATGTTTCATTGAAAGATTATTTCAATTTAAATAATAAAAGGCAAAAAGAAACTTTGCTTTTTACAATATTGGTATTATAGTTTATCGTAATTTGCACTTGGAAATTCTAAAATAAATAATTTTATAACTAACAGTAGTACCAAATTCATGGCGCCGTGTATTGGACACTTAAGGAACGAGACAGAGAAAATCCAAAATTATGGGGTCCATTGGACCTCATCGGATAAACATGGCTATATCATTCATTTTCTCAGAGAAAATAATAAGGAAACAAAATGATACTTACGTAACAAAAAGAACAACGAAAAATAGGAAAAGTAACGGCTTAATATTTAATTCGAGTCAAAGCAATACAAACGGTAAAGTTCCAAGCATAGTGATGCGGTCTATTGAACCACACTGGAAGTTCCAGGGGTATATAGGGTTTTATTTGGATCTGTTATCACAAAGAGCATGACTATAAGTTTGAAAATGAACAAAAATACAAACAAACAAAACAAACAAACATTATTTCTATAAATAAATAATACAGAAAACCCTTTCTAAACGTACTCAGTTGAGAAAAGCTGAATTTTGCAATGGAAAATGAAACTTGTGAGTTATCCATTCCAGGGAAGATTATGGAAGTAGATAATTACATAATTAATTAATTGGATGAGAATGTAGGGGGAAACCAGAGAACCTAGAAACAATTCAGGGGCACGATGTTACTCACCACAATTTTTATGACACTAGAAGTAAATCAGGATCTCATAGCACCAGGTGTGAGCTTTGCACACCTAAACCACATGTTCCACTGTTTAATTGTAATTCATATTGTCATACCGGGAGAAAATAGCCCTCTTGATGAATATTTCCATCTAAGGATGTATATGGAGAAGTTAGATTTCAAAGAGTTTGGTTTTTTAAACGTTTTATATATTTACCTCTTCTGTGAATCCGTCCGAGAGACAAACAATTTTGAAGTACTGCTTGATCGATCACCACCAAATTTGATCAGAATGTAGAGAGTTAAAAGATAGGAAATTAGATTCGTTTTAAAGACAGTATTGAAACCAGAAGTGGTTGAAATTAACGATTTCTGTTTTTAAAGTTAATCACTATAAAGAAGAAACTATACTAGTTAGAGAAGAGAGGTTTCCTGCAATTGATTGAGAGTTCCAAGAACACATTACATCTCCATCCTTAACTCCATACTAAACCGGAAATGGTAGAAATCCACTGTAACTTCCAACTTCAATATTGATCTTGTAGAGCAAACCGGTAACAGGTAGTAAGAAGAGGTTTCTTGAAACTGATTTTGCGTTCTAAGAATAGGTATCATCTTCTCAATCATCTATTCAAATGGTAAGTGGCAGCCACTCCCAGTTTTAACGTTGATCGTAATGGAGTTAAAACGGTAGTAGAGATTAGAACTGGCTTTCTTTAATCAATTAAGCTTAATAAGAATATATTCCATCTCCTCTCTGGATAGGAGAACCGGTTTTCTTTAATCAATTATGCGTAAAAAGAATATATTCCATCTCCACTCTAATCTCTCTATTAAAGTCGGAAAGAACAGAAATAAACTACTTTCAGTTTTAACTTTGGTATATACTGGAAACGGTAATAACAATAAGCAGTTTAATGCAATCCATTAAGCGTCTCTATTATCTTCACTCTAATCTCTCTATTAAAACCGGAAGTAGGAGAAAATTTACAACTTCTGGTTTTGTTGCCAAGAGTAAAAATGTCGATAGAAAGAAGTAGACTCCTTCAATCCTGCGTTTAAGCGTTCCAAGGATACATTTAATTTCCTTCTTAATTCTGTGCTACACCGGAAAGTGGTAGAAATTCAGTACAACATCCGCATTCAATATTGATCTACATAGAACAAAAACGATAATAGACGCGAATAGTAGTTTCATGGAATAGATTTAGTGTTGTAATAATAGATACAATATTCTTTTTTACCCTTCGTTCAAACCGGATGTAGTAAAGCAACCATTTTCTGTTTAATGTTGATCGTTATAGAGTTAAAACAGGAACAGATAAGCGATTTTCTGTGATCAATTCAGCATCCTAAGAATATATTCCACCTCTGACCTCTCCATTAAAACCAAAAGTGCTATATTGTTCTTCTCTAGGGAAGAGAGAACCTAACCGCTTGTCTATTCTATCCATCGTTTTCCTTGATAGAATTAATGGTTCCGTTGTAGAGGACGAAGTCTCAACAGAGTATCTGTTAGAAAGAAACAAGCCCTGCAGTTGAAGTTGAGTATCAATGGCATTCATATTGAGTTCTTTAATGGACAGTGGTATGTCTGCCAGGTGATGCACGCACTTCTTCCTTTTTGATTGAAATTGTGTAAATATTTCTCTTGCGCTCTTTGGATGTATATTTGTTTTACAAGGCATGTATAATATGGTTATTGATTGTATATATAAGTTAATTAGCTGCTGCTGCTATTAAAGTTTATAGATGGTGTTTTTACAGGTTTGATGTTTTATACGATGAAGACGACGTATTCGAGACGCGCAGCTGGGTATGAAGAATCTTCTTAGAGGGTGGGAAGGCGTTGATGATACACAACAAATCTTCTAGGATTGTTGTAAATATCAACATAGATTTGACCCAGCCGATTATTTCATTGCAAGTTTGATTTTATTATCTGGGAGACTATAGGTCTTGTATGATCTGAACAATTATTTTCACCAGATTTTCTGGGTTTGGATTTTCATATCTTTTTCAGGTTGTTTCGTGTTCACTGTTTATGTATTACTCATGGTGCTCCATATACAGTATATATGTTCGTTAGA
The DNA here is from genome assembly GCF_964235325.1 of Thermobia domestica. Lineage (NCBI taxonomy): Eukaryota > Metazoa > Arthropoda > Insecta > Zygentoma > Lepismatidae > Thermobia > Thermobia domestica. Next base: position 172,558,049 of record NC_137456.1, on the reverse strand, counting down.
GTTGGTGTTGTCTGTTGTCTTATCACTTCTGTCAGGAAAAGGGAAGATTATTTTCAATGTAAATACAAAATAATGTGATTATTTTCAATTTTTATTTTATTATGGGGCAATGTACATAAAACATAAGGTTGCATTTTTTAGATACCATGGCTAGATCCTAGCATATACAGTTGCGGGACAATGGATAAATTGGGTGCTTGGATTGAATTAAAATTAATGCATTACGCAACATAGAGTAATTATGCAGTTGACTGATTACTTGTAAAAATCTTGATTCTATTTTACCGAACACACTACCATGAGATTGTGAACTTGCTTTTAGCTTTCTGCATCTAAATTCAATAACTCAATTATTGCAGTACTTACTGTGTCTGAAGTAGAGATGCAAAAAAGCCGGCTTTTTTGAATCGATGGTTTTTTTCACATAAAAAGCCGGCTTTTTTGGGAAAAAAACGAGAATTTTGGAAATTTTGGCTTTTTTCAACTTCATGATTTTTCTATCTAAATAGCTTTCTTATAGTATATTCTATAGTTAGATAAGAATTCCATGACCTGAATGTGATATTTCGCTCTGAAATTCACCATCAAGATGGATGGAGCACAAGTTTTACGAATTAAAGCTAACATGAAGAATGTAGTATTTGAGGGTAATTTTAGAGGCTATTTAACTTTATTTTAACTTTTGAGTTATCGACATCTTTTTTCTTCTCTAGTTTGTCATCCGTGTTTCATTTCTAAGAGCTTTTAGTACTCTAGCTTCTAGCTCAAAAGTTAAACTTGCCCGTTTTTCTATTTATCCATCAAAGCGTACGTTTTTCAATATATCCGTCAAACCGTACTTCCACATTTCTGTTATACTGTAGCTGTGAAGTGATTTAGCAATAATTTTCCGGACACAACCTTGAATACCAATTTATACAAATAATCAGTAGCGGATTTAGAAAAGTACTTTAGGAGGGTTTTTTCTGATTGTTTCGTTTCCTAAAAAGTCCTAATTTTATTTGGGAAGTGCTTGAAGTTTATGAGTACACGCATAACTAATATTTCGTTTCGTTTATATGTTTAGCAATAATCTTCCGGATACAACTTTAAAAATCATTTTATACTGAGAATCAGTGGCGGATTTAGAAAAGTATTTTGGGAAGGGTTTCTTACTAATGTTTAGTTTTTTTTAAACATTCGTAATTTTTATTTGACGGGAGCTTAAAGTTTATGAGTAAAGGCATAAATAATAGATATTTCGTTTGTTGCAGACATTCCGTAATTTTGGGGAACGGGCTTCAGTCCGAAAGACCGCCCCCCTAACCTTCGCAAAACCGTCACTGCTGGTAATTAGTAATAATAACGATTTAAAAACAATAAAAAAGGAAGTCACCCAACTCACAGTACACGCACTATTTCTACATTCACAGATGGAATGAAGAAAAGCTTTGTCAGAATGGTCGAATACTGGTTGAATCCCGGACTTCCCGATAGAAGCGCAAAAGCTAATCACTCAGTCATGTTTGTTGTGCAGTTGTATTTAGCTTAACTTAAATATATTCCGTAGTCTTTTTTTTTGGGGGGGGGGAGTTCCGTAATGATATGTTGAATCCCTCTTGTTAAAAATTCAGAAAACTTGAGGATTGGGTAAACTGTGATGGTGGTTCTATAAAACTTAACTGTAGAATTTCAAGAATATACAGAACCAAAAGCTCCAGATGTGCAGCCTTTAAGTGTATCATATAAATCTAAGTATTTCTCTTATGTTTTATTTTAATTTTATTTTGTTTCAAAAAGAGGGTATGGAATATTTTGAAGTAAAAATACTACATACTATTTTGCTAGTTATTTGTGTATTCTTTAAAAAGAAGTGTTTACTTTTAGGGTTGGCTGAATTACACCAACTTTTTTTTTTTTTAATAACTGGTTTAAACCACAAAAATAAAAAGAATGAAAAATGCGAATCGTGTGAACTTCATGGTAACGTTTCCAGATATCAAACCACCTGCAATAGTTTTATTTCCCTTTCACCTTTTAATCAAGGTGTCCTATGTTCAATTCTCGGTCGAACCACAATCCTTCTTTCATGCGTAAACAAAGTAGCGGTTCGGATGTCAGTTTAAGCGAAAGTCTTCTCCTTGATAACCTCGGTATTTCGTAAGGATGTTAAGCCTAAATATACGAAACAAACCAAATTGTATATTTCTGCATGCCTAAATGCGTATTGTTTTATAAAGAAGACAATATTGCTTAAATATATTGATAGAAATTGGCAAAATTTATCGATTGCCTACGTAGCTTCCAACATTAGCTTGGATTGGACTTTCAATGATATCTACGTACCGGTACTAAATTTGTAATTTAATACCTCAGTTTTAGCGTACTGATTATGGTACGTTGACCTTTAAATTTTACATGCAAAGCAATAACAGGATTTTCCCGTTATTGTCTTACATTTCAAGTAATGATAGGATTTTCCCAATGGCTAGGGCGGGAGATTCTCAACTTAAGAAATTTACTGACCGCACTTCTTTAAGCTTATGGGAGTTCTTCCGGTATAACCCCGCTGTTGCATAATAACATCAAGGCGAAACAAACTTAGGCTATTTCTGTGAATATGTAATATAAATACATAAAGCAAAAAATCTAAGTCTAAGTTTAAACCAAAAAAGCCTGGTTTAAACATCCCCCAAAAAACGGGTTTTTTGTGCATTTTCAAAAACAACCACGGTTCTTGCCAACTCTGCTTACTTTTGTATATAGGAGGTTAAAAAATTCTTATTATATACATTGGTTAATCCTGTGGAATTCATAATGTAAATATGTTGAAGAAAAATTGTTTGAAATATTTTTTCGAAATTCATAGTTTATTTTCGATGTTTTATATTATTATCAGCATCAACCACTAATTAAATGATTTTTTGTGTTATAGAGAAGCGATACAAAGTCTGTTTTATCAATTTAAAGCAGTATTTTGAAAAAAGCCCAAAATTTCCGAAGCAAAAAAGCAAAGCAGAAAAAACCGAGTTTTTTTCCAAAAAAGCCGGTTTTTTTCCGAGCCCTTGCATCTCTAGTCTGAAGGTCATAAGGATAACTTTTTTGAAATAATATCGACGAAAAATAACTCATATAATGGTTTTAGAAGAAATCCAAGTGTTATTCTTATTGTCGAAAGCGGCCAATATTTTTCCTTCTTGGTGTTCCTTATTCAACGCTAAGTTTTCTCTCCATAGTCCCCAGATATGAACCCCATTGCATTTGAAAGACGTGGTTTGTCAAGAATGAGCCAAGATTACTGTTGTATACACTCGCAAACTTGTGAACAGATGCCAAATAGATTACGCGCAGTTATTAAGCACAAAGGATGCGTACAGGATATTGAGTTTTTTTTTCATAAGTGTGATTTTTGTTCTGGTGTCCGAATAATATATCAACACACGAATTCATATTGTGTTTCTTCTGATTTCACTACTTTACATTGATTGTTAAGTTATTTTATTTTCGAAGTATAAAATTGTTTATGTTTGTTGGGTGTCAAGGATAATGATAACATTATTTACGTTTGCTTTTCCTTTGAAATAAATTCCATCTTTCGTTCAAACACTACAGTGTCCGAATAATTCTGCTCGTCTCTATAGTTAGATAAACACCAGCCTAGGCATTAAGTTTGTTTCTTATGTGAAGTAAAAAGCCTGAATATTATTATTTGTAGTCTGCTAAGGACAGATGAATGCATCGTGTGTAGAACAGAGAATTTCTTTCCTTCCCTGGTTTTCAAAGGCTAGGAACAAGTACATTGAATAAATCACTAACACTTACAGATCACTTACAGTGAGTATGTAAGAAGGTTTAAACCAATAAAACCTCAGAGTAAAGTCTCATCAATTGCACTCACAAGGTAGGTTTTAACACATGGATTGTCAGTTGAAATCCTTGAAGCGTAGTTGTTATAGTTTCTTTTCGCATTAGTTCGTTTATAAGGATTCCGTTAAACCCTTGATATCAGCATTTTGTAGCTATCAAGTCGCAATATACCAAAATTACTCATATATTTTTACTTATTTAATATACAACAGGCTTAATGCCCAATTAGTGTTGTGTACATAGAGTAAATGTTACATATATAAATTTTTAAATTATTTCTACAGAAAATTTCTTGTTCCACATATAATCTGAACCTGTTTTGTGAGAAACAAAATACATCCACTTTATCAAGCTCATTTACAATGTCATTGTATAATGTACACAGCCCCACATAGTGGGTTTAAATAATATATTACTCTTGGCTTTCACATAATAAAATGTCCCTGGATCCTCTACTCTGGTTTTGGAAGTGGGAATCCGCAGTGATAATATCCAGACTAATTACATACAATCAATCTTATTATTTAATAACTTGTATAAGAATAACAAGTCTAACACCCGTCTTCTTTTTTTCTAAGGTTTGAAAATTAAAGTTGTTTACTAGACCATTGTAGAATAAATATGTGGGATAATAACTAGTCTTTTGTATGTAACCATTTTAGAGAATTTCGCTTGGATGATTTCTATTTCTTGAGAGTACTTTTCATTTTTGGGGTTCCATGTAAAAGAACATTCTAGTTTTGATCTATGTTACAAACGTTGTCTCACTGAAGAAGTCTTGCTCTATTCTATAAATTAAACCTAAGTTTCTATATATGCTGTTTGTTACCATATCTATGTGTTGATTGAAATTTAGTTCAGGTTCAGAAATAACATTTAAATCTTTGACAATATTTATTTTAGATAGTTTAGTTTCTTTTAATGTATAATTAAAGGTGACGGGATTTCTTTTCCTCATAATAGAAAGGGATTAACACGTGGATACATTTATTACTAACTTGTTGTCATCGCACCATGTTTGAACACGCTGTTGGTCTAATTATAGTTGTATGCAGTCTTCATTTGAATTAATTCTAGAACATAATTTGAGATCATAGGAGCGAATAGGATAATCTTGGAGTTTTCAATAAAGAGCTGAATATCATTAATAAGTAGGAGAAATAGCAGAAGACCCAGATAAGATCTTTGAGGAACCCCAGACAGAGTAGATAACTTTTCAGTGATATGTCCCTTGTATAGAATAGATTGTTTCCAATTACATAAATACGACACAATATATTCTACTGACGACTTAGTAAAATTTAAGCTTGCTAATTTCGCCACTAGAACATCATGATCCACGACATTGGCTTATTGAAGTCGACATAAATAACATCAATCTGGCCGCCTTTGTCTAACTCCGTTGCTATAAAATGTGTTACAACTGCTAGGTTGGTTGCACTAGATCTATTGCGTGAGAAACCATGTTGATGTAGATTGTAATGCACCATTTTGATCTCCCGGCACAGCAGTCATCCATAGTGTCGACCGAAGGCGATTATGACAACTGAGCCGTTTGGCCCTTGTAGATGTGTTGAGTCGACACCACGTATAGAAAAACCGAGGAAAATTTTATTTGTGTCAGATCCAAGTTTGCTGATGAGGTTATAATGTTAATCGTGAAGATTTCTCGATCACATTGCACGGTACGAGATAACAACCGTGACTCACTATGTGGATTAACACGGTTATTGAAGAAAGACTTTAACGTACACTATTCTTTAAAAAAAATGTATCAATGAGAACCTGAAAAATTAAAGAAATAAGTACAAAAACAAAATTTTGGCACATCTTATTTATAGAAATCTTGAATTCGGAATAATGTACAGTTATGTCCAAAATTATTGTCGCATGCCTATAAATGTTGTTGTAGGAATATAATTTGATAACGAATTCGCCCGGCATTTCTTATAACGTTAGTATGTGTATAATCTGCAAAGATATGTATGGGACAAATTTCATGTCAAAAGAGCAGTAAATAAGAACAATAAAATGAAAATAAAACTTTCTTTTCCATTTTGCAACATTTTGTTTTACTCATTCTAATTTTCGTATTTATAATTCTTTTCCTATAAAATTTACCACAAATATACATTTCCCAATTATACACATAGTATCAGTATTTAGTTCCCTGAAAAATCATTATCAAATTATATTCTTACAAGATGACAGTTATAGATATGCGACAATCATTTTGGACATGAGTGTACATCAAATCATTTGTAGAAGTTAAAATGAAACTGGACAATAGATACCAATGTTACATCTAAATGAATTTCCCAGCACATATTTTTATAGCAGTATAGATTCTCCTAGTCTTAACAGCGTATCTCCAGAAGAAACCATAGACTAGATGAAATAGAGTAGGCCCTATGGGTAGTTAAATTAACGCAGTACATGTATTTAAATATTACTCATATTGTTAATTTTGGGATGTATTCCATATAGTGGCTTTGTTCCATATGTATAAATACCATGTATTACGTAAATACCATGTTCATCTAATTTGCAAGTAATTAACTGTCGTAAAAGTTACCAACGATACATTAATACGCGTGTAATAAATTAACAAAATTAGATTGAAAGCAACATACACAAGCTTCATATCAAATGTGTCCAAGATTGAACTTTTTTCACAGCTCTCATCCATGCCCAGTTCCAGCTAACATCATAGGATAACAACAGTTCAGCGAAAACGCTAATATATTCCACATGGTACATATTTCTTTACTATATTATATTTATTATACTTCACTTAATCCTTGATACATTTACTCATTTTAATATTTTCATCATCTTGTATGTTAAATAAAACCTTTCGCCTGTGTTATACATATCCTTGTTTTGTTGCTAAGGAAACTAGACATGACCTCATAATTGCCTCATAAGAACTACATGTTCTATCTGAATTTGCATAACTTGAATAGTTTATATGTAGTTCCGTGCTATTAAACGTCATTGTTAACGTCTTTTGACTAGGTATATTATGTCATTAAAATATATCGAAGATACTTTTTTTTTTACAAAAGATTACGCCAATAAATATATAATTGAGTTGATATCATTCATGATAGCTTCCATATCTGCAAAACGATTATCACGGAATTACTGTAATTTAGTTGAAACATTAAGGTTTATCGTGAAATTACATAATTTCAGTTATTTGGCGGCATATAAAAAGAAGGGCTTAAGCCCCAAAACAAGCTCTTTAACTAATCATAATTATGATTCTCCTGCTTTCATAATTAAAATATATCTTGAGTGTTTTAACAAATAGTTTCTAAATAAATGTTATTAAAATTATATTACCAGATTATAATTGTGTGTTTTTGTACACTTTAGAATCCAATTATTTTGCTCTTAATCAATAGTTACAGAGAACATCGACTTGTTTTTCGCTATCCTAATTCTTTAGGACTAGCTCAGGAGAGTAATACTCTCGGAAGTAAGAACGAAATACACAGTTCTGATTGGTTGGCGTTATCCATTTCTTATCACATTGCATTCAAATAGCAGAAATCAAACGATTCCTGCTGTCGGTCTTCGTGGTAGAGTGGCTAGCGCTACATGCTAGTAACAAATATCGCTTTTGGTGTGAGTTCGAACCCGGCCCAAGGAAAGTTTTTTTCATTTTTTTTATATTTTTAATTAAAATAAGATGAAAATAATACTCTAAATATGATTTACTTACTTTTGTGCAGATAAGTAGTAGTAGTAGGAACGGGTTAGAAGCCCCGCAGTGCTCGTTTTGTTCCCCTTGTACTGTGACCAACTTAAAACAGCTGACTAGGATAGCGCATAAAACAGCGTAGAGTAGCGCGCGAACAAACGTACTTCCGGGAGCATTATTCTTCCGAACGTGTCGTGATTCATTTTATCAAATTATAATAGTTCTTCTTCTTGTTACCGAAAGGAAAGCCATTTCGCTAATCGATACTGAATAGTTATAAAATAAATCATGCTTTTGTCGGTACAGATATATAATATACAGTACCTCGTCTAAAATAACTATTGCATGCCGGTTATTAATAAGTCTTGGAGCAGATATAGAACAGGCCACCATTTAACAATTAACAAAATTTTAACTTATTGGAAACTTAAACTTATACAAAATGCTCTCACAAACAATAAATAATAAACAAGTAAACAAAATATGAACACAGCTGATATGCCCAGTTGCCGGACATAAAAAGTTGACTTTACGTGATTCAAAATTCGTGTTTATGAAATATTCTCAAGAATTTTGACAAAAGAAGGTACTATAGCTGTAGGTCTGAAGTTTTGTATTTCGCTTATATTTCCAGACTTTGTCACTAGATGCACTAAATTTTCTTTTCATATGTTGGGAGAAGTGCCTGTTCTTATGGACATATTAAATATAGTATGGAGTGGATGCTTGAATATATCAATACAGCCTTTGACAACATACGGAGGAATGCCATCAGGTCCATATGATGAATTTGTTTTAAGTGCCATTATAGCCACTTCAATTTCTTGTAGTTTTATTTCTCCAAGTTGAAAGTTGTCCAATAGGCAACTGAATTCCGTCTTGTTAGTTATTAAACTGTCTACACCATATTGTGCTGAGATAGCCTATGGCTATAAACAGATTGAAAGTAATGCGGAAAGCCTCAGCAATCTCACTGTCATGATAGTTCTTTCCCATTGTAAGTCAAGGAGATTGATGACATATGTTTGGTTTTGCTTTTGACAAAACCGGATCAAAGTTAGTCCGGATTATTATGAATAAACAGTTCTGATTCTAGAATAAATGTTTTATTCGGAATTGATACGTCAGTCTTCAACTGTTTACGTAACTCATGAAATTTTGCACGATGACGTAGGCTTGCAGTTATTCCACTTTTCCATTTTTTATGATCATATGATTTGGATTTCATATTTTAAAATTATACTGTAAATTAACCAGCTCATATAACTTCCATTAACAGGTTTCTTACGGGAAATACACATGTTAAATACATCACTAATAATATTGTAAAAAGTTAGATAGAACACTATTGATATAATCCGTTTGCAAAAGACAGCTCCACTTTCTTTTGTGCAGTTCAACATATAATTTTTCGAAATTTGCCTTCCTAAAGTTGAAAACTGATACTTTGGCTTCTCTGTTTTCTTTCTTTGGAAAGTTTAGTGGGAGAGAGACACTTATTGCTGGAAGTTGCCTGTCTTCCTTAGTAATAAGAGGACAGTCTCTTTCAATGAGAATTTTATCAATACTTGATAATATGAAATCAAGAGTTCGGCCGTTTATGAATATTATTAAATAACGCTAGATTATATAAGGACATTATATATATATATATATATATATATATATATATATATATATATATATATATATATATATATTACAATTGGTTGTTGTTGATAAAAAATCAAAATCACAAACAGTTTTTTGAGGAATATTGAAATCTCCTATGCAGAGAATGTGGCTACCTATTGAGCAATTAGTCTCAATAAATTGATAGAATTGTTAATATTGGTTCGGGAAGAACGAACATTGCAGTTATGAATAATTTAAAACCGTGAATTACAAGCTTGACTAGAACACATTCAAAAATAAGTCATACGAATTAACGAAATATATATATTATGATTACAGTGTTGCTATTATTACACCCCCTCCCTTGCATTGATTAAAGAATTCGATATGTCTATTATGGTGGAAGACTTTGTACCTATTATCAAAGAACTCTGTATCTAAATGATTTTTGGTTAAGAAACTTAGAGCGATTATAATATCATAATTATTTGTGGGTATATTCGTATAAAAGTCTTCAGCTTTGGTACGAAAACCAAAAGTATTTTCATGAAACACCGAAAACAGAAACCCATATTCTATTATTTTTTGCGTATTGTCCATACACAAAGTTTCGTTGCAATTCTTCATGTCCTTTACACACATCTGACATACTGTTACTAGCACTTTTGATATTTCATGATCAAAAATTTGGAGGGACCCGTGCACCACCCAACCTTTTTTTCGAGGAAAATACGAAACCCGTATTCCTTCTTTTTATGCCTACAAGATCTGCAAAATTACACTCACCTCTGTTCACTTCCTCTTTCCTTCTGGAGGCCGCGGTGGCTCAGTGGTAGTGTTCACCTCTGGTGTTTGGGGTCCCGGGTTCGATCCCAGCCCTCGCCAAGTGAACTTTATGGGGACAAAGAGAGTGTGCGTGGGTTTCCTCGGGGTTCTCCAGTTTCCTCCGACTTTCTTCATTCCACCATTTCATTTATTACTCATCATCACCGTTTCCTTTAGCCTAACAGGCATAGCTGTGGAACGTAATACTCACAGATTTCATTTTCATTTTCTTTCCTTCCGCGTGTGAACTTGCAAAATATTGAGGTTGGTCTTTTGCCCACTAAAACCATTTTTCCGCAGAAAAAAAAATATTTCTTTATTTTTGCGGTATTGTACATACAAAAAGTTTCGTTGCAATTCTTCATGTCTTTTACACACATCAGACATACTATTACTAGCTCTGTTGATATTTCATGATCGAAGGTTTGTAGGAGTCCATGCCCCATTGAACCACTTTTTCCAGAAAAATATGAAACTCGTATTCCCTCATTTTATGTCTGCAACATCTGTGCACAATTTGATTCACTTCGGTACAATCGTTTGCTTTTCGGTTGTAAACATTCAAAATTTTGGATCTGGGTTTTTGCCCCCTAAAAACTATTTTTCCGCAGAAAATAAACCGTATTCGTAACTTTTTTCGTATTGTCCATACACAAAGTTTTGTTGCAATACCTCCTGTCCTTTAAATAGATCTGACATACTCTTATTGGCACTGTTGATATTTTGTGATCAAATGTTTGGAGGGGTCTGTGCCCTACTTAACCGTTTCTCCAGTCAATACGATACACGTATGCCCTCATTTTATATTTATAATATCTGCAAAATTTCATTCATTTTGGTTCACTTTTTACTTTTAGGGAGTCAAATTTCAAAATTTTTGGGTGGGTTCTTTTGCTCCTTTAAAGGTTTCTCCACAGAAAATTAAAAAAAAAGTATTGTTCCATTTTTTGCGCATTGTCCATACACAAAGTTTCGTTGCAATTCGTCATGTCCTTTACACACATCTGACATACTGTTACTAGCACTTTTGATATTTCGCGATCAAAGTTTTAGAGGGTTCCGTGCCCCACCTAACCATCTTTTACAAGGAAAAATTCGAAACCCGTATTCTATTATTTTGTGTATGCAATATCTGTACAACATTTATTCACTTTGGTTCAGTTCTTTCTTTTCGGACGTCAACTTTATACATTTTGGTGTGCTTTCTTTTGCTCTTGAAACCGATATTCCGCAGAAAATAAAACAAATCGTATTCCTTTATTTTTTGCGTATTGTCCATACACAATGTTATGTTGCCATTCTTAATGTCTTGTACACACATCTGATATACTGTTACTAGTACTTCGGGTATTTCGTGATCAAAGGTTTGCAGAGGTCTGTGCGCCACCCAATCCTTTTTTCCAGGAAAATACGAAACAGGTATCCTCATTTTACGTCTGCAATATCTATGCACAATTTCATTTACTTCGGTTCCTCTTTTCATGCGTTTCGGGCGTCAACATTCAAAATCTTGGGTGGGTGATTTTGGCCCCTAAATCCGTTTTTCAGCAGAACATAAAAAACCCGTTTTCGTTTATTTTTGGTTATTGTCAATACACCAAGTTATCTTGCAATTCTTCCTGTCCTTTACACACATCAGACATACTGTTACTAGCACTTTTGATATTTCATGATCAAATGTTTGGATTGATCCGTGCCCCACCCAACCCTTTTTGCCAGGAAAATACGAAACCCGTATTCCGTCATTTTACGTTTCCAATATCTGTGCACAATTTCTTTCCCTTCGGTTCAGTTGTTCTTGCATTTCGGATGTCGAGTTTTAAAATTTTGGGTGGGGCTTTTATATTAAACCTTTAATTTATGTAACTTTTTCTTTCTTATGAGATTCTTTTTTGGGGAGAGGAGAAAATTGCTTTCCTCTGATATCTGTTTCTTGCTATTCATCTTGTTTGAACTGCTTAAGTAAGATCATTTTGTAACTTTAGATGTCTCCAACTCCGTCACGATAATAAAATTGTCATTCTTAACAATTTGTTTTATTTTCTTATTGTCATTTTGCCACACCGATATATTAGTTACAAAATTGAGGTTTAGTCCAACGCCTTTCGAATTCGCAACCAACCCAACCGCTGAAGTTTTGGGGTTGCTTGCTATTGCAAGAAAGGGAGAATAGCAGGTGGTAATGCACTTTTGGAGTCGTGTATACATCAAGAATTTCTGTAGCCCACTGTACTGTACATTTATAACAAGCAGGTTTAACTTCTGCATTGATTTGTAAAGTGCTGATATTGACGTCAATACCAGGAAAGTGTAGGCTCAGGAGAACTTTTAGATCCATGAACCGTATATCGGTTTGGTAATTATGGCTCCATGCTGAACTAGTAGTTTATTTGATATGGATCTTTTGTGAATATCCAAGTACATTTTGAGCTTTTAATTGAATATACGATCCTTCTTAAGTCTTGGAAAGTTATTTGCTTAGGCTAAGATATCTCTCTACATTTTGAATTAACACTTCTCAAAATAGACCACTAACTATAAAGCTGAAAATACCATTAATATTATTTGATATTTGAGCTTTCTTATTGTTTAAGAAATGACTTATTCATCTTTGTGGGTGCTTGTTTCTCATGATATTGTTTCTTTTGAAGTATGCTTCTTATGCTTGTTTGTTTTAGGTTCAGGAAAGAAGTAATATTTGTTTTAAATATCTTAGATCCATTGCTTCTTTGATTGAATGTCGCTTTACTCTTTTGTATCTTCTCTCCTTTGTATCTATTTTTTCCCCATTTCTCCTTGAGCACGCAGTACATCAAAATTACTGTTTCTTGTAGTGCATTGAACTTCCTCCTCTGAGATTCAAGTTAAAAAAGGCTTTTTGCTATATATTAAAAGTAGGATGAACGGGACTTGTAGCCTAATTGCCTGCTTTGTTGAGTGCAATATACCTAAATTTGAATCTTTGTATTTTAGCTGTGAAAAAAACTTAACTCTTCGCTGAAGCCAGATGTCATATGATATTATTTCCGAATTCTTCATTGTTATCTAAATTCGATGTATCTCTTTCTTAAAATTAAATAGACCTAGATTTATTTTTGTTATGTTATCGGAGTGTGGTTCCAACCTTATCAAAAGACGTGCGTGGGAAACAAAGTTTGTTTAATCTATATGGTTACCTCTGTCAAGTACGTACACGAAGCATATCTAAACAATACGTGCCCATGTACATACATTTGCCAGCTTCATTGAAATGCAGCTGATAGATGAAGATAAAAAAAATTTTTTGGAAATATGGCATTTAAAAAAAAATACTTAGCTAGCTCCTGTTAGTACTCTAATTAGTTCAGATTCATGGTTCATACGTATCTTCCTTGAATAAATTAATCGTTTCAATAGCATAGGTTACGGATTTAGAAACTGGAAAATCAAAAGTATTTTTTTCAACGATTGGTACATATATTAGGGCCTAAGTTTCGGTACTAGCTCGAAATATACCTCGAAAATACTACATAGACTAGGCTATATATTTATAAAGTTTAGTTAAAATATGGTTTAGTTTAAAATAAAGTTTAGTATCTAAAAATTACTAGATATGAAAGTAAAATATTCGAACCATATTCCAACTTTTTGAAAGTTGAAAGTTAAAATTTCTTATGAAGTTCCTACTTATGCCTTAATTCTATCAAGATCATGGTTTCGACCTCATTGTCTTTAGAGTGAAGCAGATTTTCGGATCGTAACATACGCGACATCCCGGTCTAGATACCTGCACAATATGTAGCTCTAGAAATTTTACATGCTCTAGATTGTATATTTGGAAAGTTTCATTGATGTGTGGTTAGTAGGTATGAAAATATACTTTGCATATGATAAAAAGTTTTCTTCCGAACTAAAGAATTTTTATATCTAATATATGATTCAGAGAAAGATGAGCAGAGAGAATGAGATATATATATATGTATGTGTGTTATCATGTGTAAATGGAAGCAGGTATCCCCAAGAGTAAAACGGTTGGTTAATAAAACACTTTCAATGTAATTAAGTTCCATTAATCGTAATTAATTAGCAATGTAATTGATTGATTTTTAAAGGGTTAAAGTTTCTAATTCAAAGGTGTGTTCTTCTATTCTATTAAATTGTATTATTATACTGGTGTGGATTTTTTCTCGTTATACAGTATAACAAGATGAACCAGGTAATTAGTTATTGAATTTGATTTTAGACTTTCGGGTTAGAAAAATATTTATCATAAATCGTGTAGTTTTTTACATGTCTATGTTTGAGGATTTTTAAGAATATTCATGGTATGTTGTTTGTTTTTTTAGTATACAGTATTTCGAAATATGACTACCAAACATTAGAAGTTCTACTTTTAGACTTCCGAACTATGTCGGGACGACTTATGGGACGACTTTGTCCGTCCGTCCGTCTGTCGACAAGTATCCGGACAAGAACGGTGAGAGATATCAAGAAAAGTTTCTTGGCAATCGCTTCAGCGCCTCAGGAACAGAATCAACCTCTACGGTCTACCCTTTATTCAAGTCAGAGATGGTTCAAATTAGCTATTTCCGTTTCAACTTTTGTCGCCATAGAACAACAAAAAGACAACATAAGGCAAGAAGCGGTCGCTTGTAAACTATTCAGCAACACAAAGCAATACATTTTTACTATCTACAGGTCTCTGACAAAACCAGAAGTGGTTTCAAGTTACTATGACTTCCAGTTCCAATATAGATTTCCACAGAGCAAAAGCAGTAAGAAATATTGAGATGTGGTTTCTGCAATCGATTCAACTTCCCAGGAAGAGGTTAGTCTCCTCCATTAGCTCTTTATTCAAAGTACTTCCACTTTCAACATTTATTGTCATAGAACAAAAATAGTTATAGATAACGATAAATGGTTTTCTGGAATCGACTCCGGGTCTCAGGAGAACATCATATCAACCCGCAACACTCTACCAAATTACGTCCCGTTTTAATACTGGTTTCCATGGAGCAAACGATATCCGGGTTTTAGCATTCGATTGAGTTTCCAAAGAATAGATTCCATCTTTTCTCTTAACCCTCTACTCAAACCAGAAGTAATTCAAGTTAACAAACAGAGTGAGTAAGGGATAGTTGGTAATGAGTTTTGATAGGATTCAGTGTCAGAGGAACAAGTTTTATCTTTGATCTTGTTACTCTATTGTAAATAGTAGTTGTAGATATATATACTACTTCAAGTTTGACTATTGAATTGCATAATTTGTAGTTTACCTTAGTTTCACACTGTGAAACGAAACTCACTTGTTTTTATATGTTTTTACGTATAATAAATTTGTTTGTCCTTTCGCATACTTATCCCTTTTGGGTGAAACTGAACAACCTGAGTATTTTCGGGCTAAACCTAGATTTTTTTTTATCACATCAAAATTTGAAAATATTTGTCATTTTTCTAATTTAAATAAAATAGTGGGCATTTCCTTTCTGACTAAAAGTTTTAATTTAAAGATTCCATCGTATAGACCTGGTCTTCAATGTAGCGCATACCAAAATCCTTAGAAGATTTTTTTTTGTTAGTTATGGAGATGCAAAGCTTCAAACAATGAAAAAATGTGCCACTTACGTTGCGGCAATAGAAACAAACTGTTTTGGGGCGACGTTACATACCAGATCCTAGTATCTCTGAGCTGTACTGAGAGCTTCAGGGAATATTTTTATATTGTAGTTTCTTAATAGGATAATAAATTGAAAGTGATAAAATACGAACATAGCTGTTATATATAAAATTGAATCATCTGTAATGTTCTATTACTACAAATATTTTAGACACAAACAGCAAGATTATATTTTATTGTATTAGACCAGAAACAGTAGGAGCTTAACTAGTACAGTAAATCAAATTAAAAAACATAAATCACGTGCACATTGAAAATATCCAGCTCACCATATTATAGTTACAAATATAGATTTTCTTCTTTTAAAACTTTGACTGCCACTGCTTTGAAAGTTCATGCTATATTGGCGCCTATAAATTTCTTCTGTTTCTAGTTGAACACATTGAAAGTTTGTTGGCTTATACACTATAAAAGTAGTGAATCTATATACAATTATATTTGGGCTATAAGTATAGCTTTATGCACTAAATAGCTCCTTATGTCTTTAAAAAGTTCGTTTCTTTCTACATCCTCTACATTGTTTTTACAATTTATTGTACATATTAGCAATTCATCACTACACACCACTAAGCACTTGTATTATGTAGTCGCTTTACTTTTTAAATAAAATTTCACAAGAAATTCACGTCTTTTGTGGTCACCTGATGGTTTGGAGGTGAAGAAAGCTATAGCGAACAGATGCAGACCAGTAGATGATTAGGCTGTCGAAAGAGCATCATAAACAAGAGTAAGAGTTGAAATTTATCTTCTATTCTAAGTGTCAGTTCTCAAAAGTAGACATCGTAATAACTCAGTTCGTTACATGAGCCCACATATTTTGGATTTAAAGTATCTAGGCATCAGACTCGTATTTTCTTTCGCCATGGCTACCAGGCGCCTGGGACTTTCCGAGTCTGAACAAGAGGAATATTATGTGGAAATTCATTTTGCATTACATGACTCATTACTTTGAAACTTTAACTTTTTCTTTGCAACAACCTCACATAGAAAAGTGTTCTGAGCATGTTCTGAGCATGAAAACGTATTTATAGTTTTCTCTCGTCAGCGCTGAATGTGAGAACTCTTTTGTATGTGGTGGTACACTTGCAAAGACTAGATCGTGAAGTCATTGCCTTTTTCACGTTTTCTGAGGTCCACACACAAATATATATAAAGAAACGCTTGAATAATTTAACTTTCTCTTTAAGTTTCGTTAGTGTAGGTTAGTTTTTCGTATATTTCTTCACTTACTGGCACAGAATATTGTGTACATTACTCACCAATCACGTCATAAATGTTCGTATTCATTGAGTAATTAGTGAACAAACTGGATAAGTAGTAGAGCACTCACCTCTGGTACGAAAGACCTTGGATCCTATCCCAGGACATGTAGTTTATGGTCAACAACATCATGTCCGTGAGTTTTCTCGTGGTTCTGGTGTTTCTTACCACATGATCATTCCACTAATTATTATATAATGTTTTACTTTCATTAATCATCCTCCTCTCTTAGAGTTCATGTAAACGTGGGACATGAAACAAGAAATTTCAGTTCAATTAATTCAGTAATCAGCCAATTGGAACTAGTTTGTTATCATTACTGTGCTATCATATATACTTATTTCTTGGTTTAAATCTTAATCCGTGTGTTCGGCGCTTCTGTAGATCTTCAAATTTCCACGTGGAGCACTACTTACCGATCTCTGTCAATTATACAGGGTGGATAATTTATCTTGATCATCCGCCAGAACGGGTAAACCTAAAGGAAGAGCGAAACTTTGCGTGAAGCAGCTAGAAGGAAGGGACATCTTTGTATGTATTAAACAGAAATGCCCAACAAACAGAGTTGTCAACTTAATATAAAATTATATTTTTCAAATAGCAGTACGTCAATTTATTACATATTTCAAATCAACATGTCAAACGTAAACCTAAAATATCACTTTTATTATTCAATGTTACAAACTAAGGATGTTATAGTGTCACAGACAGTAAAAGTTACGAAGCCTGTATCACACATACAGCACAACAGAAATGCACAGGATAATGCATGTCGAAAGCACTTTAGTGTTAGATAACATGATCATAGTATAACTTGTTTCGAATAAATAGGAACAAAGTTATCATGACTTTCATTTTTTTTTAAAGAATTTATTTCGAAAAATGCTGAGATAACTAAAAGATATCTAGTTACTTGTGTAGTTTGTAAGGTCTGTGTAAATTATTTTGCCGTTTACAGCACTTAGATATCTCAAACCGTTCCGAAAATATGATAAACATTGCTAAAGTTGGCAATGTAGGCCTGAAGTAGTAACAGACCCAAATACAATAGCAAATTTCTATTAGCTAGAATCTATGCATGAGCAAAAGGAAGTGTTTTCCGTAATCAGCTAGCTCTAAAGTATACTTTATAACGCAATAAGGAAAAGTCAATGAAAGTATCCATTATATAGTGTACACTGGGCCTCTACAGTATGTTGTATCATCGACCAATAGAGATACATAGTTACTCAAACACAGTCATTGATTTCATCCGGTTTTAACAGTATTGCCGTATTACATCGTGATGTCGTAGAAACAGGTATTTGATGGTACGTCACTATTGCGATCATGCTATGTGTAAGGTTAATAAAAAAAAGCGCCCTTCTTCTTACTAAACAATACATTCTCATCTCTTCAATCCATTAACCACCAAATTTACCCGAAAGTAATTCAACACCTGGCTTCTGTTTGTGGGCTTCCATGTGTTGTACGTACAAAAAAATCATACCTTGACTCGTTTATTTTGATACGGCGGATCAATGTCAAACGCCTTCAACATGGTTTATATCTCAGGAATATTTACACGTATAGAACTAACGATGATGTAACAGTTTTGAGGCTCCATACTAATGGTTTAAGAGGTATTAGAAGCAAAGTCCGTGTTGCACGACTTTCCTGGCACATTATACTTCCCTACAGATTATGATAATGCAATTACAGAAACTTGGAAATCTTGAACTCATTGCTAAACTTAAACACGAGTAATCTAATATATATGAGAGAAAGTGACCTTGTTTGTGTCAATCTGGGTTTCTATCATTTTATTATTTTCGTTTTAAAATGCATATATTACAGGGACGGAGCCAAAATATATGCAAGAAATTCAGTATCCGACTAGCTAGTGAAGTTAGGAAGTTGAAACTCGGCATATAAACTCTTCGCTAAAAATAAACGACTTATGTTCAGGTGTTTTTGAAAGTTACCGTTTTAAACGATGAGGCCGAGTCATTTTGTATACTTTCTTTCTTTATAGTGATAATAATTTTGTACGTTATTTGTGATTACTTCTTGAGGAAAAGCTTAAAATGAGGTATTAGAATTGATAGTATGTATCTTGAGCTATTTATTTTTTATCATGCCATTTTAATTAAGGAGCATATCTAAAGGGAGGTAGAGAGGGTTAAAAAGTTATCCCCAAAAGTACAGTAATTTACGAGCTTGTCAAGTTACGAAGACAGAAATTGATATATAAACTCTTCATTAAGAATAAGATGGCACGAACCCGAGTGTCTTTGAGTATTTCAGTTTTAAATGGGGCAGGGGCATTTTCTATATTTTTCTCTTCATGTTGAAAGCAAGGCTGCCTATTATTTGAATCACAGCGCGAGGAAGCGATTGAATCATTTGAAACGAATTTTAGAACATTATACCTTGTCTCGAACTAAGCGTTCACCATACTAACTTGATTAAAAACATATCCTAAATGAGGTAAACTTTATACTGAAAACACAGTATTTCAGAGCACGTCAAGTTAGGAAGGTGTAACTCGGTTTATAGATTCATCATTAAATTTAAAGAGAGACGTGTCGCAGGGTTTTAGAACATTTCAGTTTTAAGAAGGGAAAGGTGTTTCTATATTTTTCTTCACATTTAAATCAACGATTTCTGTTTCTTGTAATTGCATCACAAGAAAACGTGACCCGTTTAATGTGAATTTTGGAACATAGATATTACCTACCTCAAGTTGCAATATTTTAAATGTCATTCTTATTAAAACATGTATCGAAATCGGGGTATAGGGTGCAAAATTTATAGTCTAGACATTAAAGCCAGAAATATAATGTACCAGTTTTTATTGTTCCACTTTCATTTCAAGGTATACTGTATCTTAAGGTAAAGAACAGAATTACAATATTTTCTAATAATCCATTTTCACCGTCCGAGGAACGTACTTTTCAGTTAGTAATTTCCTTTTCAACCGATCATGGTAGATATTTCTATTATTACTTATCAAGGTTGAGTGTGAAATTGTAGATGGGATTGACCAAACAGAAACCATAATCTCTTCTTATTTCGCGCACCGTTTTATAATTAAAATCATTAATCATTTAATTAGATTTAAAAACTTATTGATGTATTCCCTTTATTAGTCAAAGTTTATAATGTAATAGGATACAGCATTTATAGCAAATATTAACAAGGGCACTCTGCTCCTATTTTGCTTTTGAAATTCTAAAGGTTAATGGTAAAGATGATTCTAGGGCTCTTTCCTTCAACAAATTACGATGATTAAGTTTTCATTACAAGTTAATTTCCTTTGACAATGTCAAATTACAGTATACTTCCATACTATGGAAATTCAATACTCAAATTTGATGTAGCACACCTTTAGCTACTGTTGCAATAGATTAATAAGATAAAAGTTAAAACCTGCTCGTCGGACGCTTAATCGATATCGAAAACTTGTTATTTATTATGCTTTACTGTTTTTGCTTTATGGCGATTGATATGGAAACCAGAAATGGGTAACTTTAACAACCTTTGGATTCAATAGAGGTTTAAGGGGAAAATAGAACTTACTCGCGGAAAGCTAAAAACTGCATCTCTATATCTTTCACCATATTTGCTCTATGGAAATGTATCGAAACCGGAAGTAGTAGTATATTTCGTACACTTTCGGTTTCTGTCAAGGTTGTGGATTACCGTGGCATGTTCTCTTGACACCCTTAATCAATTGTACAGTAAAAAACCGCTTTTGTTGCCGATATGTTCTGCTCTATTGAAATCAGCATTAAAAATGCAAATGGCTAATTTGAACCACAATTTTTATTTCGAATAGAGTATTAATGAAGAAGATGGAAATAGGAAATTGGAAAATCAAATACATACCATAGAAACTGCCACTGCATTTTCAGTAGAAATCAAAAATAAATATTACCTCCTCTCAACACAAATCATTGAAAAACACCACCTTTCAAGCATTTTTATGATCATACGTGAAGTTAAAATACCAACATTTTGCAGGAAAGGAATACTCATGGAAAATATCATTGATTAAACTTAACTCAAAAGCAGTGATTATATTTCTTTTTAATTCCATCTAATTACAAGTTACACAGAGAAAAATCCGTTCTTCGGACAGCGTTATATTGTACAAATATACGGTATCCCCTTGCTTACTATAGTAATCAGTAGCGAGCATACTTTATCCGTGTGCTACATAGGCACTGACCTTTGATGTTACATCATGCCGTTGCAGAATGTCTGACATCTAACAGTTTTCCGTATATCACATACATATATTACCTTCGTCAGCTATACGTTATATACGTCCATTTGTATGTGAGATTTTGACCACCTACATTGTTTCATACGGAAAGTACGTATAGATGGAACACTTATACAGAAAGTATTATAAAACATGCGTTTCCAGTCACGCATGTAACCCATCTTTTTAAGTACGCTACCTACATTTTTTTCTCAGTGTAGGTTACAACACACATACAATGTATAAGTACAGAGAGGACAATTTATCTTGATCATAAGCTATAACGGACAAACCAAAAGAGAGAGAAAAGCAAAACCTTGCGCGAAGCAACTATAAGGAGAACATCATATTTTTATGTATTAAACAGGAAGACCCAACAGTATTGCCAACCCTATATGAAGTTATATTTTTTTTCAAATGGCACTACACGAGATTATTACACATTTCAAATCAACATGCCAAACGTAAACTTAAAATACCACTTTTATTATTCAGTGTTGCAAATTAAGTTATAGTATCAAAAACATCCAAAGTTCGAAAGTCTCTGACGCATATACACCACAACAGAGATACACAAGATAATGCACATCGACAGTACTTTAGTGGTGGATACCATGATCATGGTATGACTTATTTCGAATGAATGGGAACGAAGTTATCAGAGCTTGAATATTTTAATTTTTTGAAACGCTTAATTTCGAAAGAAAAATACTGAGATAAGTATCATATCTAGTTACTTGCATGGTTTGTAATGGCTGTGTAAATTATTTTGCAGTTTATAGCATTTCGATATCTTAAACAATTCCGGAGATATGATAAACTTTGCTGAAATTTGCAACACTGCTTAAATCATGTAAGTGCGAGAACTTGTTGTAATTATAGCTACTAAAAGCTATTGCTGTAATGCTATAGATGAGAGGGGGAGCAACAATCGTTTTAAGTATTATCCACAAATACGCCATTTTTAGCAGTGTTGCGAACTTTATCAATGTTTATCATATCCCCGAAACAGTTTGAGATATTGAAATGCTGTAAACGGTAAAATACTTTACACAGCTATTACAAACCACACAAGTAACTAGATATCATACTTATCTCGGTATTTTTTTAAATAAAGCGTTTCAGAAAAAAATATAATTTTGAAGCCCTGTTAACTTCGTTCCTATTCATTGGAAACAAGTCATACCATGAACGTGGTATCTAACGCTAAAGTACTTTCGATGTGCATTATTTTGTGCATTTCTGTTGTACTGTACGTGCGTTAGATGCTTCCGAACTTTGGATGTTTGTGATACTATAACATAATTAGTTTGCAACTGAATAATAAAAGTGGTATTTTGAGTTTACATTTGACACGTTGATTTGAAATGTGTAATAACTTGATGTAGTGCAATTTGAAAAAAATATAACTTTATATAGGGTTGGCAACATTGTTTGTTGGGTCTTTCTGTTTAATACATATAAAGATGGCTCCCTTATTATAGTGGCTTCGTGCAAAGTCTCTATTTTGTCCGTTATAGCAGATGATCAAGGTAAATTGTCCATCCTATATATATATATATATATATATATATATATATATATATATATATATATATAAATGTTCTAACTGCTAACGCATCACTACACGTTACAACTTCTATTAAGTTCGATGAAAATCTTTTAGCCTTATTATAGCAGTAACATTTAGTTGTGATCATAATATTGTTAATGTCAAGCTTGATTAATTTCACAATGATGTAACAATATTTTCCACCATTATTCATTGAATTATGTAGCTCCTAACTGAAATACAATTATTTATCCAGCAAAACTGAATACCGAAATAAAAAGAATAATTTTAATGATTTCATCATATATTAGAGACGGAGAATATCATCAATTTATAAAAATGATTAAGAAGTATTTTACATGTAAGATGAAACATAAATCCACAGTTGGAAGTGGAAGAAACATAGAGCAATTGATTTCACTTGTCCTAGCTTGAATTCTAGTCAAATTGAGGTTATGGAAAAGTATTATTATCACATCAAATTTAATATGAAGGTACAATTTTGTAATTCTTAATATGTAGGGGAGACGGGGTACATTTGAATATCCGTTTTCGGATATTTGTTTTTGCTTCCAAACACTCGGTAAATTTCATTATAGAATTGTAGTACATGCTAAATATAATATACACTATGTATATTTGCCATAAAATGGAGCACTTTGTTTGAACTTGTCATTCTATGCAACGGCGAAGAGGTTGTTGTTCAAATGTACTTCCTTAGCGGGTAGATTGAAATAAGCATGGGGTAGATTTGAACTTCGTGGGACAGTTTTGAACAAACCATTATTTTACTACAATATTCTTTATTTTCAGGATGAATTCATTTACGAACAACAAAACTAATGAAACATAGGAGCATTAACGGCTTAAGGCACAAGAATTGACCAACCGTACTGGCAAGGAAATAATAATAATAGTAATAAGAGCTAAAACACATATGCTGTACTTATACGTTAGACAAAACAAAAATCAATATGATATGTGGACAACGTATCTATAGGCGTAGGTGTGCTCTGAAGGAAATTTAAAAGAAAAATAAAATATGATCATCGTAGACTATCTGTGAAAATATGATTATGATGCCCTCTTTAATTTTGCTCATCATACCTGGATAGGGTTAATGAAAAACATGTTGCTATTAGCAATCTGTTAAAATTATTATTTTTTTTCACTACTAACTGGGTACTGGACACGAAATGTATCTTACCTTAAAATTCTGAAAATCAACATGAAATGTCAATATTTTTGCAGTACGGTTTCTCCCTCCAGAAGTTGCGGGATTAATAAGTCTACACACAGTATCAGCAGCTGGCACTGAATATTTGTCTTCCTTGTCTGGGGATATAAACATGTTGATGGTATCTTTAGGTTTCAGAAAGTAGAGGTAGAACAATGTTCAAATGTGCTCCCTAATTTTTGTTCAAAACTACCTCAACGGGCATGACAAAGCAAAATTTGGTAATACGCAAACAGCACGAACTGCTGTGAAAGAAAAAGGGCAACATTAGGTAAGTAAATTTATGTACTTACTTCTGCAATGAATGGCACACAATACCAAAACAAATGCTTCTGGCAAAAATCTTACAAAACTTCAGAGAAATTTCAACTTTCCACCCAACAAATGTAACAAAGTACTGCTGTTCATTAACAGTTACACTAAAATGGCAGATAACAGTTGACATTCATGAAACGCAGTGTTAACAAGCTTAAACATTTTAAACCACCTGATACGCCATTATTCCTGGATTGTTATCTTAAATGTTCTAAGGTAACCCCCGTTCAAATGTACCCCCTCTTCCACTACTTCTTTGTGTATTACGCTCACAGCCAAGAATAAATCAATTCGTTCCTCTTGCAAGATTATAATAACTGTTTTTACGAAACCTCCCAAATTTCATCACGCAATTTAACTTATCATCAGTGTTGGAAAAAAGCTTACGAGGGAGGGGCATGATGTCACTCAGAGATAATTGCACCAAATTTGGTGTAGGAGTAGGTAATGGGAATAAAAAAGAGCGTGTGGAACCATTCGTTTCGCAGGCATTCAGAATCAGAAATAATGGGCCCTACAGCTCAGGAGTAGTATGACCTGTGAATCAGATATTGATGGAACGGAGCCTTTGCTGGCTGCTGCGACCAATGCAGAAGAAGTTAAATAAAGTAGAATGAAAATAAAAAAGATGAGCTGAACAGAAAATGCGCCAATGTCCGCCCCTAGTACCACCGGGTAAATGTCGGGATACTAAATCATTAACTGCCCTTGCCATTACCCACCTTATCTCTATAAAGAGGAATCGGTATATATATATATATATATATATATATATATATATATATATATATATTAGAGAAAAAGCAGTCTCATTTGTTTCAGACTGAATGTGTGTTGTTTTTTTTAGCACGTTTATTTTTTGAATACAGTTCCTGGTACTATGTGTGCCTGTTATACTTTTTAATGCTTCTGTTAACAACCCTTTCATTATGCCCCCCCCAAAAAAAAACTGTATATGACTTACTGTACGGTATAAGGTTAACTACGATATTTTATTTTCTAATCTTCTTGAGACCAATTTGGAATCTAACTTTACGAACATGATATGTGTGTAGACAGTGAAGACGTTCTGTCTCATGTGTGCTAGGCAACAAAAGTGAAGCGCTCATCTCTGAGTGATATCGTGCCTTTCCGTCGTTAGACATAAAACAACAAAAATGGCTACAAACTTTCAAATTGTGATGTGGAGAAGAGTACAGAAAACTGAGTCGAACGAAAAGCGAATGAGAAGAATTAAAGAGTAACAGCTAATGAGAAAATAACAATATTCGAGGTAATTATATAGAAGGAAACAAACTGAAGAGAATATTATTTGCGAAAAAAATATTCTGGAAACTTTGATAGGAGAATAGGAAAAAGTGTATTAGGAGAGAATGAGTACAATTAATGAACTATTTAAAAGAACAGTTCTTACATCAAGGTGAATAGGCTTCCTGAAGACCTTACTAGAATCTTCTAAATTATTAAACCTCAATAATGATAATGTAATAATTCCACCAAGAATGAGTGTACAGTGGTAGAAAATAAGAAATATATACATGTACGACGACTGACACAAAATAAACATACTCTTCTCTGCTCCTTGAAGAGAACTGCTTATGCGATGATCAGCAGCTACATGCTACGGGCTCAATATTATGCTAGTACTAGTCGTAAAAACTCTGATCTAATACTAGTACTTGATGAAATGTCAAAGAAGTTTCGACTGTTTTCAACACAATAATGTATGTCAAGTTGAGAAGATAATTGGCGATATATCAACCGCTCAGGTGACTTCAATTCGTAAAGTTAATGTAGAAGGAGAAAGGGAGTGTTTTTATGATCATTCTCCAAAGCGCAAAATAAGTTGCGGAAACAGTACCCGCAGTGCATCAGCGTTAGAATCCTTGGTCTAAAGAAAAAAAAAGTCACATATGTATTAGCAACTCAGTTCCGCATAGAAGCAGCATAAATACGAATAATTGAACGTTGCTACTATTGCAGATGTCATGGTGGTCACATTACAGTTTATGACAGCTGTCGCTTCTAGTGTGTCAGATAGGGCAATTTGCAGGAATGGAGACTACAATCCTCCATCTTCCTTCCAGTAGATCCGCGAAACAAGCTAGTTGAACAACATAATACTCTATTCGATGAGACTTGGTCTTATCATGTTATTAGTGAATCACTATTAGGGCGGGCCGAAAACGGTCGAAATTTTCTTTTTAGAAAATTAAGATTGAGTACCGTGCAAAAGTTGTAAAATGTTATATGATGTTTCCTCACCAAAATAAAGCCGGATAAATAGATATTTAACCGGGTCCCGGGGGCCCCAAAGAAGGCTAATTTTGAAAGAAAAAAGTAGCGACCAATGAAAATATTATTAAAATATATTTTTAGAAAGTTAAATTTCAGCAGCTTGCAAAAGTTGTATAATATTATATTATGTCTGCCACTCATTCTAGCTTTGGAACTTCTTGTATAAAATAACAGACAAATTCTGACCAAAGCATATATTAACTAATAAATAGTAGCGTTATTATTTATTAGTTATAAATAATAACGCTATTATTTATTAGTTAATATATGCTTTGATCAGAATTTGTCTGTTATTTTATATATTATGTTTCTTCACCAAAACAGAGCCAGATAAAAAGATATTTAACCGGGCTGCGGGAGCCCGAAAGAACGTTAATGTTGAAAAAAATATTGTTGTGATTAGTGAAAATATTATTGAAATATTTGTTTTCAGAAAATTAAGTTTGAGTACCGTGCAAAAGTTGTATAATGTTATGTTTCTTTCCCAAAACAGAGGCAGATAAAAATATTTCACCAGGCCCTGCGGGTCTGAAAAGTGTTATTATTATTTTTTTTAATATATACCATTATTTTAAGTATGTATAGAAAATTGGTTAAGATTCCTAATACTTTAACTTGACCCCAGGGTTTTAAATGTTCTGATCTGATGTGCAGCTCATCGTCTGATTGGTGTTTAGTAGATATAATTGTACGGACAGAAATACATAAGGTAAAATTGAAAAATTGACCAACAAACACCACACCAGCCCAGAACTCACCACGTGGAGGTGGCTACACAGCGAGTTCCTCAAACCCATCCTCCTCTTACTTAAAGCTCCTTACTTGAACCTTGGAACAAAATATTGAGATTTATGTCCGAAGCTTTGTAGATACTTTCGTGCTTCCAGGTTTGCGCGAATATAACCGTCTCGTGCAACACTCCCACATACTTCTGAAGATTATGTTACTACCTTTACACACCTCACCAAAGCCTGTGTGTGGAAGGGGAACGTGACAAACTGTGAAACCTCCTCTTTCCACAATCATTTTGGTTAGTTCTTCTGTTGATACGTCAGCCGAAATTGGAGGTTTCGTTACTATTACTTCTGACCAATCGGTCAAATCGATATAATCCGCATATTGTTCAGTGCTTTGCCTATTGCAATTGTCGATTAGAACTATAGTTTGGTATTTTCGGCCATCAAAATAGACCCTTAAAATTAGTAGCTTTACACTGTAGACGGTTTCTTTTTTCTCTTTCTTTTTCTTTTTTGCTAGTTTCCTACGGATTTTGTTTTTATCTACTACCTTGTCTTGCTTAGTTTTGTCAGTAAATTCATATGTTCTGAAACAGCGGATATAATTTTAGCAACCGACCTATTCGAGACACCTGTTAAATCTTTTGCGATACTCATTTGTTTAGGGCCCATTATTGTTTATTTAGGTTTACTTTAGATTTTATTCTCTAAACGATAGCTCGTCTGAATTCGGGGTGGAAGCACTTAATGTATGTTCCAAGTGCGGGATTGAGGCTAATGATTGTAACAATCTTGTATTTGGGACCGCAGCATCATAATCGATCTGTGTGTCATACTTTCTTTTGAGCCTATGGGTTTCTGCTTTATCTACATTGCGACTCGTCATTTGTCTCTGATTTCTCTGATCTAATATGAGCTCCCACGGCGGTATTTAATTTGAGTTATCACACTTACAGATTAATCTATCGCAGCATTTGCAAGAGAAAATATCACATAACTTCTGAGCACCGTTCTTAAATTTCTTTAATTTGGCTCTTAATGGGGGATATTTCGTTTCTTAATGGGGTTATTGATCGTTTTGCATTTTGAGTTGTAATTCAAAATCATATGCTTAATTCGAAGGCAATACAATACAGGAAGAGAGGCTCGCAGCCATTTCGTTTCTAGTTTATTTGAATTTAGCAATGTAAGCTCCGCCTTCGGAAAGCCAGTGTTGTGCATTTTGCATCCAGTTGCGAAAAAGTGATATTCTCTTAAAGTTTGAGAGTTCTGAGCTGGGCTCAATACGAAGGTTTTTCGTGTGTTAATATGGTAGTTGTGAAAGTTAGTTAAGGTCTCAATAGTTATTTGCGTATATTAAAACCATGTATTTCATGTTTTATGTATCAATAGTATTGTCTGGTAAAATGTTCTAATTAACAAAAATCATTTTATTGGAACAAAAAATTAGGCACTTTAGGGCCACGGGTTCCCGGTTAAATATTGTTTTAAAATCAACATATTTGACATGGCTTCATTTCGTACCAATGCACAACTTTCGATAACTACTCAATCCTGAATATCTGAAAAAAAATTCGGCCCACCCTATTAGTGATGTTCTCTTATGTATGGCGTTGACTAGATAAATAGCACATTGCACAGATATACTACACTGAACATATAAGATCAATGCCAGTGATGAAAAGTCGTAGTTGACAGCAGCAGGATACTTGCAGTCAGTGGCGGATCTAGGCCGGCGCCCTAGGCCCCCAGCTTTTTGGGTTACAAAAATTATTTAAGCTATTATGTATATTCTTTGAAAGTTTATAGTAAACTCATCATACACCTATCATAGTCTTGGTTCTGGATGCTCCCCAGTTTTTACCTTCTAGATCCGCCTCTGCTTGCAGTATTCATAAATTTAGATCGAATTGTTAGCTTAATTCCCAGACAACATCTAACCTGTTACATTAATTTTGACGCACCGTAAGGGAGATTATACACTACACCAACAGCACAACGCCAGCATATGTATCGATTGTGCTACCCAATGTGATCTGGAAGGCTTGTATTAACGCACCTTGTCTACACGATCACAAGATCTGAGTCGCACTTAGAATTTGGGGACTTGATTGGACGATTCTCAGTTTGACTACAAGCCATCAAGAATTATGAAACCTCCAGCGGGGAAATCCTCCAATTGCTAGAGGATAGCATCCGATACCTATACAACCGTTTCCGTGCTCAAACGTACACACTTATTGCAACTGTAAGAGCATTCGGGTTTAGTGATAATTTGATTACCCTGAAAATGTTCTCAATAGGTGCACATAATCACAGAGAGTGTACAATCTATAAATTGTGTGTAAAATTTTATTTACATGGAGCCTTAGTTTTTAGTGAAATATTACTTGTATTAATTTTACAGTGGTAATATTAGTCTGCGAGAGACCAGGTTATGATCTACTACTTTGGCTGTGTAAGAACTATCTCCTTTAAATTAGGCAACAAGCAACGCTGCTCTAAATGTAAATAAATCTTTCTTTCAGAGTGACCGAGCCCTTGGTCACCGAGAATACACACTTAAGGGAAATCTATTTTTACGAATACTGAGCTCTATCGCACTAATTACTACTAGATTTGTACCTTTCTTCAACCTTCGGGTGATTGTCTTAAGAAATACTCGACTCTCTATTTAATTTGGTGATAATGTGTGTTTATGCACATCCTTTGTATAGTTAGGCCGTGTGAATGCCTCATACAAAAAAACTACATTAACATGGAGATTCCACGATCCTCACAAAGAGCCTTTAGATACCCTAATGCCAAAGTTATAGATTAGTTGTCACGTTAATTGTTAATCAAATTAATTAAAGCAGAACAAAACAAAATAATTACCAGACACTCCTTAGGTCATTTGGCGGTGATTTATGAGAGAAACCTCTTTTAGAGTGTATCCTTTAGAATTCAGAAATCTACATTGCAAGAATTACTTACATTTTCGCTTGGTTTTGTCCCAGCTTCATGAAGCACACACGATTGAAACTAAAGCACTTCGCGCACTTATTACAATTTATTGTTCTTTCGGGTGATTACATCCCACAGTTTCTTCACAAGTTCTTCTCCTAATTTCCTCTGTGGTGGAACGCTGTTAATTCATGGTCTTGGTGGCCCAGACTGCTACCGGCAGAATGGCTAAAACGAACCCAGGACCTCTCAGATGTGAGTAGTTATCTAGCACACTAGACCTAGTACATGGAGCCGTCTTGGAGTATTACGTACGTCGTCTAGTAGCCTCTTGCTGTGGATGAATACTCGAAAGACAAAGTCAAGTGTTGAATAATCTTGAGAATTTCGGGATTCCTCACACAGTAACTCCACGAGTGTGAATATTGTAAATGAGACCTCTTGACCCACATTCTCTTTGTTTATATAGTTGCCGTTTGCGGAACTCTACTTTCTAGCAAACGGATTTCTATTTCAGATTTAGCTACTGAGAGCTAAAAGAGAATGCTAGATCCTGATTTCTCTTTCTACCTGGACTAGATACACAAGAATAACCTGTGTTAACCGAACGATGTTTTCCATTTTCCAATTTTTAAATAAAATGAATTTATTAATTTTTTTTCATATTGTCCTGGTAATATTAAAGATTCATCACATTCCTCCTCCAAGCTTTTAACACTCGGACCAACTCTGAGTAATGAGTGGTATTTCAATGTCTTTTCATATTTCCTGGTGTGTAATATGCAGTGGAATGTCCGCATGGATGAGGTTCACTGTATGTGGTAAGATGCACTGAAAGTTTTAGATGCACTAGGGTTTCACCTGTGTGTATGAAAGTTCGGTCGCTAGGTCGTAATAATCAAATTTGAATAAAATTGTTGTGTTTTTCACCTGTGAATTTGCGAAGTGTCAAAGTAAAGAGGAAGTGAACGTTTGGTGGTTATTCACTCTGTATGAGGTAATGAGTAAGCAAAGATGGTTTCTCTATTGGAAGCATGGGACCTTACAAAATTCAAATATTAAAACGCGTGTAATCTTGCATTCTAGAATCACTTGATGACAAGAAAGAAAACGTTAATATCAAGTGTTTAATGCTTTGGCATATTGTCTGTATACCGGTCTCTTTGTATTGTAAATGTTATAAATCTAAAGGATCTGGATCTCAATACCATAGTTTTGTTGTAACAAGAATGAAATAAACAAAAGAATGAACTTAAATCTAAACACAAAATGTAATTGAAAGTCTTTAACCACATCTATATTGATTTGAAAGTCTTTCACTGATGGGTTATTTCATTGTCACTATAAGCATCACATTATACAATGCGATCCCGAAGTAATACAGCAAAGTACCTTTCTGTATTCTTTCAGTGACGTCAAGATTCCCCTTTCTTGTCAAAGTGCATTTTGTCCCATCTGAGTACCTTTTCCATCAGAAACAATTCCAGTCTATTATATTTTAACATGAACAATGTGATATGTTAATATGAAGCTGGAGAGTTTGAAATACTAAGGGGATTGGGGATTATGAATGATTTAACATAAAGTGACGAGAGACATAGTCGGGAACACAAATATAACATATAAGAGTAAATAAAGCACTAAATCCTAAGCAAATCCTAAAATACGTAGATATATATACCATCACCAACAATAACATATATAGACCAATGTAAGGTGTTTCTATTATGTTAAGTACCCTCGCCAAGTGAACTTTGTGGTGGACAAACACCGTGTGCGTGGGTTTTCTCGGGGTTCTCCCGTTTCCTCCCACTTTCTTCATTCCACCATTTCATTCATTTCTCATAATCACCGTCTCCTTTAGCCTAACCGGCATAAGCGTGGGACGTAAAACTCAAAGATTTCATTTCATTTCTATTATGTTAAGTAGCGTGCTTAGAACAGATGACGCAAAATATAGGCTATATTCTGTAAGGAGGCCAATTAATCAATATCATTAAAATAATCGGAGTTTGTAAGAATCCTAGACGTTAATGGAAATGATGACGAATTAGTATCATTAGTTGTCTCCATTATAGAAGATGACATTTCCCTTTTAGGAGTGGAAGTACACTGAGGTTTTATTGTTTGCTGTGGTCGAGCTATTGGGAGTCGTGTTCCACTGATGGAGGCAGAATATGCCACTGCATGCGGGACGGTGGAGTTGAGTCTTGAGTTGAGTCTGTTATATTTGCGATGACAACAACACTTTCGTACATGAATGCAATACCACAAGAGAACACTTAAACTAGCCAGAATTACTGTAGCCAAAGGAAGAATCACCGCTAAGTGATGATGCAACATCTTGAAGTTTAGTGATGTATTTTGATTTTCCTTGACCAAAAGCTTATTTCCCAAGTCTGAAACGAAATGAAAGTAAAAGTGATTGTAGAAAGTGAATGAACCTCGTGGTGTGGTCAAACAGATTTGCGAAAATGTAAACAAAAACAATCTAAATCACACGAGTGGAGTGCACTTTGTATGGAAGATTTTGAAGAATGCTAAGCCTGAGGCAATTTCTTGAAATAAATGTGAAAGCTACTGTCTGACAAGAAGTGCATACGAACCTAACAGGGTTGCTAGTTTTTTTTTGTTTGTTTGTTTAAGAATAATGAAAGAAGGAAATACCAAAAAGTCTTGTATAAATGATTCTTGTAAAACTATTCTGAAAAGTCATTAGTGGGACTGAAGTTAGTCAACTTTTGAACTACAAGAAATCCTTGATAAAATTAGCTTGTGAAAGAAACTGCTCATACAGCACTGGCAACGTAGATGTTCTAATTTGCCTGAAAAAGAATGCTCAGTGAGTCATTGAACGTGGTGTTGTATGAGTGGAAGAATTTCTACTCGGTTTTCTTGGATTTTTGCAAAACATGAACACTTCAATGTTTAAAGTAAGTAAATAAAATTAGCTCGAAGCAATTGTGATGATTATGGTTGAAATGATAGTGACTCCTTAAAAAAAAGGGGAAAATCTTTAGCTTTCAGTGTGAGAAGGGATTCGGAAACTGAAGCATATGATTTTTTTCCTTTTTAAGGAATATGCTACAGGCTTACAGAAATCGTCTATACTTTGTGACAAATTCAGGATGTATGTTTTCATTCTCATAATGGAGTTTCAATCTGTTCTTTGCTATTGGAGTGTTCTTCCCTTTTATTTCTAACAAATACGAGTTCTGATCGAGTTCAGAAATGATTTTGAACGGTCCTTCATATAGACTACGGAAAGGGGGAGCTTCATTCGCCTTAGTATATAAACGTTTGACTAGTACTAGTGATCCAGGTAAAAACACAGTTGGAGTTTTCTTTGCATGAACTTTCTGCTTATGTCTTTCGAAAATCTTTTGCCGTTTGTAGGTTATGTAATCTCTCAAATCTCGAAGAGCTATTAAGCGTTCATTAACTTCTACGTGTTCCGTAGGTATTTGTAGTAACCTGTCAATAGCAAATATAGGGGTCATTCCAAAAACTACCTGAAAGGGAGAAACTGCAAGTTGGGTGTGAGGCGTTTTGTTGACTGTACTTGTGGCAGTTTGTAAGTGATCGCTCCATTTAGAGTTATCATCCTTCGTCAGGAACCGTAGTACAGTTTGTAAATATCCTATTCTGGATTCAGAATAACCCAAAGAAGTGTGTTGGTTGGGGAGTGTATAGCGAACCTCTACTCCTAAAGCTTTTAAGAATTCTTTGGTTTTCATACTTGTATGATTGGACTGTTTGTCTAGTACGACGATTTTCGGACAAGAATACGGAATTACAATTTTGTGCATGAAGAATTGTATAAATTCTTCAGATGTGGGGCTTACAATAGGATGTGTAATTGTAAAGGATGACATGTGGTAAACTGCTGTATAAAAATATTGATACCTTTTGTCACCAGATGGCATTAGTTTGCCACAGATGTCTATTGAGAATGTCTCAAAGAGCTGGGCCGGGGGGTGTTTTTGCACTGTGAGATTAACTGGTGGTACACCTCGTTTGTAAATTGAGCACTCCTGGCAACGCTGCAATTTGTAATGCAGCCATTTCTTAACTTGAGGGATGAAATACTTGTTCCGAAGGATTAGTATCATCTTTGTAAACCCAGGGTGGGAGAGGGAGTGTTTGTGAATTTCGTCAAAAATGGAATCTCGCATGCTTTTGGGAATACATAGTAAATATTTATCTTCAGGGATATATTTTACTTTTTTGTATAAGATTCCTTTTTGAAGAGAAAAACCCTTATGATATGTAACATATTGTGGATGTTTTGTATCCTCTGTCTGTAAAACTCTTATTATTTTACCAAGATATGAATCTTGTTTCTGGAGAGCTCCAACATCTACTGATTTGTCGAGCGCTAGGAGTTGTAACGCATGAGGCTCTTCGTTTGCTTCATTACAAGTTTCATCTGTTAGTGGTAACGCATTGCGACTAAGCTGGTCAGGAATAGAGTTACTAAGCCCACTGGTGTGTTTAATGTCAAATTGAAACGACATAATGAACGAGCGCCATCTTTGAAGTTTGGGTGTCAAATAATGTGAACTTTTCATGGCTTGTACAGCAGTACTGTCAGTAAATAGTGTAAATTTTGAGCCAATTAAGTACTTATAAAACTTTTTAAGAGCGTAGAAAACTGCATAATACTCTAATTCGTAAATTGGAGGGGTCGTTTTCCTGGGGGGAAAACGCGAACTAGCGTACATTACTGGTTTGTAGTCCTTTTCTCCTATCCTTCTTTGTAACAAAACTGCTCCCGTTCCGGTTAAACAACTGTCAACTGCAACAGCATGTTCCGTGTTATCTGTGGAGAAGATCTGCAAAAGCGGGGGAGAAATCAGTGCATTTTTCATCCATTGAAATGCCTTTTCTCGCGTTTCATTCCATTCTAATTTGCGTGGCTTGTTTTTCAATGCTTCATAAAGCGGTGCAAGCTCATTGGACATGTTTTTAAAAAATGACCGGAAATAGTTAACACTACTAAGCCATGACCTGAGTTCTTTAATTGATTTTGGTTTAGGAATAGCTGAAATGGCTTTTGTTTTCTCTTCATCTGGGCGTATTTGGCCATCTTTGATGTGGAATCCCAGACACTTGGTTTCAGTGTTGCCAAATATAGATTTTTCTAGGTTGAAAATTACTGAATATTTTTGTGCGGCTTGTAGCACTTTCTCAAAGGTTTCTAACAATTCTGGAAACGTTTTCGTCCCTATGTATACATCATCAACATAGACTGCGTGATTTTGAGAGGGTACTTCTTCGAAAATTTGTCTTAATACTCTTTGAAGATTGATTGTGCTATTCATTGCACCCATAGGAGTCATCTTAAGCTGAAACATACTGTGATTTAAGTGCAAAGACGGGACAGAAAATGCAGTAAATTCGTGGTCTTCTTTGCGAAGCGGCAGTTGGAAAAAGCTCTGATATAAATCGACTGCTATGAAGAAGCGAGCGTCCGCGAGCTTCTGAATTGTGTCATCTACAGAAACTATTGCGTCTTTTACAGTTCCACAGTGACTGTTCAATTTTCTGAGATCGATTACTACTCTTACCTCGTCCGAGTTCTTTTTGGGTAAAACAAGTATGTTATTACGTGTACTACTGTTGGAAGGTTCTATAATACCTTGCCGCAACAGCTTGAGTATCTGTTCGCGCGCTTTTGCTCTTAACCTATGTGGTATTGTGAACATAGGGCTTTGAAAACTTTCACGCGATTCTAGGTTAAGTGAAGATTCAAAGGCTGTTATGTTCGTGAAGTCATCAGGGCTCCAGCGGAAAACAGTAGCATATTTTAAAAGCAACTGTCGAAGTTGTTCTTGGTGTTCAATTGGTAGATCCTTATTTATATTGAATTTGCTGGCATCTATGAGATGACCGATTTTCTCTAGTCGTTTTCGAGTGTTTTCCTCTACTTCCTCCTGACTGGGGGTGTACAACTTAGTAATAGTGTTTACTTGTACATTGTTCTCATATTCTGCTGAAAAAATTGATCCCGTGGCTAATGGGCATCCCTGGCGAAAATGTTTTATCTGTTTGGACAGATTTACCATAGGAACCACTAAAAGTTGCTTGTTAGCTACGGTATGTACTATGTAACACTTTTGAAGTGTACTGTTTAGGGGAGTATGTATATAAATATACTCGTCCGTTGTTTCAATGGGAAGTACTAGTTCCACTAACTTAGCACTACGAGGGGGTATGGAGAAATTCCGTTTTGCAATTAAAGTGTAATGCTTGTTTTTCTCTATGTACTTAGATAAAGCACAAGTGACAGTGTTTTCTACAGCTGTATTCGCATGATTGCGTATTGTTTTTCTTCCAAAATGTAATAATTCTACAGTATTTGTAGTGTAATTAAGATTTACAGAATGTTCCCTCATGAAATTATTCCCAAGGATCATTGGAAAATGTGGAACAGG
Organism: Thermobia domestica; assembly: GCF_964235325.1. Classification (NCBI taxonomy): domain Eukaryota; kingdom Metazoa; phylum Arthropoda; class Insecta; order Zygentoma; family Lepismatidae; genus Thermobia; species Thermobia domestica. The sequence continues at coordinate 172,521,368 of NC_137456.1, read as the reverse complement.
CACTAAACGAAATAAAATGGAATACATTTTCCCATTAAGCTGTACTTTGATCACTGCAGCTGAATTTAAATGCAGGGGTTCTGGACGAATCCCATACAAAATTGTCTGGAGGGGAAAAATTTTACAGTCTTTAGGAACGCTCGAGACCGCACACAGACAAGTCTCTGCCCCAGAATCCAGCATCATAAGCTGTTTTCTATTATTTATTAGACCTTCTACATAAGTTAATTTCCCGGAAAAATGTAAAGGCAAACGTACTACTTCAGAGGTGCATTTCTCAGAAGCAACATTAGATGGTGTTAATATCGTCTCATTAGTTCACATTGAAAGATCTTTTTCAGAATTTGCAATTGTTACACTTTGAATTTCTGATGAAGGCGAGTGCTTTTGGTGGGGAACGGCCACTTCCGAAATAACATCAGGGGAGGAAGGAGAAAGTGAGGCCTTCTCACCTGTTGTCAAAAGTAAGGAACTGGAGGGAACTGGAGAAGGAGTATCCTTCTCCAACGTTATGCGTTTTTTGAATTGCCAATATGTTCCGAGTTACTTGGGGTTGGGGGAGGGGGTAACGCTGGTATGTGAGGTGGAGGCATTGCAGGAGAGTAAGGGGAGTAGAAAGGAGAGTAAAATGGGTAGGGAAATGGAAATTGGGTGTGAAATGTTTGTTTCTGAAATTTCTTCTGCTTCTTTTTATTTTTCTTTTGCTGATCTTGCTTTTCTTTTCCCGTATTGTTTTCACTGTGTGAAGAACACGATTCTTTGGAACTGCTCTGCCGTGAGCAATTGGAACAATAACTGTTTTGTCGTTCTGACTGATGACGTCTGTCCAGTCTATTGGCAGAAGAGTCGCGTTTGTTACGGTGCTCCGCGTTTGAGTAGCTATGATTACGTGACCTATTTTCGTAGATCTACTCTCTCCGTGGAGATGGTGTACGTGAAAACTTGTAGTTTTCAGGGGCGGCGTCATGCAAATGCGGGAAGGATTCCCTTGAAGAATAGCGTTCACCCTTTGAAGCATAATTCACCGATGTGCAAGTTTGAGAATTTGCTAATGTATGCAATTGAAGTTTGAGTGATTCGATTTGTTTTGTTAACTCGCTAATTTGGTCCGCGTTTCCTGAAGGGGAAGGAGTAGCAAATTGGACGTGGGGCGACTGCATAGAACCGTGTAAAGAACTAGCTTGTCCATTAGAAATTGAAGCTTCTAGCCTTTCTCGTTTTAAAGAGTCCGCTGTTTCTAAAACTTGCGCCTGAGTAATAAATTCATCAAAATTATTGATTGCTCTTTGGGAAAAGAAATTCAGGTAATCTGGCAACAAACTACATACACATTCTGCAAAGAATTCTTTAAATGTTAGCTTTGGATTGTATTGATCGGCCATAAACTTTTTGGAAAAAATGAATTGACACAGAGATTCACCTGGTTTTTGAACTTTGGACTTGTACTCCGTGAGAGCCGTGATAGTTGCTTTTGACTTCCCAAAATATGTTAAAAATTCCTGCTTGATGTCTGCCCAAGACTTATTTTTCAGTTTAGCTTCCTGCGTTTTATACCAATAATGGGGGGTGCCAGAAAGAGAAGTAGGAAAAATGCTACGGATTCTGTCGTCGTCCCAGTTGTGAATTGTGGCCTGTCTTTCAAAGTTGGATAAGAAGTCCATGATATTTTCATGTGGCCTGCCCGAAAAAACCTCTAATGAAACAGGGGGAATAATTACAGTCGCAGGGGGAGGGGGCGGGTTATCTCTACGTGATGTCATGTTGTAATATCAAAGAAACACTCTAATATAATCTATAATATTCGCGAACAAACTTAGACTGGATTGTTCCGATGAAAACAACACACAGATACACAAGGACAATTATTAGACACTAAATAAAAAAATGCACAAGAAAAAGGATGCATAAAATCACTGTTAGATACACTCTAAAAGAAAGTTTCACTCAAATGATTCCAAAGGTAGGGGAGCCATGAAATATTACTTGTATTAATTTTACAGTGGTAATATTAGTCTGCGAGAGACCAGGTTATGATCTACTACTTTGGCTGTGTAAGAACTATTTCCTTTAAATTAGGCAACAAGCAACGCTGCTCTAAATGTAAATAAATCTTTCTTTCAGAGTGACCGAGCCCTTGGTCACCGACAATACACACTTAAGGGAAATCTATTTTTACGAATACTGAGCTCTATCGCACTAATTACTACTAGATTTGTACCTTTCTTCAACCTTCGGGTGATTGTCTTAAGAAATACTCGACTCTCTATTTAATTTGGTGATAATGTGTGTTTATTCACATCACTTGTATAGTTAGGCCGTGTGAATGCCTCATACAAAAAAAACTACATTAACATGGAGATTCCACGATCCTCACAAAGAGCCTTTAGATACCCTAATGCCAAAGTTATAGATTAGTTGTCACGTTAATTGTTAATCAAATTAATTAAAGCAGAACAAAACAAAATAATTGCCAGACACTCCTTAGGTCATTTGGCGGTGATTTATGAGAGAAACCTCTTTTAGAGTGTATCCTTTAGAATTCAGAAATCTACATTGCAAGAATTACTTACATTTTCGCTTGGTTTTGTCCCAGCTTCATGAAGCACACACGATTGAAACTAAAGCACTTCGCGCACTTATTACAATTTATTGTTCTTTCGGGTGATTACATCCCACAGTTTCTTCACAAGTTCTTCTCCTAATTTCCTCTGTGGTGGAACGCTGTTAATTCATGGTCTTGGTGGCCCAGACTGCTACCGGCAGAATGGCTAAAACGAACCCAGGACCTCTCAGATGTGAGTAGTTGTCTAGCACACTAGACCTAGTACATGGAGCCGTCTTGAAGTATTACATACGTCGTCTAGTAGCCTCTTGCTGTGGATGAATACTCGAAAGACAAAGTCAACTGTTGAATAATCTTGAGAATTTTGGGATTCCTCACACAGTAACTCCACGAGTGTGAATATTGTAAATGAGACCTCTTGACCCACATTCTCTTTGTTTATATAGTTGCCGTTTGCGGAACTCTACTTTCTAGCAAACGGATTTCTATTTCAGATTTAGCTACTGAGAGCTAAAAGAGAATGCTAGATCCTGATTTCTCTTTCTACCTGGACTAGATACACAAGAATAACCTGTGTTAACCGAACGATGTTTTCCATTTTCCAATTTTTAAATAAAATGAATTTATTAATTTTTTTTCATATTGTCCTGGTAATATTAAAGGTTCATCACATTAGTGTTCATTTCTGAATTTTTACCATTATTGTATTTTACATTGTTTGCAACCAGAACTTGATATAGGCCTATTGTCTTCCAGATTGTATATCTTCTGGAGAAATCACTTCTAACTGCATCCTTTATGACAACACATTTTGTTCCTTCCTTTAGTGAAACGCAAAGATATAAAAGCAGTTTGGAAACCGGGCGATGAGAAAAAGCAGTGGTGACAGACAAAGAAGACTATCGATAGCGTAGTTTATTGTTTTATGGGTAGATTACTCTTAGATATACGAGCATTTACACGCTGCCAACTCTAGTTTATTTTATCCTTGTGTTTTATTCCATCCTCTTCTTTTTCTCTATATGAGCTTCACAGTAATATGTTTCTTATTGTAAACACTCGCTTCTACATCATAAAATGAGCAGTTGCCTCTTCTGCTGATCTAGTAGTTAGCTCGCTTGTATTTCGTGTACGGGATACTGGCCTCGATTCCCGATGGGGGACCATTGAACACATTGCTGTGGTTTTGATTCCTCTTAAACTGTAGATCCACGTTTCACAGAGCCTAGGTGACGAAAAACTGCACCCAAACTTCAGTAAACCTCAAACCAGGTAGTAGAAAATCGAGTGGTTCTCAACTGATGTGTCACGTCATACTGGTGCGTCACCCAATCTGCTAAGGTGTGTCGCGAAATTTTAGAATTTAAAAATTATGCAGAATTTAATAATAATTAGTTAAAATCGAGGCAGACTGTACCAGTCAACAATTCCAGCGGTAGCAATAATGCTCAGGGCTATATAGAGTCGTTATAAAAAATAATAAGTGTCACTATTATAATTTATATAGTGAATTATAATAGTGATAGTGAAGTGATTTGAAGTATAATAATTATTATTTATAACAAAAATATCAAACAAATGTCGCGATGTCCTGGACTTTCAGTAAAATGTGTCGTCAGTCAAAAACGGTTAAAAACCACTGAACTATACATTATTCGGCGTAAGCTCTAAACTACGATAAACAAAGCCACGTGAAACTAAATCTCGCTGATTTGCTGTTGTCTTACCGACGCTTGTACTCCTCCGCAAAATAGTTTATGTGATTGCATTATTACTTTTACTATGAAGCTTCATATAAAACTGCTATATTATTATAAATGGCAAAAATATAATACGGATTATCTAATAATACTGCAATCGAGTGTGGCTAATGAAACTAGAAATAAACACTAAGCATGCGCAGTAATTATGGCGCCAACTCAACTGTGGACGGGTGTTCTGCTTTTAAAGTTTGAAAGATGACTGGCATGAATCCCGGTTTCGCGAGTGTTGTGGTGAAACACCAACAAGGGAAACCTTTACTCGCTAAGCAACAATTGTTTATGAGCGAAATTCAAATACTTTTTTTTTAATCTTTCGAGTTCCTTTTCTTTCTTTTCTGCTGCTGCTGTAAGTATCTGGACAACATGAGACAGTATTGTCAAAATGCACGTGTATAATTTGCTCCTTCCCGTGGGGAGTGGGAGTGATACATCACTAGCCAATCTTATTTGTGACAAGCGGAAGGATACAAATATTTTGTTTATCGGAGTTTAGAGCTTACGCTGAACAATGTATAGAGCATGTAATAGAAAGGTCTATTTGTTGTTATTTGTTTCGCAAAGTTATATCAGAAGCTGAAACTTTCCAACATATCATGTTTATTTTACAAGAACATCTAATATTTAATAGTATATTTCAAACGTGAATAGATTAGTAAATAAATTAAGGACCATCTTTACGTTGCGTTATATCGTCACGTCATCATTAAAGGACGGAGAAAAAACAAAATACGTATAAGAATTTTCACAATGGTTGCTGATGGTAGAAAAAAAAGTTATTTCTCTTTAGCAATGCCAGCCAAGATATAATGGAAGTCAACTTGTTTATGAACTATAGACATTAGGGATTTTCCCTTTAATCATTGTCTTCCTGCTATCATTTGGCATCCAGGAGGACTGCAAAAAACCTTCTGTTCGCCGCTTTCCTATCTGGCAGTTTCATCTAAGGGTGAGAGAACACAGTGTTCAGATTTTGGCAAGAGTCCAATTTCATTTTCCTAAAGTTGAAACTAAAAAATTAAATGACACTCTAGATTATAAATATATCAATATACGTCAAACATTTCCATTATACGTAAACGTGTGTGTAGTTATACGCTATCTTCTCTAACTCAGTATGTTTTGAAACACTCTACTTTTCTGGATTCATAACTTTTTATTATTATTATTATTATTATAAATATTTAATAACTTTTTGTAACTAATAATTATACCTTGTAACCCGCTTTTTCTATATATATAATTGCACTCTACTAATGACACAAAGTATCTATTCTAAAACAAAACTACTTATACATGTATTATAAAATATACATTTTACCGAAATTGTTGGCTGAACTAAATAGAAGAAAAGTCTCAGTTAGCAGATTGTGTACAGTACATTGTGTAAAGTAAACTTTGTTAGAAACGAATTAGAATGATCCATTTAATTTGTTGTTTTGTACTAAGGATTTCCTTATAATTTTGCATTCTACTAAAAATGTAAAACATACAATATTAGAAAGAAATACTCTCAGTTTATTGAGAACGACATACACAAAACCGTAGAATTTCACTTTCAGTTAATACTATACGCTTGTTGCGAACAGCTCTTGGAGAAAATAGTCATAAATTATATAATATTCTTGTAAATACTAAGAAGAATAAAATATAAAATAATCAATTTTGCTTCTTAGAAATCATGTTTAAATTTTATTGTTGTTATTAATTTCCATTATTTTATATTGCAGTATTATTTATAACACTACTTCCAATTTGCTTCATATAGTGCCGAAGAGAACTGTTCCGATCTGGAAGAACCGTTTCTGCTTAACGTTTTTGTTTTTTTTTTATTTTGTTGTTGCGCTTTTGGTAGAAAACAACGTTGAATTTATATAGCGACATTTTGTTAAATGACATACTAATATAGACCCTAACAAATAATCATTTAAACAGCTTAAAATATGGAACACTTCTAGACTCAAACGAAATTATAAGAACTAAGATTCAAATAAAAGCAGCCAGTTTCTTGAAGTTCAGTTTCCAGAAACTGAAATAATGTGATTACAGTATTAGTTATTCATAAAAGAATTAATCAATATCTTTTAAAAATTTCACTTCTGGCAGGGAGAAATACAGATATTTCTTCATCAGGTACGCGATACCGCAGCTGCAGCTGCACTCATATCCGGTGAGTGGGGTCCCTCGTTCAATCCCTTGCAGGATGGACAACATTCTGTTCGCTGATATTCTCGAGGCTCTCCCGTTTCCTCCCACATTACACCTTCATCAAATATTTTTATATCATTCACTTCCATTAATTATCCGTCCCCATTATACTAAATAGTATAATCGTGGGACGTAAAACTAGAATTTTCGTTTCATAGCACTTTATTGTCATGTTAGAATATAAATATGGAATGAACACCCATACCATACTGAAAATCTAAACTAAAGCAAAATCACTTTAAGCAAATAATAATGTTAAATTTCGGCATTGTGTTCTTGCCAAACTGTGGCACTATTTATTTATGGAAAGTTGTTTGCTTCGTCCAAATTTTATTGTCATTAAGGCAACGCAGCTTCAAAGTTAGAATGAACGACATTTGGACTGAAAATTAATATTAACAATAAAAGCAAGATTGGCATATAATTCCTTGTTTTAAGTCGAACAATTTCCGAATCTCTGCGACAAACACTTTGGGCGTAGTTATTGATTTTGAAATCATGTGTTCAGTAGAAATTATAAGTTCTTGTAGATTTTCTAACTTCAGTATATACTCGTAATATTTCGAATGTAATATATATAACTAAATTCGATGAATCCTTTATACTGTGAAAATCATTTTCGTTCTAATAAAGGTTTGGAGTTCCCAATAATTTAATCAATATTCAAGCAGTGAGCAATAATCCCTTTCACGACTTTCGAAATACGTTATACATAAAAATAAAAACTGGTTTTTGGAACAACAATCTCCAAGAGTCCATTTGTTTATCGACAAGTATCAGATATAGAGAAGTATATGGATTCAGTGTTCCAACAAAATGTTCTCTTTATCCTTTATCCTCCCTCTTCTCTTTACCCTCTATCCAAATCGGAAATGTGAAATCAACCATTTCTGTTTTTTACGTTGATCACTACAGATCAATACTAGGTAGCAAGACACTATGGGCCTTATGAAGAAATGTTTTGACGTATGATTAGCATTATACTAAAGGACTGGCGACTGTAGGAAACATATGTTAGTCGAACTCTTTAGTATGGTACTAATCCCACGTCAGAACGACTCTGCATAAGGCTCTATATTTTGAAGTTGGATCAGAGTCCCAGGAATAGAATTAATCTCCATCATTACCTCTCCATGGAAGCCAGAAGTGCCAGTAATGTATTACCATTTCCTGTTTCAAAGTTGATTTTCATAAATCAATATTGTTAAGCTGTGACAAGAGATGTCTTCTCGGTATGGAACTATGTAACTCTGATAATAACTTATTGACACATTTATATTTATGATGCTAGCAAATACACCAACGTGCTACTGTTAAGATATTGCGGTCCTCCTCTTGAACCCTTCATATAGATTTCGTCAGGACTCGAAAGTCTTGCGAAAAATTTGGACATTTTGTATATGCAACTTAGTGAACAACCGCGACGTTCTTCCGTCCTAGACAACGTAAAGAACGGGAGAAATATATGTTTAATTATTTGAAATGAAAATTCAAACACAAACCTCGTTATCCCTAAGAAAGCATATTGGTCTTCCTGGTTTATGGCATCGATTTATTACTCCGTATCACCTCTGATTTCTACATCGTTCTTATGCCTTATTTCGAAGAATTATTAGAGTTCCAAACTATGCTATACATAAGTGACGAAAGGCTTTGTCCGTCGACAAGTATCAGAAGAAACATGGTAACATACATAGCGAGTGTTTTTTTTTCCTTCCTTTTTTTTTTTTTCTTTCAATCGATCTAGAGTCTCAAGAATAACTCTCTACTCAAATTTGAAGTGGTTTAATTAGTCATTTCTAGTCTCAGTGTTTATCGTCATAGAACAAAAATTGTAACAGATAGCGACAAGCGCTTTTTTCTTTCTTGTTAAATATACCTCCTCACACAAAGGAGCGTATCTCATTTATTCAATTTTTCAAGGAGACAAGTTTAAAAGATGTTACCATAAGTTAATTTTTATCGTGTTCTCTAAAAATATAATCTGATCTCGTAAGTTACACACCTGATACGAAGGATATCAAACTAAATTTTGAAAGAAGACGATGGATCAAATAATGAGAAAATGTTTAGACTTGTCTCCTGGAAAAGTTAAGAAAGTGACATACGCCCCTTTGGTCTGGTGAGGGGACGAAAAGATTTAGCGTCTCGAGGTAACGTATTGTGACTATCCTGAACCACCCTTCCGAAATCGGAACTGCTTCAACTTCAGTATTACCACATGTTTCAATACTGGTTTCCACAAAGCGAAAACGATGACTGTTTTTTTGCAATCGATTAGCGTTATAAGAATAGCATCAGCCCCATGTTCTTCACTAACTCTATATTTAAACCAGAAGGTGTCCAAATTAACCATTTTGGGCTTTAACACTTATCGCCATAGAACAAAAATGATAATAGATAGGACACAATATTTTCTGCAATCATTTCAACGTCGCAAGAGAGTATATCATCATATGCTGCAAACATTCTACGAAAACTGGAAGTAGTTTGAAATTTAGTACTGCTTTCGGCTTTAATCCTAATTTTCATAGAGCAAAAACTTGAAGAGATATTGAGACTCAGTTTTATTGCGATTGATTCAGCTTTCAAGAGTAGGTTCTATCTCCTCCTTAATTATCTTTTCTGTTCGAAAGTAGTTGAACGAATTCAAGTTTCAACCTTTATCACCACAGGTCAAAACCATTAAGATATAATAGCGAGCAATGTTCTTTTTTTAATATATTGATTCAGCGTCCAAGGGAAGATTGTATCTTTGATCTGATTAATCTACTGCAACCAATAACTATAGGAGTATTGAATTCCATACTTCAGAAATCTACTGCAGTTTTACACTGTGAAACGAAATTCACCTGTTTACACATTTTCATGTACATATGGTATATACACACCATATTATACATTATCACACATTATAAACACTACAGGGCAGTGAGATATGAAGTTGAATGCTGCATGTTTCAAATGTTGAATCAGTTACTTGGTTTCGTGATCTCTCCTCAAAGCCCGTTCTCAATGTTTTACTATGAATTAAACAAATCCTTCCAAATACAATATTTTATGTAGTAAATTAATGTTAAGAATCAAACAATGAAATAATATATTGTGACATATTTTGCAACACACAAATTCATATTTGTAATATTTCAAGTCACGAAACCAATTACATATAAAACATGTTACCTAAATAAAATTATACGCAGTTTAAATTGTCTAATTTTATATAGTTTAGTGGTAATTTTGTTTCAAAATCAAACAAAACTGTGAGCGATAATTATTGAAATGCTCTTGAGTAATTTTAACGTAGTGATATTGCAAATTTCGTGTTTTAAAGAGAAATACTTCCTGATCTTATGGTACGATTGTTACGCTCCACTTATAGTGTAACAGCTGATATGTGTTATTCGTTTTCTTTATAGTAAATATTATGATTCATTTCTTTATTTGAATATGTATTATTGCAAACTATAGATTTAATATTAGGTCCATGTGAGATAGGAATATGTTCAAAGTACAAGTTCATCATAGTTTGAGTCTCTGGCGAAAGCGGATCACTTGTCTTTTAATGGTAACTTCTGAATACGGTAAAACTATTTGACTCCAGAATTTATCCAAATAACAAATAAATTAAATATAACAATAATTAATTAATCACCCCACCATTTCCTGGAAACGACAATGATGGGCTGACGACATTGTTAAAGGCTTTATAATGAAGACAGTTATTGTGAATAAGGGTATAAATTATAAGATGATTCTCTTATTATATTAACAGAAACAAACTATTTTATAAAATAGAATTGCAGAAAATTACTGTATCAACCCTTGATTTTTTATGCTGGTTTAAAGTAATAAAAGTATTTTATTATTACTATTTTCTTTCTTTGTTAACTATATATGCAAATAATTTGAAACAATTCTATAATATTTATTTTTACACATTCAACAAGACTTAGGTATATGTCAGATATCAAAACATTGATACTAGTTTGTATAATCAAGATAACATTTAGTAATCTCAATTATAGATTTCAGAGTTTAGCTAGCTATAATTTTTTATCGGGTATTCCAAGTTTCATGAAAGTATTCCTAGCTATCTGTGTCACAATTCCTCTTGATCCTATGACTAAAAAAGGACATGTTTCGGTTCGAACCCTAGGATCAACATAAAACTTGGTAGACTTATACAGAACCAGTGTTGCCACTGTTCTAGCTCTGGAGTGGCTGAAAAATAGTACCAAATTTTGAACAAAAAGTGCTGAATTCATTCCTTGTTGTCAAAAAGTAAAATATTTTTTTGCCCACGTGTGATCATCCCTGATCTAACTTTAGGTCTATACATAAAGTCGTTACAGCGCGTCACTATAGATCTCTAAAACGCAGAAATGTTCGGGTATTTTTATATTCGTCAATAAGGCGTCACTAGTAAACAACTTAGCCCGGTAAGCCGGCAAACTACGTCAGCGTATTTTTTGTGCTATACCATGCCGTTGGGGGGGAACGGTCCGGGCGCCGAAGTAAGGGGGCGCAAAATTCGGAAGGAAAAGTAATATATATATATATATATATATATAATTGAAGGAAAAAGTAAGAAAAAGTGCTCAAAATCAAGGAAAACCAGGAAAACTTTTAAAAATTTTATTACGCTTCGCGCCAACCATAGTGGCACTTTGCGGCTGGTCTATCGACCTCAGTCATATATACGAGGACACCGTCGTATATTCTCGCCCAGGCGCTGATTTTCCACGGTACGGCACTGGTGCTATTATTGTTTTGATGTAGAATATTTTCAACGACACATAAATTATAGACTTATTTCAACCCGATTGTCTTCTTCAGAATATGCAACACTTGATTCAACATGTGTGTACTTAAAAAAAAAAAGAAAATTCAAGCTAAAATTTCCACCACACTGCTTCCATCTCGTCTCCTTCCTGCGCGGCGCGGATGCGCCCATCTAGCATCATTTGTTTCCCGGTATAGTTCGAATTACGAATTTTCCACATGAAGTTTGTAGCATTATGCGGTGCAACGTCACAGAATGAATGTTCCCCAGCAGAGTCCAACACAGTATGAGTAACGTGAACTTTTGAAAATGTGACAATATTTGTTAAATGGTGCTGAATTGGGTAGAATTGTACCAACTTTTTCACAAAAGGGGCTGAGAAGGCCAGCGTGGTACCAACGGGCCGATGAATGACAAAAAGGGTTGAATCTGGTACAATTGTACCAAGTGTGGCAACACAGTACAGAACTAAGTACTGACCACTGTAGGGTGAGTCATTCCCATGTAAAACTCGTTTTCCGCCGACAGCGCAACCTATCCCTCGAAACATTAGCAGTTAAATTCCGCGTTGTAGGCGCTAAGTGAAGGTCAGCCAGGTGTGTCACTGTATGGTAGTAAGATCCAGATAGTGTTAGGTGTGGTGGAAAAAATTTGGAGAAAATGTGGCGCACTGTTAGCATTAACACCCTCAATGTAATTGAACTGTTAACTGAGGCGCAGGTTTAAGGATCAAACGTCAGTTGGAACGGAAGACGAGTCATTTGTGACATTTTTTAGCAATTTAATTATTAGTGAGTATAAAACTGAATTAGAAATGATACACTCACATCGACACTCGACAGAGATGATGAAGAAAATGTTATGGCACGGGAAGACGACTATGATAGCTGTTCAGAGAGGGAAAAAGACAGCACTCCGGAGCGGGAACAAAGCAGTATTCAAAGCGAATACGACGTATCTCCAGCACGAAAACTGAAAAGAATAGATGTTCTATCGCAGTTTACAGACGACGAAATCCGGAGTATTTACAAAAATTATCATGAAGGAAGATACAACTCGTATAGGAAGCTTCTGGCACGACACAAGAAAATTATTTCGTTAAATAACTGCAAACCTATTTTGGATTATGGACACGCTCTCTCTACGAACTCTGCTTCATTCAAAGGGAATCGGGAAATGAAACTCCAAACAGTGAAATGTGAAGTCAATAGATTATTTGGCAAGGCACGAGATCGTGGATCATCAAGCATTACTGGCATTTACAGTGCTGGGCTCTCCAAGCGGCAAAGGAAGTTGGCTTATTGGATTTCAAAGCTTCTCTGACTTTCATTGACAATCTTAAGAAACAAGCAGGAATTATTTCACGAACGATTATGACCTATTCAACGAAAAAGGAAATTGCAGAAGATGCAAGTATTCGTGTAAGTGATGAAGCGTTTACTAGTGAAATAAACGATTACATACACTTGCATCGTTTGCCTGCAGCCAGTGTATGGAATTGTGACCAGAGTCAATTGAATTATGAAGTGTCATCTCATTTTACTTTATCGAAAAGAGGGGAGAAAGACACTATTGGTATTCAGTCAATGTCCAGCACGACTCGTAGCGATACCATTGATGTTATGATATCCATGGATGGGAAACTTGCGAAGTTATACATTTGTTTTCAGCAGACGCAAAGACACTTTTGTCCACAGGTGTCAGTGAGTGTGCAGCAACAATGTCCTCAAAATCTGTCGGAGCTTGCAGTAGTGGTAAAATGACCAAAGAGCATCTGAAGCATTTTTTCTCTGGCCATAAGGATGTCACTTTGCTCTGGCCCGAGAAGCACATTGATTTGAAAATAATTCCTGCCAAGACCACGAAATATGTTCAGCCACTGATGTCTACTCTTTTGGTAATACAAAATTTACGCCAGAAGAATCACACATTATGTTCGCTTATGCTTTCATAACCCCCTAGAGAAGTTAAATGATAGGTGCTTTATAATGAACATGTATTCTGTAATCTATAATCAACTGTCAGTTCCAGTTTAACAACCGATCCTTCGTTATGCCTGGCAAAAATCATGCTATCAGGTTGAATCTTCAATTGGTAGCTTCCGAAACGTGATTGACGTAGCCTTCAACTTTGAACTTTGGACGTAGCCTTCATCTTTGTGGACAGGAAAGTGAAGAAGACATGCCGTGCGCAGTTTTGTTTTATTGAGGTGTTTTTACTGCAAAGTTGCGTTTATAACGTAAACGTTGGTCCCTAGTACAAATAAGTGAGTTGCGCACGTATTAAATTAGCACAAAAAACTGCAAATGTTGCTTATTCGAATGTATTTATTGAATAATTATATCTAGGCTGCTTACAGCCATCTTACCACACTGTATTATCTAGTTGCTATCGATACACAATCAACATTCTAAAATACAAAACATTTATATAGTTAATTTTTTTTAAAATATATATATAACTTCTTCTTCTAGCCTATATAAAATAATTAAATAGTTGACTAGTTTATAACACCTTTGATTGAAATATCTAAATGGTGCAGGTAAAGAATAATTCATGCATGAAAGCTTTTGTTTTTGGTCCAAGCATAGTTTTTTTAATAAAATGGTCGAGCTCTTTGAATATTTAAACTCATTATAACTAGGGATGTTACAAAATATATTTCCAGCACTTGATAATTAGGTGTCACATATATTCATTACCTAGGTAAAATACAACATAGATAATATAGAATTCAGAAGAAGAAAATTAAGATGAAATTGTGATACGAAAAATCAACAAAATTGATGTTAATTAAATTATAAGATAACGTGGTTTGATATTGAACCACAACGGATTGAAATGAAGTTAACAAAATCCTGAGTACAATCTAGAATATCAAATCGATAGCTTCCAACATAATAGGTCGAGCGCCAAGAATAAAATTCCTCTGTTATGTGTTTCTTATATTACTTAACGCTGATGTGGTTTCTACCCAAGCCACATCAGCACCATCTAGTTTAAATTAAAAGAATTAGTAGACTCCAATAAAGTACATTGCATTCCGCACTCTTGAGTATGTTCCGATCGATTACATAAAGATCCTGAATTTGAATTTCTGTTACTGCAAACTTGTCCATCTAGGAATCTATTTTGTAACAAAGTACGCTGATTCGTATTGCGATTTTTACTAGGATTCCTGTTATAATTCCTGTAACTTCTGTTAACGTTACCGTATCTATGATTAGATTGAGTTAAATTGCCGGTACTATTTTGATTATTTGTTCTAGTACCAAAATAACGGACACTATTTCCTGGAGAATCAACACTATCTTTATTTTGAATACTTAAGTTTCGAATATGCGCATAATTAATATTATTACGACGAGAAGTAACCTGACTTTTCTCTGGATTTCTGCTATTTCTTTGTGCTAGAAATTGGCTTTCGTAACTCTGAACTAACATGATCAGATGGTTAAAATTGACACATTGAGCGGTCATCAACATTTGTTGTAATCCAAATGGTAATAAAATACGGACAGAAGCTATTATACGTGATTCTGTTTGGTTTGGGTTAAGTGCTCTTAATTCATTATATGTGGCCACTACAAATTCAGTAACATTTTTATGTATCTTAGGGTCAAATGATTTCGTTCTTAGTAATGCGTCCCTATTTACTAACATGAAATCGTTCTCATAGTTTGCCAATAACGCCTCTTTAAAATCAGAATACCCATTAATGTTATCTCGGATTGCTTTGAACCAAGTCCAACATGGGGGCAATAAGACATGAGGAAGAAGTTTCATGAATTTTGACTCTTTAATTCCCATTAATTCACACTCGTCCTCGAATTTTTCTATAAATACCCTAGCTGGGATGTCCTCAGGCACACCACTGAATTTTGTTAAGGATTTTATTTCACTGAATCGCAAAGGAGTATCAGTACTATAAGATTTAGAAAACTTACAGTTACCGTGAGAGTTCTTACTCTTTTGTGTAGGATGCTTCGTTCTTCTTCCTGATTTGGTGCTCTCTTCACTACCATCCGATGATCCGCTATCTTCAAAAATTGCTTGGGAATGAGGTGTTGGTTTTGTCCCATTATCAGGAGGTTGATTGATATTCCTAGGTCCATCATCGCGGTCCATCTCCTTAGCAAAAATATACTTTTCCTTGAAAGTATGAAACTCCTCTTGAAGTCCTTTAATCCTATTAGAATGTTCGTTTACAACCGATTCTATAACTTCGACGGCATTTTGTAATCCGGTATAGGTTTCAGCTACCTGTTCCGTTTTCTGTTCGCATTTCTCGAATCTGGCATTAATTTGTACATTCATTTGGTTTTGCTGCTGATGTAACTGTTCCCATTTATGATCGTTTCTCTGCTGTAACTGTTCCAGCCGTTGATATATATATTATCTTCTAGTTTGCGTTGGAATCGGTTCATTTTGTCATCAAATTGTTCTTCCATTTTATGTTGCAAATCATTCAGTTTGTCATTAAATTGCTGTTGTGACACATCCATTCTATGTTGCAAATTGTTCATTTTGTCCTCAAATTGCTCTTCAATTTTATGCTGCAAAGCATTCATTTTGTCATTCAACTGCTGTTGAGACACATCAATTTTTCGTTGCAAGTCGTTCATTTGACGACATATTTGTTTGAGTACATCTGTCAAATTCTCAGATGCACGAGTTTCACTTTGATTAGTCCTAATGTCGTTAACTTCACTATCTGATAAATCCATCTTAGTGTTTCTATATATTAATTTTCCACTCCTCAAGATGGTATAATTATTAATCGACTCAATGATGTATGTATTTAACTATACTTTCAAACATTACGCAATGAATAAATCAACTTCGTAGCACTCACTTGTGTTCTCAACTAACTTGGTTTACTAAACTTCTTACCAGTTTTTAGCTGTTCCCAGGTTTCGGCACCATTATATAACGTAAACGTTGGTCCCTAGTACAAATAAGTGAGTTGCACACGTATTAAATTAGCACAAAACTGCAAATGTTGCTTATTCGAATGTATTTATTGAATAGTTATATCTAGGCTGCTTACACATCTTACCACACTGTATTATCTAGTTGCTATCGATACACAATCAACATTCTAAAATACAAAACATTTATATAGTTATATTTTTTAAAGTATATATAACTTCTTCTTCTAACCTATATAAAATGTTTAATAGTTGACTGGTTTATAACACCTTTGATTGAAATATCTAAATGGTGCAGGTAAAGAATAATTCATGCATGAATGCTGTCGTTCTACGTTATGCTTCACTCATTTCATTGTACACCTACAAGTACACTTTTGTTGATTCCCATTTGGTTTCTTAACAACATTATGAACGTCTGTAATTACTCGTCTTGCACAATTACTAAACCTCGTGTGCACACACTTCATGTTGTTTTCCCTTTATGATTTCCACTTTTTGAGGTAATCCTCATTGATTTATCGTAGGATCATAATTCATACCTTGCTTTTTTCAGGATAAATCATACTTTCCACCAGTACCACTCGCTTGTCCGTATCATACACCAGAAACGAGAAAATCGGGCAAAACCGGGAAATTTTTCGAAATTTATTTTTTTAAAATTTTTGCGCCCCTCTGGCCGGCCTCGGTTTCACGTAGGGGTCTCAAAAAATTGAGACATACCGAAAGGTACAGACAATACGTATGCAAAGTTTCAATCTGATTTCTTGAAAACTAAAGGCGTGAATTTTTTTTTGCCTTAAGGAAAAAGAAGTCAAGTACCCTTCGCCCCCACTTGGCGCCGCCAAGTTGACCATTCGGTTCCAAACAGATCTGGTAGTTCTTTCATTCATTCTTGACTTGACCAGTAAAAAATCTGGCTTAATTACCTGTTATAGAACCTAAATAAGCGATTAAAGACGATACCTCACTATGATAATAAATTTACCAAAAAACCTAAAAGGTTTAATATTATTTGTTTATAGCTGGCGCTGTCTGCGCAAAACAAATTTTACAAGGGAATGGCTCACTCTATAGTGGTCAGTGCTTATCCCTGTATATATCTGCCAAGTTTTATGTTGATTCTCGCGTTCGAACCGAAACATGTCCCTTGTAAGAGAAAATTTCATGCCGTTTCTTATCAGTAAATAAGGTCTTAAATATATCATACTTCCCAATTTTCTCTTTCGTCGCCTACATCAAACCTGATAGTAATGTTAATTACGTATTTTACTGGTTGGTTTCAACAATTAGATCTGATTTTAATTTTACATTTTCCATTTTTAACCCGAGCTTTTTACCACACTGGTAGCTCCTTAACCCACTATGTCTTTTTACACTGTTAACAATTTGATTATGCCTATAAATACACCGCGGCAAAATACATCTATCCTAGGTTGTGATTAGCGAGGATTCCGAATTATGGGCATGTTTTAATGCTTCCTACCATGTTTTCCCTATCACGTAAACTTTTCTGAGTCCTTATGGCATTTTACATAACAAATTTTATACACTCTCCAGATTTCAAGTTTTGACCTTAAGCTACTTGACCTAGATGTGTATCAGTCACTCTAATCAAGACTTCTTTTATATAGAGAGATAAGGTGGGAACTTGATCAGTCAATCAGGACTACTTCTTTTTGTATACACAGATGAGATAGGAACCGGATTCTTTCGTATAATTCATTATCATTTCAGAACATATGTTTGAGGTGCTGTAGTACTTTCTCGAAACATTTTATCAATAGAAGGCTTCACTTTTTACATCGTTGAACTATTGTAGGAACTTTTACGTAACTATACTTCAATCCTCCTCCACACCCGTGTTACGTAAATTTTTATTTAATTTTGATTTATATGGTAACATAAGAACTAACAAAAAATATTAGATGAACGCTACGTAGATTTAAATGAAGCATTTGCTTTAATGTCTCATAGAAAACTTCACCTTATCAAATACAAGAGAGGGATAGATTAAGGTCACACAACTAACGTCACAACTTCTATGCACGCCCTCCATACAGTCTGGAGTACCCAATCATTCAACGAACAGTGCTTTGTTTAACAGAATCGTGTGCTACATTGATTTGCAAGATACATTTATTTACGAATTCAGGCTTGAACGCTTTGCACTAAAAGCTGCAGATAAACATTAACAAGATATTTGGGAAAAAACTGGTGAATGAACGCATCATTCTCCGTTAATTTGTCAAAATATTTTTAGAGACAAGTGATTGTAAAAGAAGCCCCTTGGGTAGCAAATAATATTCGTATGAGTTCCTCAGGAACATTGTTAAAACGGATACTCCGAAATGTGTTCCTACTATTGCAGGCTAGTTATACAGACCCAATGTCACTGTTGTTTGGCGACTCTGTGCAATTGGTTAGGGGAGAAAATTGAACTCATGGGTGCTACATGAGTTGACACCTACCAATCAGAATTGTTCTCTGGTGGTATGTAGGTATCTGACTGCCGGTAAAGTTTTCTGCGTCAGATTGATAGATGAAATGGATTAGTTGCAAGCGTCGCAAACGGTCAGGACATTTTTAGGTGGTGGAGAACATCAGAACAGTCTCGTAAACTACCTTTTATCTCACAAAATATGCTATTCCCGGTATGGTGGTTTATGGTACGGGTTATCTACAATATCTGTCCTACGCAACGCGAAAGCATCAGTGCATAACGTTATAGTCCTGAACTTCATTAAATTAACCGCAAACCTGTCCACAGTATTCAGCAATGATCAACATAATGCCCTTCTATTTTATGACAATCCTCGCTCACATACCATGCATTAGACGGTGTAGGCTCTCCATAAATTGCAGAACGAAACCTTTCCTCACCTACAACGTTCCTCCATATCTATCTAACTACCATATATTCTCGTATCTTGATCACTTCTTGGAAGAAAAGGACCTTGCGTAATTGAAAACTTGTTTACATTTCAAATTCCAGACTATTTTCTCAAGAAACCAATTGTTTACTGAACAATGCTACAAGTGTTTAGACAGTGTCTATTTTGATTAACTGACTATTGTTCTTTAGTTTTTCTCCTTTGGAAATAACGCACCAGAAATGGACATTTCATTCACACCAATTGCAATTCAATTTGAAGCATAGTCATCCTGAGGCTAAAGATCTTGACGCTCTTCCTGCGTGATTTCGTGAGACCTTGTCCATACATACTATCTTTTGAATTATTTTACAATGTTTAACTTAATGAGATCCCACGGGAGTACAGTCTGTATCACTTACCTCAACAAAGGCGTCTATGTATCCATATAACCGGAAGCAGTTGAAATTAATATTTGTAATGTACTTGTCACTGTTGTTTATTGTAAATGTTTTTAGCAATTTATTTTAAATAAGATGCTGAAATCGACTTTCTTGCTGATGTAATGACGATTATATTTATGAATTTTTATATTAAATTCGTTGTTAAAGATTTCGGATTGTATTGAACCAAGGTATATAAAATAACAGGTAGCCCCAGTTCGTGATTAGCGTTCTGATTGGCTCCCTGTCCGTGACGTCATTTGGAGGTATCGGTAAAGATTTTTTTCGTTTGCCTGCTTGTTACACTTCACGCTTTATTCGTAAAACTGGATTCAATACATAATTATGATATTCCGTGTCTTTCCAAATACAAATAATGAGATATTTTTACTCACAGATGAGACAACATAATGTAATAATTATATAAATACCGTCAATAATGATTAATTATCTATACAAATAAAAATTAATATAATGTTTACTCGCTAATTGATTCTAGAGCTTTGGACCGATTTTTATAATTTTTAGTACCGTACATGAGTTGACCTGGCCTAATTTTTTATCACATTATTTTGATTAAAGGGCGAATCCTTAGGGGTAGAAGGGGTTGAAAATTTCTACCTAAAATCCAGTATCTCACGAACCTATCAAGTTAGAAAGATGAAACTCGGTATATAAACTCCTCATTAAACTTAAAAAAATCATGTCCCATTGTTTTTGAAAATTTCCGTTTTAAGTGAAGAGGGGGCATTTTCTATTCATTGTAACAATGCTCGATTGCTAACTTCTCCTCGACCTTAACGATTTTTGGTACTTTAACGCAGCCAGGCCTAACTTAGGATCTTATCATTTTTTGGCTCGGGATGAGAAGAGATAGCAAAGAGATGACAAATAATGAAATACAGCCGAAATTGGTGTCCAGTCCATCATTTTCAAGGTCACTGAAATGAGCAGTGACCAAAACGATACCATTTAAAAACAAATTTATCCTCTTTGGGCGTGGGGAAGGGGTGGTATTATGGATTTTTGTCGTTGCACTTCCATTGAAACGTGAATCATAAGGGTGGAAGGATTTCAAATACTTTCCATAAACCAATCCTCTCAATAAGAACATTTCAAGTAGTAAAATACATAAAGCAAACATTATTTAAAATTTCAGATATTCCGGGTATGTAATAATAAATTAGGTTGTTAGGATACGTTAGGTTAGGATAGGAAATCTAATCTACCCTAACCTAATATAACCGAATCTAACCTAACCTAATTTGGTAAGGTTAGGTTAAGTTAGGTCAGGTTAGAAACCTAACATAACACGTTGTATTTAGGTTAACCAAATTGTCAGAAGTCGTGACTGCAAAATATTTTCTTTGCATTACTAATATTCATTTATTACTCAATATAACACATTTTACATTATGTATTACAGGTTATAAGTTGCACAGATATCTATAGAGTGGTATACATACATTAAATAACCTCCCTCACAGGGGAAAATTTGCAGTAATTTGTCCTACACTTTGCCTTTAGATTTATCGGAATTTAGTTTTTGTGGCCAGCCCTTCAATTATAAAAATATGGTAAGAGTGCACTTTGATCAGAACAAATGATTTTGTCACACGATGTGACATTCGAGAAGGAATAAAATCAATGCGATTTGTACGTATGGTTCGGTTATACAAGATTAGATTAGGCTAAATTAGGTAAAGTTAGGTTCGGTTCGGTTCGTAATAGGTTCCTATGAATGTTGTGCTCAAAGTGCACTTTGAGCACTTTGCCAGAATAATGTTTCAGATACTTAACAGAACTTGTGAATACCAGTTAAACTAAAGAATATATAAGAGTATACATTTACTTCTGTATATTCTCGTTGGTACCCCCTTCCACTTCGCTTTACGTACATAAACTCCTTAAGCTTCAGGCCCTCAGAAAGAAATGTCATAAAAGTAAAATTAATTATTCTTGTTACACATCTGTTTTTCAACTCGACTAGTGTCTAGTTTATTTTTCCCCACGCCAGTTTGGTATCAATAATGAAGGAACAGCGTCAGATCTTAAACACTACTTTTGCAGGAAACTTAGAAGCTCGTTTTATTCAATTTTTTGATAATCCTCTATTGAAAAGTGAGCACAACATATTCGTGCGTTATCTACATTAAAAGTGTTCTTTCGCTTACATCGGGAAATCAATTTTCTTCGAAGTTCATCATTTTTAGGGAATCGATGGAGCATTATTTCATTTGTATTGCTTCCTGTGTTATTAGAATGAGCTACTGCACAAGTAAGGTAACTTTTGCCCATATTGAAACAGTAGTGTAATTGTTTATGCAGTATTTCACTTATTTTGAAAAATACCGCGATACCTCCACGTGACGTCACCGACCGCGAACTATCCTGGGAAAATTGAGAGCAGAAAAGCTATCCCGAGAGTCCCCTGGTATTGAACACGTGCGGAACATTCGTGACATAATTGTTGTCAAGAACGTAATCTTGGCAACGTAAAAATTTACTATTATGAATGTTAATTACTATGGTAATAACCACGTTATATGTAATAACTATGTTAATTATTTCGTATTCATCGTTGCATTATATACTCACGTGTATCTAATTTTATATTTACTTTAGAGTCAGCAAATATCAAAGCTTAACAGAAAATGACCATTTTTTTTTACATGAAGCTTAAGTACACAACCTGGATATACAGAGACATCAACAATTAAGTTAAAATACCTTGGGCATATCTAGGTACCAGTACACAGAGGAACCACTTCTGATGCTAAGTGGGGTCATCTTTGGAAGCATATAAGTGGCTTTAAGTAGCATGACATCCAGTAAGTCATCGAGGACAATCTGTGACAGAATAATTTGTTTAAAAGTGCTTGAAATACCTGTTATTTCTTTGATGTTATGTGTGGCTATTTGGACAATTTTAATTGTAGGAGAAAGGAAATATTTTTTATAGAACTCTTGTTCAAAAATTCTTCGGAACTTAAACTTCAATTTGTGTCTTTCATGGATTAGTCCGCATTGCTGTATGGCATGATATCCTCTCATCAATTATTATTGCATGGAGGAATCCTGCGACAGATGACAGAAGTATGGCAATCTATTTTGCAATATCTCGATGTATCTTGCAGTATTGAAGTATCAGTAGTCATTAGTGATTTTCTAAGCAGAGGTTTCTTTTCGGTAGGCTGTCAGTATGTTCCCGCACTATCCAAATGTTGTTAGACGTTTTGTGTTGATATTCCGTCATCAGCTGCAATGATACTGGCAAATTTGAAAGGGCGAGTTCTCTCATTCTAGGGAGAATCGAACATTTCAGGCATGACGTTGGTCTCGGTTATTATGCATTCTTTTTTGTTTTGTTAGAACTGTATACAATCATGTTAACAGTTTCTAGCGGGACAATGTAATACGGAACTGATACTTTGCTGACGTCTTATCATATTCCCAATCGCACATTATGCCAACTTGTGCAATACCGCATTTCTTCACAGCTATATTGGAATGCTATGGTGACATTTGTACTGCATGTTTATACCACAACGTACTTCATTCTCATTGATATTTTGCATGTGTTCAGTGTTTCCAACAAATTGTGTTACTTTGGGGCGTGTATTTTCTAGTGTCAGGGCAGTGTACTTGATTTTATTAAAATGAATGAAGTAAGGAGTTTTCCTTCAAAATGATACAGTAAATGTACATAGTTCAACATAACTTTCACGCAGCGCCATAACTTAGATTTTTTTTCGGGGGGAGATCAAGCATTAATACGCGCATTTGAGCCTCCTAGAAAAAGTTGTTTTTCTATTTCTCGGACCTCGTCTTTCCATCTTACTCTTTATGGGCTTCCGGAGCCTGTGGGCCCTCCTGCGCGGCAAGGTTTACCCGGCCATTAGTTACGCCCCTAAATTAGTTACGGCATATATGACAAATTAATTAAGGGGACAATATTGACAAATCTCAAAGGCATACGAATAAATATTATTTCTAGTGCCCCTAATGGTAGACTTTTTTTTTTTTTTTTTTTTTTTTTTACTGAAATGGGCCCACGACTAACTAACTAACTCTATGGCCTGTGGAACCCGGAGGTTCAATGCCGCGTTCACAAAAGCTCTCCACTGACTTCTATCCTTAGCTAACTGCATCCAGTTTCTACTTTGTATTCCAATCTCTGCGAGATCCATCTTAATATTGTCCTCCCATCTGCGCCTAGGTCTTCCTAATGGTCGTTTTCCGATTGGTCTTCCAGTCAAGACTTTGAGAACGTTTCTTTCTTCCATTCTAGCTACATGACCCGCCCACCTAAGCCTCCTAGACTTGACGACCCTAACAATGTTGGGTAGACCATATAAATTATGTAGTTCCTCGTTATGAAGTTTTCTCCATTCCCCATTCCCGTTCCTCTTGGATCCGAATATTCGTCTCAGGATCTTGTTCTCAAATACACCCGTTTCAGGGTGTATATATGTTTCAATAGAATTCGTGTTATGTTTATGAAATATGAACATTTAATAGCGTTATGTGGTGTATGCAGATTGTAACACCCAATACAGTTATGAGTTATATGAATTTTTACTGACGTGCATACCTATAATTGCTTTCCTCTACAATTGTTTTTTTTTTCTTTACAGGTAAGTGGTATTAATACCTCAAACAACTGATTCTGGTAATTATACGAGAGGTGAGTAGATTAACAAGACTATTTCAGTAATTATGTAACTCCTTACAACAGGCGTACATATCTTTTAACAGTATTTATTTAATGAACATATTGAAAAAAAATATCAAGTAATTCAGAAAACTTTATCAAAGATATGGGATTGTCTAAAATTAAACTCTGAATCAAAATTAATTTTGTTTTCGAAATTTATCCACACGTACTTGTATGAATATTATTCAGCAATTACATCTGTGAAAAAGCAAACATTTTCCCGAATGTGGCTTATAAAACAAATAAATTGTCAATCTATTGAGGTGAAACTGAATAATTGTGTTTTATTATTTTGGTTAACAACTTTTTCCCCTTCTACAGAGATAAAATAAATTAGTTGTACTGGAACATACTAACCTCAGAACCTTTTTATTTTTTTTTACGAAGAGGTCATTTTTAAATAAGCGATGCTCCATAAACTATTCACACATTAGAAATTTATATTATAAAAATAATGCACAGTGTTAGCTTGCGGATAACGAATATACGAGTTTATACATAACAGTATTTATCCTTATTAGGAAATCAGTTTGTTATTTATAGGCGTCATCTTTATTTGACATTGTAACCAAATTCAGTGTTAACTGCTACATCATACTAATGGAAGTTTTCAGGGTAATTTTGTAGACCTAATACAAGATTATACGTACTATACATCGTAATCAGTAAAGCCTTTGTATATGCACTTATGATAGTGCTTCAGAAGATACTTTAGGAAATTTTGAAAAATGGTAGAAAAATAACCTAAGATTAAAAGAAGTTGTAAAGGCCTTCAATAGATATATACAGTATATAAATACTCGTATCACAAATTTATAGGGTCGTCTCTCGTGGTTTCAATTTAGTTTCATGATTTCTACTTTATATATATATATATACATACATATATATATATATATATATATATATATATATATATATATATATATATATATATATATATATATATATATATATATATAAATCTCCATAAGTGTAGAGCATTGTGGATCTTTTCTTAAAGAGTACAGATCAATGTTTTTCAGCACGTTTGTTGTGTTTCTTTTCATACTATACTTTTCGTTTTATTTTATTGCAAAACAAGAAAATCTATGATTACTGTTGTAATTAAACAACATTTTGGTAAGTATTTGTAATAAATTAGGATATTTTATGCAGTATTGGAAGTACGAATTGAAAGTGTACATCGCTTGAGTAGTATTAAATATTTGAAGTTGAGAACAAATCTCAATAGAGAAAAATTCTAGGAATGACTAGCCAAAAATATTAAGTTGACGAAAGATTTTGTAATATACCAGTAAACAGAACGCATGAACAAAGAGAATATTTTAGATTCCAGGGATACATGATTTTTTCAGAAATCCAAATGTATGAAAATGTCTTACTAAGTGCATTAATGTCTGAAATCCTCAAATGGTTCACCTCATGCTCTTTGTTTAAATGATT
This sequence comes from Thermobia domestica, assembly GCF_964235325.1. Classification (NCBI taxonomy): domain Eukaryota; kingdom Metazoa; phylum Arthropoda; class Insecta; order Zygentoma; family Lepismatidae; genus Thermobia; species Thermobia domestica. The sequence continues at coordinate 172,495,641 of NC_137456.1, read as the reverse complement.
TTGATATTAAATTCCGAGAAGAGAAATAAGTGTACCGATCTGATTATTTGCTCAGTTTGAATAGAGGGTTAGCGGAGGATCGATTGCAAAATCAATTACGTATGTACAGCATTTCATAGAAACATCATACAAAATGCAATAAACAAAAACTTTGCAAGATATGTTGCTTGTTACATTGATCTAGACTCTTTTGCTTTAGGAACAGTTTAACTAAATCATCCAAAGTAGTTTATAATTGAAAAATACGCTTAGTTTTATATACCATTTGATTTCGGGTTTCTTACAGATCCCAGTTGTCTTTAGTCTTTTTATATTATTTGGAATTATTCAGCTTTGTCTCGTTTAACCTCAAATAATTCCAAAATGTTATAAATGGTTCCCTTTAAACTCCTTCTTAGTTTGGCAATGGTATATGAGACACAACTATTCATATTTTGACAGATGTTCAGGATTCACCTCTAAATTTGACAATTTTTCTTATACCCATCTAATTTGGCAATTTTGCCCGTTCCGATTTTTTTTTTTTTTTTTTTTTTACAATCAGAAATGTACGGTTCCAAATTTTGTTAATCCAAACTATAACTTTGTTTCCTTGACTCACTAGATTTTTGAATTGAATGTATAGTGTATATTCTATTTGATATTTTGATCCAGCTGTATTTTGGGTTGCTTGATCTCTTTCAAATGGAGATCTTGAGTGCTGCATAAAGATTTATTTCAAATTTTGCGATCTATGTCAGTTGGTTTAGAGTGTTTTTGAAATTGATCAAATTTAAGTTGATTGTCTATACCCGCGTCACCCGATTGGTGTATGGCGAATTGTAATAAGCTCGCAGTCTGCTGTTACCAAACCTTCAGTGACGAATCTAATCATTCATAACTGTCCACAAATATGAACAAAATAAATTATGAATGACTATATTCCTCCCTGAAGGTTTAGTAACAGCGTACTGCTAGCTTATTGGCTGATGCCAAACGACAATTCGGGTGACGTGGAGTATAGCGATTATTATCGAATTCAGTCACTAATAATAATCGATATCAATTAACAGTGTCAGAATTTTTGGAGGGTCTAGATATAAAATTTGTTGAGTTTAATATCTTTTCCGGGGCGGAAGCTCATGTGGTTCGAATTCCACGTTAGTCAGTAGGTCCCGTCTCATATAGCCTCGCTGCTGAAAGGACGTTAAACTCAAAAATAAAATACCCGGCGGGAGCTCATGTGGTTCGGATTCCACGTTAATCAGTAGGTCCACGTCTCATATAGCCTCGCTGCTGAACGGGACGCTAAACTAAAATCAACTCAACTCAACTCAAAAATAAAATAAAATAAAATATATATTTTCCGGTAATGGTTTCTGTCTAATTTTGAGGTCCGAGTGTCCATGAGACGATGGTCAATGACTATATTTAGGGGTAAAGTTCACGGTAGTCCTTGTTCCCTTGGATACAAAATTTTCTTGAGTGCAACAGTGATTAATATATTAATTTAGTCATTATATATTAACACTTTATACATTTTGAGATTAAATGTTACAATGATCGTCTAAAAGCGAAAAAATCAAATGTCGGCAACCTAAAACAAATTGCAGACTTTAAATGTATATTTTAACATTTTCTGTGGCAATATTGTGCACGTAGACTTTTTCGGGGTATTCCAGTTTCCTCCCACATTCTCATTCCACCACTTTTTCCATCATCATTCGCTTGCTTTCCTCATCTTCTCCCATAACATCAAGGGCCTAAACATGGAACATTAAACTGAAATATTTCATTTCTTCTTTTAACATTTTTTTGTAATACCCTGAGTTTTGGTAGTTTTGGTCAAATATCGCAATAGCCGTTAAAGACATATGTTGAAAGAGAAATCATGAATCAGCTACTAGTTTCATTGTTCTTCATGGTTTCCTTTCACGAGAGATTTCCGCCTACATCTTTTTAATCTCTCGGGTTCTGAAATCAATAAGGTTCGGTATTCTTACTGAATGAGGTTGAAAGGTCTTTTATCACTTGGAAAGACCACACGAACATGCTTGATTGGCTTCACAAAATGGTTAGGTTTTTATCTTGTCCTAATGTCCACTTGGGTGAATTCTAATTTCATCTGCCAGCATACATAAAGATGATTGTTTTATGCGATAAGAAACACGTTGGTCTTACATGTGATTAATTTCCAATGAGTGTTAGGGAGGTCTGACTTTTCACATTAAATACTTTTTCTTTTTTAGTTTGAGCTATAGGTGTATATTATTGCTCTGTTAAAACAGATAAATTATGTAAGAAATTAAATATTAATTTGGAAACTTTATTTGCAGAAAATATTATTTCTTATAACATTTCATTGAAAACAATGCTGTCCTTCATTTGATCAAATGCATAGAAATGATAAAACAAGTAAAAATGCTCTTTACCAAACAAGAATTGTAAAAATTAAAGTGTGATGCCAAGATTTTGAATTATAGATTACCTACATATTGAAGTCTTAAAAAAGTTGATATTTGTAATTCTTAGGTGAATTTCTCAAATTTTAGTTACAAAACTGTCACTGAGCTTTACACAACGAGTGAAATTATAAACAGCAAACTTCAAAATTCTAAAATATGAAGGTAACCAAGAAAGTTTCATCTACCACCTTCGAACATCGATACGTCACCTAACACGTATTTGGAAGATCAAAAATAATTCTCATCAGCATCGACGACCTTCTGCCAAAGTTCTCGAAGGCCATGAATTCCATCGCAGTAGAACTTAGTGGGCCGTGAAGCGAAGAAGGTATCAAGTGTACTTTTCATCTCTACTAGGGATTTGAACTGGCGTCCTCTAAGGTAATTGTCCGAGGAATGGAACAGGTGATAATTGGAGTGGGGAGTATGAAGGATAGAATATTGTTTCCCATCCAAGGCGTAGAATGGTGTCCCGCATCATCCTAGTCACATGGGGCTTCGCGTTGTCCTGTAACAGGAGGACCCTTTTGCGATTCAGAAGTGCTGACTCCAGAGTTTTAACTTTTGCTTGAACACGGCTCAATTGCTTACAGTACACAGTTGCATTGATGCTCTGATCAGCTGGCAGCTATTCGCGAAACTCGATGACGCGAGCAGTTCACGAAACACAGGAGAACCTTCTTCTGGTGGAGTGCTGGTTTCGGCTGTTTTGGAACCGGTTCATGAGATGTTAACCAATGATGATGGCGCCATGGAGCTTCGTATAGGACTCACTACTCATCACATGTCAACACCCTGTCCAGAAATGGCTTCTTCCTAAGACGAGACAGCAAAGAAACACACCTGTCTGCTCGCGTTGCCTTCTGGCCCATAGTCAAATCATATGGGACCCATCCACCCAACATATAGTGCTTCCAAAGTTGATGAAGGTGCTGCTGAGTGTTTGAAAACGGTGACGATATACTCGAAGACGCACCACGTGCCGGAAGACCAACACACATACAAAATGAAGACCTTAAGGCAGCAATTGAGACGAACAGTCGCCAAACATGTGAGGAACTGGGACTAAAATTCAGTGTGAATGAAGAAAACTTATTAAACCACCGCTGCACTGTTCGAGTACTCGCTACACCCTCATCAAATGCCTGGCATATATTCTGCCCCGCTGCAGCGGAGTTTGACCCCAGTTTGAACTTGTACAGGATACACGCCCTTATGATGCTCTGTAGAGGTCCCATGTTCACTCTGTCTTTACGCAAGTTTACAGTATAACTCAGCTGCCACAACCAGATAGTATGTTGGATATAAGCACACCTATAACTGACCTATGCCTTATTTCCATTCGCATATAACTTATTGTGTGAGGGCCAGTGGAACACAGGCCTCCACAAAAGGCGACAGAACTTTCTTGGTTACCTTTAGAATTCATTGGATATTTTAGTAATTAAATATAAAGGTCTGAACATTTAATTCACGTTTATTTTACAATTCTATAAAATACTAATATAGAAACTATTTTCAAAATGTTAATTAAATTTAAGTAATGAAACGAATATTGAAATAAAGTCTCGGATCGAATTCCACAGCTTACATTTAAAAATACATGAAATGAATTACGATTTTTCACTAAAGGAACATTAAACAAGGAGTTATAATCTTAAAACTAATCGAATTTTAAAATTTATACTTGGTAGTATAAATCAACGTAACTGCTGTGTCTATTCTTAATTCTGTATCGAGCTCTCCATAACTTCAAAATCGTTTCCTTTCGTTGCAAGACTGTCTCGGACACAAATCTTAATTGTGCGTTTCATTTAACTGTTGAGGAGAACTCTTGTTGAAGTTAAACCTAAGAAATAAGTAATTGTCGGCTTTTGATATTAAAAATTTTCAAATGAATTTTGAAATTCCAAATCTTACTTAAACGATTAAAATCTATTTTCAATCATAATAAATTTTAATATCTTTACAGAATCACTACAGCTATACCTTAAATGTTGATCAATTCAGTTATTGTCAGTTTTGTGCTAGTCGTTTCATGAAAGCAACTAATCAAGATGTTCCTTAGCAAAAATGAAATAGCGTAGCAAATGTGGATCATTTTGTTCAGGCGTTCTCGTAGCATACATTAAGTAAAATGCCCGATTTGTTGGTGTACTAGAAGAGCTTTCTGGCTTGTCTACATGAATGGCCTGGCACGTGAGTCTACAACAAAACAGCTTCAGGGCAGTGGTACCAAAATATCCTAACCTTGAGAAACTACCGATGCTTTCCTTTCGTGGTCAAGATTTTTTTTTCAATTTTAATAAGAATTGCTGTAACAAACGAATGTAGGTCTATCCTAATTTCTGAAAGAACACTGAGAAACGAAGTTTGAAATAATGGAGATTTAAAGACCAGTACCAACAAAAAGGCTACTTCTCAGTGAGGAGTAGAAAGTTGAATAACACCTGTAGTAATTTCAAGAACAAAGAGCCGTCATTGTAGCTGACTAGAATCGGATATAGTGATGTGACGATTCGTGTTTTTGTATCTATTTCAATAACGACAGCTACCATGTACACTGAAAACCTAATGAAATATTTCACCCGCACTGTTCGGGGTATATGGCTCAGGCTGAAGAAGGTTTCTGAATGACGTGAATGTATTTTACATACCATGATTTGGGTTCACTACACAGGTTAATCCGTTACCATGTAAACAAATTTAAGTTATGGTTTACTGAGATATATCCACTTCCCACCATTGATCTTGCTCGATATCATGGCCGATGGTAGGTTCATTGCACGATATCGCAGTTTCCACTGCAACTACTTAGTTCAATCATATCACTAACAGTGGCCCTTCTACCACAAAATTATTTTTCCGACATGGTTCTACTATGCTAAGAATGTTAAAAGTCACGGCATACCACTTCTGAAAGTGACTCTTTTCAGTGGTATTTTGCCCGCTACAAAACCTTCATAAATGCTACATAACATAAAAGAGAATGGTGTACGTGTACATAATTTTCTTGCTTTGTGAAGCCCTCAGTTCGGCAAGTGTCAGAATCTAAAGTTGATCGGATGGAAACTGATCAACCTCTACCTAGATACAATGAGAGGGAATAAACAAATATTTGCTGTGTTTAATTGAATATTCTCAATGATCGGATGTTGACATTTCTATAACATCTTTTAGAAAAATATTTATTTGTATCTTCTGTCTTCGAAAGTGAAACTGCCAATAAAGTGTTTGCACATAGTCTGAGATTTTGCTGTAACTTTAGGATATGCTAGTGAGCAAGTATATACATTAACATGGAAGTTACATACTTGAAATACCTTTTTAACCCTTTCAGACCTGATTTTTTGTTTACTCTCCGGTGTTATTGTTATTTTGAATTATTATTCTTTATGACTTAACAAATGAAATACAACCGTCAATTTGTTTGCGGATGTCATATTTAGAGAATTATGGACGAAACATTTTGCGTGCATTAGGGTTGAAATACGTATGTAAAATAAAAATGGGATTAATCGAACACATCATTGTGATCTATATAGTTTAGAAACTCAAAATACATCACTAAAACAAAAGGAGAATTTATTGCAAATAGCTTGTTTCGCCAAGAATAAAACAGCCTACGTGGGTGAGCTTTGTCCATTGTGATAGCTCCTGCAAGTAGTCTACAAGAAATGTGCATTGCTTCCTGACAACAGATTAAAACACCACAGAAATAGTGGAAAGTGATTTAGAAAAGTTCAAAGAATTCTGACATAAAAACCCAGCCATTTAGAATCCTCCAGAGTAATTATATTAAGCTTAAAACTTAATGTACACAAACGTGACCACCAGGTCTGGTTAAATCACTTTCAAATAGAACCTAGGCTATTATTTAGACCTGATGCAATGTTACTCGGTATTAAGTAAATTGTGCCGAATTACAATATCTCTCATTAATTTGGTGTTACCAACTGAATCTAATCATTTATATGAAGATAATGTAGCTGTATAGTGAAGCGATAGAAATATCCTAATTGAAATAATAAAAGTACGCTATCAACTCCATACGCTATATTACTTGAAAGTTTATTAAATATCTGAAATTATATGTATGTATATTCATTACCATTAAGTGATATCTGTAATTAACATCCACGTTTTACAATAATTAACATTCACCATCAGTTAATTGATTACGTAAACGACTCATAGGAGATAAAATTTTCTCTATTCACTTTCATATAATAGAATGTTAATGACACTCTTTCATTACATCACAGCGGCACAAAAAAAAAAAAAAAAACGTTTACACTGTAGAGAAGAAGGATTGATTGATATATTGGAATAGTAGTTTAGTCTTCTTCACAGGCACATCATATATTAACGTCAATGTTCTCCCGCAAACATGCTTGGATCACATATTAAACTAAACATAATAATAATAATAATAACAATAATAATAAATACACAAATGTTTGTTTCTTAACTGTTTATCTGACATAGTTCTACTTATTAGTTTTAACAGCAACTACACATTACAGACTTCTAAGGAACAGTGCTGAGGCCACTTGAAAAGTCTGAAAGTTGGGCTACATCACGGGCGTCTCTGGCGAGGGGACAGGGGAAATGTGTTCCCCCAATATTTTGTTGAGGAGATGAAATTGACTAATGCTGATCTATATGGAAGAAGTACAGAAAGTACAGAACAAATGAATTTATATGTGTTGTTAAATATTAGGTTGCTGTAATTGAAATGGAATAATGAATAAAAATAATATAAATAGAAGTAATAATAAGATATTAAGGTTTTGTTGGAGAAAAAATTATATTCGGAATGACATGTAGGAGGTGTGGTAGAAAGAGAACATGGAAGGTATAAATTAATGGATAGTTTTAAGAGTATGATTCCTATGTCAAGGCGAAGAGTTACCTAAAAATCATATGTAAACTTAAGTTTATGGTAGTAATAGAAGAATGTATGAGTTAAGTGATTGCATCACTACTGCACTAAACTTAAGTGCAGGGATCTAAAACTCATATTTTCGGTTCCAAACAATACATCTGGTACGTACAGAAAGCATAAGTTGCTGGATGTTCCACTTTATTTTCCTGCAAATAAGTTTCTCCTCCTTACGTATATGTGATTTATTTGGACTTTAACGTTACTCTTACAGACTCTTACAGATACTTTTTTTTTTTTAAATGTAATTCTCTCTTTCATTATAATGCAATACCGGTATTTACAAGTCAATGTAAAATATAATCACTGTAAGTGCCATATGCAGCTCATAAATTTAAAACCAAAAATAAGATTTCCTTCTTTAACCCAAAAACAAGTTATATAGACATTCCTCAATGAGGAACATGCCACGAAGCGTTCTTCAAGTTAAGGCTACGTCATCGATTTCAGCGATGGTCCAGATTTACTGTACAATTCTTCTTCTAGTTTCCAAAGAACAAAAGACGGTAGAAATTAATTTCACATTCTTTGAATAATACCAACACGTGTAGAAATAGTGTGATATGTTTGTCTAATACCAATACGTGTAGAAATAGTGTGCTATATTTATCTAATATAACTACTAGTTTATTTTCTTATCTTTGTATGAGGAATCGATAGCAAAGTGTGTACGCAGAGAACTGCTATTACAGAGACCCGGGTTCGAATCCCGTCGTGGTATTTATTTTTTCTTGATTGGAAGGTATTGTTTACATAACTGACATTTTGATTATGTTATTCCTTTATTATTATTATTATTATTATTATTATTATTATTATTATTATTATTATTATTATTATTATTATTATTATTATTATGAGGTCGCTCGAAAAGCCGTGAAGTGCCACCATTATTGCGTACGATTTTTTTTTAAAAAATTACCCTGCTTTTCCTTGATTTTGAATACATTGAATACTTTTTCTTCTTTACTTTTTTCCTTACAAATTTTGCGCTGCCTTACTTGGGCGCCCGGGGCCGTAGCCCCGCTCGCTCCCCTCGTGACACGGCACTGTGCCTGTCAAGAGTTTGAAGCACTCTAAAGGCTAATTTCCTCTGCATGGCCTAGCGTGTTTGTATGTCTTTTCAGTTGTCAATTTAAAGTTGAATTCTCTGAACTATTCTTTCTGCATAATACTTTACTATTTTATCAAGACTGAAATCATTAAGTTCACCATTATTACATTGGAATCGTAGAAATGTAATTACTGAATCACTGCACATCCTGTTTCTTTCTTCTCCCAGAACAGTTATGTCGGAGTAGTGGGTTAAGCGTTAGTTTCATAATGTTGAGGTCGGGGGTTCCATTCCCACTGAGGCAATTAAGATTTTTTTTACAGTTTGTATTATTGATATTTCTGATCTATACTAACATGAAAAATATTCAAATTCTCTGGATGTCAGAGTAGAGACGACTTCCTTCACAGGTGAAGTGCCAACAACACAAAATTACGTAATCCTTATCAAGCTTGATTCGTACTGTCTGGGAACATAACGTGTTTGGACAAGAATTGATGAATACATAAGGTTAAACAGTCCTTACTGCTGTAGTATGGGCCAGAAATGAATTCCAAGGAATTTTTCCTAGTTGTGCCCCAATTGAAAATAGTGATCAAGATCACGAGAATGATCTTATTTAAGATGTCACCTCACCTTTCTACCTAAAAGAAGCGCGAAACAAAATGCATTACTGTTATTAGCTAACAAATATTTATATTCCATTTCTTGTTGTTGTAAAATGATAATTCTATCTGTAAATCCATAAATGTAATAATTTTATTGCTTTCATGTGTAAACCTAAGAAACACCTGACATGCTTCTTTTCTGTTCCTATGAATAGCTTAGACTATGTGACTTTTCTTTCCTTCTATGGTAATAATAATAATAATAATAATAATAATAATAATAATAATAGTAATATAAAGGAATAACAATTGCAATACCAATTACACAAACATTACCTTCCAATACAGAAAAATTAATTTCCACGACAGGATTTGATACCAGGTAGCTGCAATGGGAGTTTCCTGCTTTCACATTATTATTATTATTTTTTTTTTTTAACAAATCGCCCCAAACGGAGTATTGTTCGCCCCTGGCACCTCATGTCCTTTCGACGTAGTCCAAACACTACAGGGACACGAACACAGAAATATTGAGGACAGTTAAAATTCCGACCTTGCTCTTCAGAGGAATTTGAATCCTTAATGGATTGAGCATCATAATCAGAGGTCGAATGCCCGAGATCATTCGGCTAGTGCCACCGGCTCAATTTGCCACAAATTCCTCATATGAATATAAGAGGAATAGTAGTTATGGAACATAAACATAGAACTGTCTATTTCCACACTTGTTGATACAATTCGAAGAATGTTAAAATAATTTCTGTCGTATTTTCTTTGGAAATTATAATTTATGGTAAAGAAGAAATGTAATGTAAACCGAGACAATCTCTGAAAGCGATGACGTAGCCTCAACTTGAAGAACGTTTCGTGATAGTTTCTTCATTGAGGAACGTCTATATAACTTGTTTCTGAGTTAAACAGAGAAATCTCGAATAAGTCATTAAGACACTCACATAAGCTGTAGTGTCTTGTGTATATTGTTCCATGAAACGACTTTAAGTATTTATTAGTTTGGGTGGAAGATTAAACGGTGCATTAGGTGAATGGTTAGCGCATTGAACTTCTACTCGGTAGTAACGGGTTCAAATCCGGCAGGCTGAGACTTTTTCAAATGTTTCAATTTCAATGCATATTCAATTTGGCAAGCAAGATCTTCTCGTCTCTAGACAGATAAGGTTATTGGGATAAGGAGAATTGGAGAAGGTCCGTCATTGTAGACAGTGATTTACAAACTTATTTCCAGCAGTTCTAGATTTGATATTTTCTTCTTTCAAGCATTTTCTGATTCATGTGTGATCAGTGTTTTTATTTCTTTGAATATAGGGTATATAAAAGAAATAACATATTACATACACAGCAATATTGAGATTCGTATATTGTGTTCATTGGACAACACGCTCTGAACCAGAGCGATTCATCTCAGAATGGGGAAATGTTTCTTGCGTCATCTACTCACAATTTTACTTGCATTAAGACCTTACTCAGTTTTACCAACTACTGTCAGTGCCGAGAAAAGTTACGTGTAAGTTGTTTTGCACCTGCCCAGGCGTTCCCACAACTACAAATCACCTGGACCTCTAGTAATGGAATTAAAGTACTTTGAAGAGAAAGAAGTTTGTGGTTCGCAGTACAAGTATAACGAATTTCAAGTTTTTATTGAAATTTCAAGTACCTAAAACATAACATTATAAGTCCAAAAAAGGTCTATTTAAATAACTTGGGGAATTGCTTCACCCCCATTAGGCACCCTAAAAATGAAAAATGTTCACTTTTGGCAACTTTCCAGTGTGTCAGTCCTGAAAAGCTACAAATTTCAACTTTCCACTTCAACCGGAAACACCCTTTTATTTTACGTTAGTTCATATATAAAATAACTAACATAAAATAAAAGTTCATATACTAGTTCATATATATATATATATATATATATATATATATATATATATATATATCCACGTGTCAGGTGAGGAAAGTCAAAGATTTTGGTAGCTGAGAGTGGAGGTCATTCTAAGCAAAAATGCTTATATGAACATAAGGTCTAATCCCCCTCGTTCCGAAGATAAGAGTGGAAATAACTTTTTTGCCTCTTGCACTTGCCGATTTTCGTTTGAAATATTCTAGCACACCCTGTAGTTTGGATTGTGCAACATATTATACCTCGTTTGAAAGCTAATGAAACACGCTTGCAGGTAGTGTATAAATTTTCCCAGTATTTCATACAAGAGGGAAGAAATGGAGGGAAAATTTTCGAATTTCTCTATAAAATTCCCTTTTATGAACAATTTTGTACAGTTCTTGAATGGAAACATTGTTGCTATAGGGAAAGTGATACTGTATACTAAATATCCAGGTGATTTGTCAAGTTTTTGCTTTAATAGAAGACGTAAAATGGCATTTTTTCTAACTTCTTACTCTAAGAAGATAACAATGTTCCAACTTACCATAAACGACAATGGTTATTAATATTAATAAACGAGTACTTTTATGCAAAATTGGAAATACAATATTATTCCCTAACACACGAGAGCTCTACATTTCTATGCGGGAACACTAATTATAGTTCTGAACAACAGATGGCAGTGAAACTTGAATTGAAGTTTTCGTACAACATATTACACCAGAATGTCCATTTAATAAAGTGTCGAAATCATAAATAATTACTTCTAATACATAATAATTACTTCTAATGCGTACAGGTAGTGATAACTCTACTATCGTCAAGCTTTAACGTAATTATTTTGCGCGTGCCGCAAATGTCCAAGCATCATATCACCATCCTCTTCAATACACTTTGCACTGTGCGTCAGTACATGCAGTGTTGCCTGACATGCCTGACAGTGTTGTCTTCTCGGCACTCTTTGACGGTGTTGAATGGGTCTAGAATGATATGAATTAACTCTTCTCGTGAGTTTGCCTTTCGTGTGTATACAGCGCCCTTCAACCACACCACAAGCAAACAACCAAAGGTGTAAAATCTGGGGAGTGGGGTAGCCAGTGAATAATCGACCTCCCTCCTCTGCGACCTATCGACCGATGAGGAAACTTCAGTCAAGATATTGACATACAGCTTTTGTTGTATGAGATGGAGCTCCGTTGTGCTGGAAGTGCATGGACGTCCGAGTTTGAAGAGTCACATCTAGTAGTATTGATAATTCATGTGGTAGGAAATGCAAATTATATTTACCGGTGAAACGCTGGGGCAGAAAAAGGGACCAATGGTCTAATCACAACTAATCCCCGCCCAAACATTTACAGAAAATCGTTCCTGATATTGTCTTACTGTGATTACCCTAGAATTTTCGTCACCCCAACCATTCCAGTTATGGTTGCTTATCACATTCCTGGTGAAAGTGGAACGTGAACTAGATGAACGGCAAAACATTAGGTTGCTCCTGTACCCATTGGGAGAAATCAATACTGTCTCCTGGTTGCAGCTGTTGCACTCTTTGGACATGGAACGGATAAAGCCGCCCTTTTCGCAGTACATCATATGCATACGTACGTGAAAGTACAAGTTGATTAGAAAGTCTACTAATGCTGGTGGTTGGACTTCGCTGTACAGTCTAAATAACGTTGTCTTCTTGTTGAAGAGTGCATTTTGAGGCTCGTTTGATGTTAGCTTCACGCTGGGAAGCTCACCCGTTTCCCATATTTTAGTATATACTTGTGCAAAGACCCGCGCAGTACGGACTCTGCGGCGGGGAAATCTTCGCTGGTATTCTTCCACCGCGCATTTGGCATTACCATCACAAAATCCGTAGACGTACATCATATCTGCATATTCAGTGTGGGTGTATTGGAACGGTATTCTACTACAACATTGTCAAACTTCTTTCACAGTCTAAACACAAGCACTTTGCAGTTCCTCACGGTACCGAAACTCCTGCTATCACTTGCACACACGAGACACAAAATAGCTAATAAAGGTCCCTTTCAACTTAATGAGTTGCGGTGCGCCACTTACTGCAGAAAAAATCCGAAAACAGTCGAAACGTCTCTGGAATCGGGCATTACAGTGGAAACGTCTCTGTTGGGTATACGTAAGACAAGCAAAATGTCTGTGAGCATTAGGAGTAATTATTTATGATTTCGACACTCCTATTACAATGGACATTCTGGTGTAGTATGTTGTTTGAAAACTTTAATTCAAGTTTCACTGCCATATGTTGCTCAGAACTGTAATTAGTGTTCCCGCATAGAAATGTGGAGCTCTCGTGTATTAGGGAATAATATTGTACTTCCAATTTTGCATAAAAATACTCGTTTAATAATATTTGTAACCATTGTCATTTATGGAAACTTGGAACATTGTTTATCTTCTTAGAGTAAGGAGTTAGAAAGAATGCGATTTTTACGTCTTCTATTAAAGCTAAAAACTTGATAAATCACATGAATCTTTGGTATACAGTATCAGTTTCGCCTAATTAGATACTGTGCCTATAGCGACAGTGTTTCCACTCAAGAACTGTACAAAATTGTGCAAAAAAGGAAATTTTATAGAGAAACTCGAAAATTTTCCCTCCATTTCTTCTCTCTTGTATGAAATACTGGGACAATTTATATACCATCTGCAAGGCTGTTTCATTAGCTTTCAAACGAGGAAACTAGGTATATGTAGCATAATCCCAACTACAGAGTGTGCTGGAATATTACAAACGAAAATCGGCAAGTGCAAGAGGCAAAAAAGTTACCCCACACCTATCTCCGGAACGAGGGTGAATGGACCCAATGTTCACATAAGCATTTTTGCCTAGAATGGCCTCCCCTATCACCACCCAAAATTTTTGACTTTCCTCACCGGACAACAGACGAGGATCCAGGAAATGATCAAGGGAGGGGTTAAATCATAGTTTGCTGCTTTATCCAGTGTAAAGTAGGATTGAAGGCCATTTTACCCAGTGTGTACCTGAGCAACAAGGGGAACTATAGCCCCATAGCCCACTTGGATCCACGCCTGTATATATATATATATATATATATATAATCAACTTTAAATAATGTAATTAAACATTAACAAACAAAATTTGACTGCCCATGTCACATCGCCCATCTCCAACCATGCAAAGATTAAACACTCAACTGTTGTTCGATTGCAGTAACCGAGAGCTCGGTGTTCTACATACTGAAAAACAATTTGCTTACTAGCAATGGAACATTTGTTAATATAACACTGCAAATTTTCTTTTTAATAGTACCTATATTTTTTTTCCTAATTGTTTTCGAAATACTATAAGACACTAACACACACAAACACACACACATATATACACACTATATACAATAGTAGTGGTAGTACGTAACAATGGATAAAATTTAATATGTGTAGAATGACATATGATATATTCTTGAAAGGTTGCCTAACAACATTTTTATGCCAATAAGAAAGTTTTAATAAAATCAAAGAAATAAATGGTAGAAATCATTTTAGACTGAAGATGATGGTCATGCGATCCCATTAGTACGGTAAGGGTTAATGTGGTTATTTTAGAACAATGGTATTAAATTAATTATTTTAAGTGTTTCTACTAATTTGTGAATTTCCTATCCACCATGATGTGTAGAACATGAAGGTAACATATTTGCTTCTGATTTGGAAAAAACGTGTACAGGGTGATGTATAATTCAGTTTTGTAGAAAACAAATTATCATTTGGATTTAAGAAAAATGAAGAAATTGCAGCAATTTACGTAAGTCCGTTTTGTATTTCTTAAAACTACAGATATTTATTCCTTGGGTGTTAATACAAACCATATAGTGGTGTGTCAATGTCAGGGAACATGGAATCGAATCTGTTCTATTTTGTTAAAAACAATGAATATGTACTAAATATGATATACAAAAAGTCACTTTAACTCAACAATAGGGGACGGGTTTTGTATCCAGAACCCAAAAATGGTGCCCCTTTTCAATTTGAGCGTAATTTCTTTAAAATGTGTTAAAAACCTTCGGAGTTATAGCCTTCAATATATAGTAGTACTTAACAATGAATAACAATTTAATGTGTAGAATGACATTATGTTCTTGAAAAGTTGCCTAACAACATTTTTATCTCGACTGACGATGGGGGTCATGTAATCTCAGTAGTGCGGTAAGGGTTAAAGTAGTTCTTGTAGACCAAATTTTACTAACTTCATTATTTTAAGTTTTTTTTCTCCTAATTTCTGCATTTCCTATTCATCATGATGTGTGTAACATGAAGATAGAATATTTGATTCAGGCTTGTAAAAAACACATCGAGAACGATGCTAAATCCACTTGTGAAGAAGGCAAATTATCATTTGGACTTCAGATAAATTAAGAAATTGCAGCAATTTAAGTATGTTTTGTTTTCATTTCTAAAAGTACAGATATTTATTCCTCGGGTATCATTTGTAAGCCATATAGTGGTTTGTCAATATCAGGGATCATATAATCGATGTTATATTTTGTAAAAACCATGAATTCATACAAAATATGATATACAAAAAGTAAATTTGCCCCAACTATAGGGCAGTTTTTGCAACGGGAACAAAAAGAAGGCGCTCCGCTTCAATTTGAGCCTCATTTCGGTACAATATGTTAAAAAGTTTCGGAGATATAGGTTTAAATAAAGGGTCATATAAAAAGTCTCCGCGGTTTTTTTTATGCATTTTTGAACAAAAAATTTCTTTATTGAAAATCAATTTAAACAAGTTAATATTGACCATATTGACATTTTGCTATTTTTCGGATAGCTTCATAATTCCATCGGTGTGGAACTTCCGTGGTTTATCGTCAGAAAACTTCTTGTTGGCCAATTCTGGTCGCTTTTTCTGGAATACTTCGTCAAACGATCGAGTTGTGCACAGTACAAGGTCGAATTGATGCTTTCGTCACGTTACAGCAGCTCATAATGGATAGTTCCCTTCAATCCCACCAGACACTCAACACAATCTTGTTTGCCGAAATTGAGCTGTGTTCCATCATGACAATGCGCGGCCACACACATCTTTGATGACTGCGAACGAATTGACGGAACTTGGGTGTAAAATTTTCATGCATCCACTGTATAGCTCGCACCTTGCAACGTCTGACTACCATTTGTTTCCGTCTCTCCAAAACTCCTTTGTTGGTTAAAAATTTGCCGATTGAAGCGCAACTGAAAATCAGTTGGCCACGTTTTTCGACGATAAACCACAGGAGTTTTACACCGATGGAATTATGAAGCTGCCCGAGAAATGGCAAAAGGTCATAGATAATAATGGTCAATATGTACTTGATTAAAATTGATTGCCAATAAAGAAATTTTTTGATCAAAAATGTACCAAAAGAACTCGGAGACTTTTTATACGACAATTTATATAGTAGTAGGTAACAATGGATAACTATATAATATGTGTATGACATATGATATATTGTTGAAAAGTTGCCTAACAACATTTCTGTACCAAATAAGGAAGTTTTAACAAAATTAAAGAAACTACTGGCAGAAACAATACATTTTCGACTGAACATATTGTCGCATGAGAACCAGAGAAACGCAACTCCACTTGCGTAGATTTACAGGCAAGAGGACAAAAATATTATTTTCTTAGAAATATGTCTTTTTAATTAGATGGTAATTGAGCTACATTATAACAGATGATGACAAGAAGAATAGATAGCGATAATTTCCATTTACACCGGGCCCAAGTCGGGCTTTCAAAATTATCTCCAAACATGAAGAAAACAAAAACCGCACTTTTGGAGTTACGTTCCTCTGGTTCTCAAGCGACGATATGAGGGTCATACGATCTCATTAGTAACTGTTAGGAAAGGGTTTTTTGTAGACCAAATGGTACTAACTTCATTATTTTATGTTCTTTCTGCTGATTTCTGCATTTCCTATCCATCATGAAGGTAGCATATTTGGTTGTGACTTGGAAAAAACATATACGGCGGGATGCAAAATGCACTTTTATAGATGACGAGCTATCATTTGGAGTTGAGAAAAATGAAGAAATTGCAGCACTTAATGTATGTTCTGCTTGCATTTCTTAAAACGGCAGATATTTATTCCTCTGGTGAAATTAGTAAGATATATAGTAATGTGTCATTGTCAAGGATCATGGAATCGAATCTGTTATATATTGTAAAAACAATAAATACATACTAAATATGATACATAAAAAGTCACTTTGTCTCAACGATAGGAGACGGTTTTTGCAACCAGAACACAAAGAGGGCGCTCCTCTTCAATTTGAGCCTTATTTCATTAAAATATTTTAAAAGGTTTCGGAGATATCGGCTTCAATATATATCTACCAGTTGGCTACTGGCACAAAATTTAAAGTACTGAAAAACTACCTCCACAAAATTTGATGCGTGACTGCAGCAGGATTCTGAAACATGGATTTTTGGATAGAGCTCATACTGGTCCCTTGCTTTCGGCAGACTATAACTCCGAAAGGAAGCTATGTGCACCCAAGTTGGTCTATACATTTTGTCTTATCTTTGTGTCAGGAATCACCTCCCAAACGTTGTCGGTGTTGTTTTGAAACACCCTCTATATAATATATATGCACACCCGGTGGAAGAATGTTACAACTCAAAACATTGGAAATTTTGAGCTATCATCGCTCAAAAGAGAATGATGAAGAGAATGCTATCTCTACCTGGTGATATTTTCGCATAACCGTAACTGAACGAATATACTGCTAGATGGCAGAAATACCAGTATCCCAGGGGCGGTTTTGGCACAGTAAGAAACTTTCATGATGCCACAAATGTGTAATTTTGAGTTGTAAGAGTCTTCCAGCAGGAGTGCGATATATATATATATATATATATATATATATATATATATATATACTATGTGATCAAAAGTATCCGGACACCTGGCTGAAAATGACTTACAAGTTCGTGGCGCCGTCCATCGGTACTTCTGGAATTCAATATGCTGTTGGCCCACCCTTAGCCTCGATGACAGCTTCCACTCTCGCAGGCATACTTTCAATCAGGTGGTGGAAGGTTTCTTGGGGGGAATGGAGGCCCACTGTTCACGGAGTGCTGAACTGAGGAGAGGTATCGATGTAGGCCTTTGAGGCCTGGCACGACGTCGGCGTTCCAAAACATCCCAAAGGTGTTCTATAGGATTCAAATCAGGACTCTGTGCAGGCCAGTTCATTACAGGGATGTTATGGTCGTGTACCCACTCCGCCACACACCGTGCAGTAGGAACAGCTTCTCGATCGTGTTGAAAGATGCAATCGCCATCCTCCAATTGCTCTTCAACAGTGGGAAGCAAGAAGATGCTTAAAACATAAATGTAGGTCTGCGCTGTGAGAGTGCCACGCAAAAGAACAAAGGCTGGAAGCCCCTCCAAGAAAAACACGACCAGTCCATAACACCACGATCTCCGAATTTTACTGTTGGCACTACACACGCTGACAGATGACGTTCACCGGGCATTTGCCATACCTACACCCTGCCATCGGATCGCCACATTGTGTACCGTGATTCGTCTCTCCACACAACGTTTTTCCACTGCTCAATCGTCCAATGTTTACGCTCCTTACAGCAAGAGAGGCGTCGTTTCGCATTTACCTGCTTATGAGCAGCCGCTCGACCATAAAATCCAAGTTTTCTCAACTCACGCCTAACTGTCATAGTACTTGGAGTGGATCCTGATGTAGTTTGGAATTCCTGTGTGATGGTCTGGATAGATGTCTACCTACTACACTTTACGACTTCTTCAACTGTCGGCGGTCTCTGTCAGTCTACAGACGAGGTCGGCCTGTACGCTTTTGTGCTGCACGTGTCCCTTCACGGTTCCACTTCACTATCACATCAGACACAGTGTACCTAGGGATGTATAGGAGTGTGGAGATCTTGTGTACAAACTTCTGACACAAGTGACACGTAATTACCTGACCACGTTCGAAGTCCGTGAGTTCTGCGTAGCGTCCCATTCTGCTTTCTCAGGATGTCTAATGACTACTGAGGTCGCTGATAATGAATACCAGGCAGCAGGTGGTGGCAGCACAATGCACCTAATATGAGAAACGTATGTTTTGTGCAGTGTCCGGATATTTTTGATCACAGTATATTATAGGGTGGTTAAGATTTCCAAAATTGTTTATTCTAATTAAGAATTTCTTCAATTTGTTCCACTTGCTATAAAGAGTTCACTTACGAAATTTTGTCTTCCTAGTTCAAAATTTAGAGGTCCGTCCAAAAATGTTTTTTCTTATCTTCAAAGTAATTTTGAAGCAGCTTACAGATACACAGCACCTCGAGACGAAACAAATCACTACGTGCGTACATTTTTGTACATTGTTTGGATGCATCCATTCGCTTCCCTCCACTTTTAGAGAAAATAGTTATGTCACTACAAAAGTAGAAATGCAAAAACCTATATTAAATGAATCTGCAATGCAGATAGCGTCTAAGGATGAACATATCACACTTGTAACATTTCACGTCAAACTAATATTTCTGAACAAATGGCATATCTTTACGGTGCTTTGCATACAACTTTCGATGGTACTGTTTCTGGGACTCGTCCTTTGTTAGGAAATTATTAAAATTAATAGCATCAGCGATCGCACGCTCAGCAGTGTCGTTGACAAATCCCATGCCCTTGAAAACATTCTTAAATTCCTGGTACGTAGCATCATTCTCCCATGTTGACGGATCTATCGGACTTCTCTTGGCTATTTGGAAGTATGCTATCAAAGTTCCATCTCGTTATCTCAGTGGGGTAGTCATGAAGGGCTGTTAGAGATAACTTCTTCCTCTCCACCCCTTTTAGTCCTTTTCCTTCTGGCGTGTCCAATTTATCTATCACCTTCCTTTGTCCTGGTAGGAGACTCGTTCGTGAAGAACGATAAGTCCCACAAACTCCTCTGCAAGATACTACAAATGTCTCTCAAGAGCTTTTAAAGCAATTTTGGCTGGATCTGGCAGCCCAGCTTCAAGGTCCTTTATGAAGTCAAAATAATTTTTCGGAGTATGAGCAGCGATTGATTCCTCATGCCAGTATAAACAGTAAAAACGACTGACGAAAAGACACGTTTGTAAGTTTAATCCCAGTTAGCTTCTGCTGCTTCCGGAAGAGGAATATCTTAATCATATAAATATCCTTTACCGTTCACCTGGCATGGTCGAAAGCGCCAGGGGTTTTAATGCGCATTCCGCCTTTAGGCTGTTCAGCCAAAAAGGCATGCGAAAGAACCAGAAATTCTTTGTAATCGTCACGCGCATGTGCAGAAAATTCAATTGCGTTTTTCAGTAATCTCAACAATAGGGATTTCAGGTGTGCTAGGTCCCCTGATTCCGATAATCTTTCCTCCAGATCAGGATCATCGAGTGTAAAACTCCAATAATCGTGGTCAAGAGAATGACATTGCTCCTTAAACCGAGCAAACAAATGTTCGGTCCTGCCGAAGGTCTATATTCATAATTGAAGATGTAGGACAAAATGACTTCCAACATGTAATGCCAGCAGGAAATCAACAGGAGCTCCTTACCCAAAATCTGCTGAATATCGATGCAAGCTCCCTGCAAAAGACCGGTATGAAGTACGCATAATAATTTTAAAGATCAACTGAAGTAAACGGTTTCGGAGAGTTCTAATTTATGCTTAATCCAGTTCATATTTCGCACGCAGCTTCTCAATATCAATTGGAAGTGTGTGGCTTAGTGTGTCTCGTTATGTAGCTGAAACTTTTTATAAAACTCATTGGTGATGAACCACCCTAATTATATATATATATATATATATATATATATATATACAAGAAACAACAAGAAATAACAACTAGCCTTGACCTTCTCCTCCCCAAACTAATGCACTGAGCGTGCACAAGGTATATATGTGTGTATGTGTTTCACATCATTCTTTATTTCTTGTTTTATTATTCTGTCATCATTTCTATTATGCGTATCAGAAAACAATGGGATTGATTTCAGATTGCTCAGCTTTGCACAAGAAGCGCTCTTTTCTAGGTGGTACAAAACCCAGTAAGAAGGCGGCATCAGAAAATTCAATATAATAGGTATTAGAGAAAATTAAACTTTTTTCATGATTTACATTGTAATTTCCATTCTCATGTCAGAAACATAAATCAAAAATC
Organism: Thermobia domestica; assembly: GCF_964235325.1. Taxonomy (NCBI): domain Eukaryota; kingdom Metazoa; phylum Arthropoda; class Insecta; order Zygentoma; family Lepismatidae; genus Thermobia; species Thermobia domestica. The sequence continues at coordinate 172,474,516 of NC_137456.1, read as the reverse complement.
TGCAAAATAAAAATATTATGTTTAAAAAAATGTTCCCACCTGTATTTGGATTAACCTACTGACATTTTAAGTGGATGATTATAGAGGAGTTAGAATTTCCCCATAACTTGTTGCATTATAACCTCATCCTATGTAACATATGACAAAAAGAAAAATAGAAAAAAAATACTGCTAAATGGTAAATAGCACTAAGTTGACAATATGAAAAATTCTCAAAGATAATATGACTGCACGTAACTAGAGAAAACTTAGTGTTTCTTAAAGACCTTTTTCTAATTCTTATGTAAATAGTTTTTATTTTATCTTTCTACGCCCGCCAGGGATTATCGTAGTTTCTCGCGTTGGTGACTATGGTGTTCACCCTAATTATCACAAAGTCATGATTAATACATTGTTGGAGAGCTTATGAAACATAAATTTCAACGAAGTAGCATATGAGCAATTTCTCCAAAAACATCTTTTATCTTTTTCACTTATCAATAACCACCTGAACTCCAATAAACTATGACACCCTTGCTGGCTTTCTATTTTTACGTTAGTTGTTGCCTTCGAGAAATTATTTTACGGTTATCCAGTTTCGAATGTTTAACCAAAAAGTCAGAATAACTCTTCAACATATTCGTATCGAATTTAGGTGATGTGCTATTTATCTCAGTTGTTTATCCAAACCTGATTTGGATAGGCCTATTCTTTCACAAACTCTTTCGGAAATATCGAAAGCTGTTTATCATCCTCAGTTAATGTGTTTTCTATTTAACTTCTGTACTACCTTACTTATTTGATTCTCATATAAATGTCCAATGTATTATGCACATCACCCTAGAATTTAGTTTTACATGCCGTACTATTTTCCGATTATTTTAATAATTACATCCCCCCTTTGTTTTTTCTTAGATTTCACCTCTCTTCTCACATTTTCTGACATTTCTGTATATTTTGTAATTTTTCTATACCCTCGTATTTTCTATAAACCTCTTTCTCTACTTCTTACTTCCAAGAAATTCGATACTTAACTCCTTTTACCTTTGGGTACCTTCCTCGATATTATGCTTTTTCCATTTATTTTCTCAATTTTCTGCCTCCCTCTTTAACCCATCGCGTCGTATCATTTTTGCTCGTGCTACCTTCTTACCTCTTCTGTAAGCTTCGTCCTCTGGTATTTTCATATACTCTATCACGATTTTAACACTTTTATTCAAAATTTTGTATGAATTTATTTTCTTTCTTTTTCATTCTTAAATTTTCCATTGTCCAATTTACTTCTCACTAAATATTTCAATTGGATAACCGCTTGGGCTTGCACCAGGCAGTGATAAAGGAAAATTTCCCTTGGTAGACTTTTCTTGTTTCTTTTTAAGCTATCATGAATCATAATTATCTTCTACCATATTTTAAGGATTTTCATATATTATATATCTTTAGTTGTGATTAGACAAAATGTTCCAATTTAAAACTGAATTTTATCTGCAAATGATACCGCTTACTTTCTTTTCCTATTTTTTCCTGCAAGATTTACTTCCTGTTCTTCCCTTAAAACTTTACTAAAATATTCCGTTAGATTTGTACACATAATTCTCTTCCCTTTTACTATAACTATTTATAATTTCTCACTAATTTTCTCCACTTTATTTGAACAATAGTAGATATATACTTGGGCATCACTACTACTCTCAGGTCTGAGCAAAATTACATTATCACCAAGGAATTCTAATTTCATTGCAACTTCAAAACGATTATGAATCTTTCGTATTTATTAAGTGAGTAAAATAGCTGGGCTTCTCAATTTTGCATATTTTTACCAGTTAAATTCATGAGCACCAATGAGGACTAAATTGCTTTGTTTTCCTCTTCTTTAAAATTTTATAACTTTTATAAAATGCAACAATAACATTATTATTATTATTATTATTATTACCAATAATAATAATTTAAGATGAGGTAGTAATAAGAAATAAGTTTATGTACTAAGTTTATCCTCATGTAAAGTTTTCTTGAAATAATCTTTTGGAATTGTGTGTATTTTTTTTATATTAGAAGGAGGAAATTGGAAACCACACATACTGTCGTGTATTAAGTTTTGAAAAGTTTGTCGTTTAGTTATTCCCATATATGCTGTATGCTTGGTAGCACTATCGTGTTAATGCAGCATTTCATCTTTATCACAAAAGTGTAATATTATCAGCGGAAATAACATTGTAAAATAGATTTACGGAAGCTGAAGAATGGGGAATTTCATATAACATCTCTCGAAAACATTTTCTTGAAACCCTTCAACCGTGCTAACGTTAGACTCTTTTTCTAAGTTCTATTTCCAACCAGCATAAGCAACTGGAGAATATAATTTCGTTACCTAGGCATCGGAATATTAACGAAGATGGGCGAAAAGAGGATGGAAAATAGATCAAGTTTAGTTACATTGTGAAGAATTCAGGTTAGATGTTTTGCCAATGTGAACCTAGGTTTTGGAGTGATTAGTATCATACTAATTGGAGATATTGAAAGTATTTCAAAGATGTCTTTTTTTTTTTTGGAAAAATGTATTTGTTTCTTTATAAGAATTGACAAAGTGAACAACCAATTGGCTATGTGCCAAAAGCTTCTACTACCATGGAACTCCTTCCATTCTTTTTCATTTCATCCGACAAAGAAGACTTTTGTAAGGTGAGGGCCTCCATATCTTGGGTAAGGTAACTCACCCAGGAAAAATGAGAAGTGATCTCAGAGGGTACAGTATCTTCATGGCCATCTTGGATTCAGTCTAAAATTTAAAACACGAAGGAGTTGCTGGATACACTGTATATTGTTTTGTAATAGTTTTCACCACGAATGCGAAGTCGTTTTTAAAATAATTGTATTTATATAAAAGTTACTGCCTGCAAAACTTGAGAAAATTCCTCAAATAATGCTCAATTGAAATAATACTCAAATGAGGAGTTGATATAATAAGGGCGTAAGCGAGTTTACGTCCTTTTTGCATCAAACGCATTTGTGGATTTTTCCATGTTTGTTTAGCCTCCTGCTATCATTTCAATTCAATATCGGAATAAAATTCTGCATATTACATTGTTTTTCTCCAACTGCATGTTTCAGGCCACGCCTTTATTGCATCAAACTCCTCAATTATTTTATCCCTCATATCACTCTCATTGAGTGAACGCATTCAAATTAAGATGCTGAGAGTTAGTTGTATCTACGTTTAATGCATTGAATCCATAAAGAAGGGAATTTCACGTTTAACAAGAATATAAAATCTGAAGAAGAGAAAGTATAAAAATCATGAATATTGGAACTCTGTTTAAAATCTGTGAATTTAGAGGTTTTTGAAACATTTGCAATATTAGAAATTTACATTACAGCTGAAGAACTTTTTTCATGTTGATGTAGTGAAGTGAATTCTTTCTTGCCCTCTTATCTTAAATGGACAGAAACCATTTATATTAGAAGGCAGGGAAATATATAAGTGGGTTTGTAGATATAAAGATGATTTTTTCTAACAGATTCGATCTCTTATATTGATTGAGTTACGTTGTGCGTTTAGCAAGTCTTTTAATGTAGTATATTAACAAATATGCAGGGACTGTATATGTTTTAAATAAATTGAGGACTAATAATTTTATAATCTATTTGTGAGTTTCTATAGTTGTTCTTATTTGATTCTATAGAATTAATACGAGGGTGGATCATTTATCTTGATACATTGTAGTAACTTATAAGCTAACAAGGGGCATCAATCAGGTGTCCGGCTTCGATTTCAATGACTTTGTTTTCTGATAGATGGCATGTATGCATTATTTGTGATGACAAAAATTTTTGCCATGGCGCATGTTTTCTATATATATATATATATATATATAATTTTTAAGAGTTGTGATGTGGTTATTAGAGATTACTGCAGAAGTCCCTTACTAACCTTTGTAAACGGAGTGTTAATGAAAGGGAATCCATGTAGTTACATATAAGATCTAGGGGAAAGTCATATGGTAGGTATGACTTTGACGGCAGCCATCTCCACCGAGTTGAATTAAGGTCAAGTTTTTTAAATGAGAATAGGGTAATATGGTACTTAATTTCGGGCTAGAATTTAACCAGGAAAACAATGGTGAAGGTAGCTTTAAGATACACACATTTGGGGAAACATTACAGGCATACTATTTGTCTACACCTAGTATGTGCGTTAGTCCCTTACTTCCGCTTCTAACCTGCGTACTACTAATAATAAGTGGATAAAAGCTTTGGTAATACATATTATGCCTAAAGGCAAGTGTTAGGGTAAGGGTAACCTTGACGGCAACCATCTTGAAATCCGTCATTTTGAATTAAAGTGAATGTTTGAAAAATAAAAAAAACATAGCATGTGGCACCTCATTTTAATAGCATTTTTCCCAAATAGCCAATGGTATGCTTATTTTTGCTCTATAGTTAACCAGTATGAATTTAGGACTGCTTCTAATGAGCACCAAATGTTCATTTTTCATCTTTCAAATTGGCAACATTTCTAATTTTCACCGCACGTTTTATTTAAGATTACAACTGCACTCTGCAATTACTTATATAAAGACCACAATATCTTTTACAATAATTTGTTACCCCAAATCATTCAGGGTGTATAAAAGTGGTAAAATATATTGTTTAAAATGTATACTAGTAAAACTTTTTAAAACAACTGTTAATTTACTGTGTTTCTTTAACTGTATAACAATACATTTGGTAAGTGTAATTACAATAGTTTATCAAAATTATATAATTTTAAGCAGTGTTGCAAACTTAACAGTTTTCTACGTATCTCAAAGAACGATTTGAGATATCAAATTGCTTTAAACAACATGCGATCTTCTAATGTATTGAAAACCTTCTATGAAATAGGATGAGATACCTATCTAAGTAGCTTTTCATAATAATGGGTTTAGAATAAAAGTCAAATTTGCAGTCCCCTGTAACTGCTTTCGTATTAATTCGGAATAGCCATACAATGATCTTGACACTAAAGCAATTTTGATGTGTATTTCCTCGTCTGTCTCATTTGCGTTATTACTCCTGTAGTGTACTTAGTTCCAAACAATGAATAAGAAATGTAACGTTGTAAGTTTAAGTTTAGTACGTAGATTTGAGTTATAATAACATGACGTAGTGCCAATTGAAAAAAAAATACAAGCTTACACAGGGTCGGCAACACTGTCTGGTTGTATAGAGGTGTATGCCAAACAGTATTCCTCTGCCCGTATTTACGTGATACAACATTATTAGCATTTTCTTTCGATTAGTTTAAAAGTTACGATGGCGTACCGAGATAAATGGTCCAACTTGTAATATGGATAGAAACTACTGAAAAACAAAATTTTAAATTGCTAAAGAAGGTTTATGACATGATTACACAGAAGTAAATCCAATGTAAATACAATAGAAACTAGAAGATTTTGACATAATTATTCAGGGATGGGATAATTCAGGCAGTTGGATGTTCAAAATATAAATATCAAATTTCTCTTACAGGGATTTGAGATTCTACTTCTTAATTCATGAAAATAATATTGAAATAATTATTATGGTATTTTTCAAAACTAAAACAAAGTATATTCGGCCGTATGCAGAATCGTTCTGACGAGTGATTAGTGCCATACTAAAGAGTTCGACTAACTTATGTTTCCTGCTGTAGTCAGTCCTTTAGTATGACGCTAATCATACACCAAAACAACTCTGCATAAGGCCCATAATATTCGGATATAAGCAGTTAGAATTAAGTTTAATGTTTACCTGCTATAATTACCTCACGTCACACATTTTTTAGGTCAGTATCTAATGGTATTCAAACCGCAGAATCACCAAATGGACTCCCATTGTTGTCGTCACCATGATACCATGATAACATTTGAAAGTACACAATAAATGATTGATATCAGATGTTGCCCACAGCTAAAATGTGGAAGGTTAGAGCTGGTTGAGTCGTAGCAGTGAATGAGACAGTGGTGCCAGTAGTTAAGATTTTGAAATAGGAATGATTGATTTATGTAATGAGTATTTGATGGCTGAAAAATCAAAATGAAAAATTTAGAACAGTTAACAATTCTATATTTTAAATTTAGAACAGTTAACAATTTAAAAACCACATGTAAAGAAGTTCATTCTTTTCAGAAATTGTGTGACTCGTCGAGTGCATCACATCAATATAATACCAACACTTTTGCTTCTGATGAAATTCCAATACAATGCTCATTAGTCAACATTTTGAAATCGTTTCTCTCTAAATGTATCAACACAAGAGGTGGTAGGAGACACAAATAGCATTTTTCATCCTTTTTACGTTACAAATAAGTACTAATTTGATGCATCATCTGCTCGTGACATGTGGTCAGTTATTTAGGCAAAAGTCGTTAAAGAAAAGTAGATAGACGAATTTCATGTTCCGAGGGAAATTGTATTGTAGGTTACATGTTTTTATTGAAGTCATTTCTAGATTACTTGATAACATATATTTTAAAATATTTTTAATATTCCGCACTGTATTTCTTCGTTCTGCTCTGTATACCTACTTCATAAGGAGAACAAATACTGAATATCAGGTACAATCAGCTGTTTCTTCAACGTGTAAGTTAAGCGAGTTTTCACCAGCAAGAAACTTAACATGAAGAATAAATAAAAAAGAAAAGGAAAAGCATATAATAAGAAAAATTGTAATGAAAAATAAAAAGAAACTTAAATAATTTACATAAATATTTGCAATCCAATATGCAATCCAATATGTTTGTGTTTACGACACGCAAACATCAGGTCCAATATGAGATACTACGTCCTCCTAATTTTCATTCTTCTGAACCAAAGTAGTCTGTATTTTTATCTTCTTGAAGTATAAGAAAAAAGTTCGATTCAGATTTGACTATCTTTCTCATTGCAATATTATTGCATCGGACTGGCGTAAAGTGGTGGATAGTGTTTTTGTTTCACAATCGGCGTCTCAACTAGAATTCAGTTACAGACATCCTAACTAAAATAGTCCCACAATTCTGCAAAACTAATGCCAGAGTAGCAGCTTTAAAAATGGACCCTGATAACTTACTTTCAGCCCGCTTCACACTAGGAATATCCTTTATAAAATTACTAAACTCTATACAACACCACTACACACTGTGGCAAATAAAGATGTTCATAATAATATACTTACTTCGTGAGTTTGTTTAAATTAGCACTATTGCATTGAATTTTAGTTGCAAGTAAGTCTTATGAACTAACAGCTTTGAGAATAAACACATCGGTAAAACCACGATAATTTTGATGTTATCATTTCGCTATTGCCGACCGTATTTCGGACTTCGTCTGACATAATAATTCAACTTAAAGACTAATGGATTCCTTGGGTTTAAAATCCGTCTTTCACTTACAAAAGGTGAACTGTACTTTTCTCATTTTTTGCCCGTAATGAGTGTCCATTTTACTATCAACATGAACAACAAAAAATACTCTAGTCAACATACAAGGGGTACATGCAGCCACGTCCGTCTGGCATCTCATCCAAACAGATACATTCTGGAAAATACATCATGCATGCAGTGATACTTGAAATTTTATCTGCTGAGCACTGGTGTTACCGCGACACAATTTGTTTGCAATGTCCAGAGGCGAAAGAATGTACAAAAACAATCATGTGGTGATGAAGTTCTTAGTGAAGGAGGACATACAACCAGCTGAAATTAATGGAAGGCTTTAGCCACAATTCAGTGATGAGCCACTCAAGTCACAGTAAGGCACTTAAATGATGAAAGCGCTTGAAAGGTTGTCGTAATTCTGTTGGTGATGATGTCAGTCATAGCGGATCTCACTCCTTGACAGTCATTCCTCAGAATTTTCAGCGCGTTTAACAGTTTATCTTTGACAATCGTCGCAAAACCTGCTGTAAAGTTGCGAGGGTGTGTAATCTTTCGTTAGGAACAGTAAGAATCCCAACAATTTGCCGTTTACAAGTTAGTGCACCCTGGGTTAGAAAACAACTTTCTCCTTTCGACCGACACAGAATTGAAGTCTGCACTGAATTGAAAGATTACTATTACAATGATATCCCACATTAAACGTGTTTGGACACTAGAAGAATTCGTCCATCATCTCCTCAGTGATGACGAAGTAAAGCAGGCTCTCCTAGAATGGTTCAAATGTACTTACATATTTTTGTATTGAAGGCAAGGAACCAATTTATAATTGTAGCAGTGATTTTGTGGTAAATTAAGTGGACTTTCTACACATAGATTCTTTTTCTTATAGAAGTCCTAGATACCTTTGAACGCCCCTCGTAATGTTTTTAACCTTGTTGAATAAGCAGTACTTTGCGATTGGTACTAATTCCATACAGTTAACAATCGCCGCACCGTTACGCTCACTGAGACAGTGCAATATTTATTTTATATACCCTGCGTCAATAATTAACATGAAGCGTGCTGCGTTCACTATTAAATGGAAGTAGGGTCTAAGAGTGAAATTGCATATATAAAAATTACAAGTATTAATTCCATGCCAAACATAGTATAATGTAATAACTAAGCAACATGAGCACTGTATGTCAGCAACGGACAGTTCTTTAACATTTTAAGCTATTAACTGACTATGTTTTAGAGTCAGAAGTGATTATTTCAATTCAGTAAATGTTATACTTTCATCTACAACTAGTTACCTCTACGATACAGATTAAGAATAGTTGTATCAATACAAAATAACTATTTATATCCGACGTTTTCGACAAGATAGACTCTTAATTTCGTTTAAAATTAATCTTTTTAATGACAGTGCCAAATACAGTGTATGTAATTTATATGAATGGATGGATGCAAGTATGTATGTTCCAGCATAGTTCTGGATGATCTGAAGCAATTTCAATCAAACTTGGTACACATATGTCTTACCTAGGTACACTATGGATACATATTGTGGGGTAAGACACCCCTAGCTGCACATAGGGGGTAGAAAAGGGTTGACATATAACAATAATCGAAAACGACCGATATTAGTATCAAATCCATGATTGTTGGGATCGCTGAGATGAATAGTGTCACTCCACGTTCCGTTTAAGTATAAATTCAGGCCTATCGGCGTAAGGAGTGAGAAGGAGTTAAAATAAAATATCCTAAATGACCAAGGTTAATTTCGAATTCAATTTTCGGGGTAGGAAAATTGGCTGATCAGTTTTATATAACTTCAGGAACATAGTTATTGCCCATTTCATGCTAAATATTTGCCTAGAATAGTCCCTGTAATCAAAGTGGCATGATAAATAAAGTGTTTCAAAATTTACCGTAAAACTAGAATATCTTGTAGATTTTTATCATTACACTTTCATTGAAACCGTATCGTAAGGAGGAAAGGATCTCTAATATTTTCTTAAACCTATACTTTCCGCACGAAAAACGAGCATTTTGGTTTATTTTTAAAAGCATCTTAATGGCAATACATTTATCCGTTTCTATATTTCTCATTTAGCACTAGAAAAAAGAGATTTCAGCAATTACTCGGGGATGAAAAGCATAATAGCATTCTCGTAACAAATAACCAAAGTAGTTTAATGAAGGAAATGAATCGTTTTGTGTTTAGGGGCAATCAAAAATTGATATAAGACCACCCGAATTTCATACTAGGAGCACAATATGGTCAGAATTTTCAAAGTAGCTCCTATTACTCTTCTTCACATGTTTTGCTTATAACATTAAATTGCAATACAATGTTCTGGTAATTTCTGTTCAGCATTGGGAAAGCATAAATTAAACTTTCCAATGAATACAAACACATGCATGTTCGCGTAACAAATGTCTCTACTATTTTGCAATATGGCCATTTCAGAATCTCTCATATTTGTGCAAATAATTTAATTAGTATGGGGATTTGGTAATATTTTGCTTTCGTCACTAGTAGATCTAATAAATTTGTCAACGAAACAAAATACTTCAATGTTCTGTTAACCAATATAGCCGCATATTCCATTATGTCTCCCATTTCACAATATCGCAGAATCCTACTGCACTTACCTCCGCATTCTTCAGGAAAAAAAAAAAAAAAACAGGCGATATGGACTTCCTTTGGTAATTTTACTTCCATTAATTTACATTCGCTGTGAATGTATTCTCGTATTTTTTTTTTCTAATTCTTCTATAATATGAAAAGTAGTTGTGCTATTATTCAAATTCGTTTTTTGTAACTGAAAAATTTAGTACAGTATCCTTTTTTTTTTTTTTTTACAGTGATATGTAAAGAATTCACGCTGCACATGAGATAACTATTGAAGTTTTAATCATGTGGCCAAGAAAGTAGTCCCCACTAAATTCTATCCCGACTTCACTACATCTAAATAAAGGAATAAAGAGTTTGCAATAAAGGAATAAAATAAAGGGATCATAGATGAATAACCTCTTGTAAACAGTTTTCAATGTTGGCAGTCTGATATTAAAGTTGTGAAAAAAAATAATAATTTAGCCATATTTTATGTACCGTGTGGGGGATCCCGGGACCGCCATGGATAATTGGTATCACAGAATCATATAGCCTACTAAGGTTTTATTAGTAGAATTCCTAGAATAGCAACAAAAAAGATAGAACATAAATAATTGCCTAAATAAAATATTTTCAGTTTTATGTAGTTATATTTAAAAGAAATTGCAGTTAGGTTTTATGTAGTGGAATATCTTAGTAATGTTCGAAACAATAAAATATTTTAATTGATTTCATTGACCTTAAAATATTTTCGTCCGACCGCCTGGTGCTTCATCAAGAATAAAATAATTAGAAAGAAATCATAGAAAAAGGTGAACAAAATTTAAATACATTAGTAGACAGCCAACTTAAACACATAAAATTGCAAATAAAAAGACAACACCCAAGGTAAACATAATATTTACAAAAGAATTTTATTAACAGTTTCATTTTATCAGAGCGTGTCTTTCATAAACATACTGTTTCTTCTGCATATTCAGAGAATATCTATTCATTGCTAAAAGTTTTAAAATAACCACATATGCATCGTTTATATGAACCCAGCGTTTACCTCCACTACATCAATATGTAATGCAAATTTTGTAGCTTTGATGAAGATGGAGTTTTAAATATATTCCGTGTGTGTGTGTGTTTTGTAGAATAATTTCTCATTACTGTCGTATAGCGCATACAGATGCATGTTTTGTTTCAACTGGTTGAATAATACAGAAATAAGAGAAATATCTATTTAACATCCTTTCTATGTATTTCATTTTTGCTGACTTTGTAAATTTCTAACTCTAGAGTTCACTTGATTTAATATGAATTCTATGCTTTCGTTATTGTATTGAAATAATTTTATTCACAGTTTCATGTTAATTATTATTTTGTTCATGTGTCTATAGATGGAGACATGAATGTGTTCTAGGTGAAATGAAACCTTTTCACGTCGAAGGTGATTAAGATATTTCATTATACGTGCACTGCTGCAAATTTATAAAGCCATATCAAGAAAAAGAGGTAACAACACCAAGTGTGACAGACATATATAACTTAAAATACACAAAAGAGAGAAATTATTATTATTATTATTATTATTATTATTATTATTATTATTATTATTATTATTATTATTATTAAATAGATCTTAAATAATTAATTTTTTAACTTCGTAAACAAGATCGTTTCATTTAAGAACATAATTTGAGTGGGGGACTAACAATCCTGGTATGATCTTGAATATATAAATGCATATTTTTCTGACGATAACATCGAACAAAAGTTCCTAAAATGACTTCAAATGTATCGTACCTACAATTAAGAGGAAGGGATAATTGAGAAGGACGTATGGACGTGTGTGTGCGACAACAAATAGCTACGTGACTAACACTATTATACGACACAACATCAGTGTTTCTTTCAGAAAATATGTACCTGGGGGAGGGGACACTTTAAAACTACATATTAATAAAACCTAGCTATTTGTCTTACAAGTATGCACAACTAGACGTTCAGTTGTAACTTATCTATTCAAGGTTGGCAGTTACAGACACTACCAACTAATCTGGAATTATGAAAAAAATCTAGCTTGAGCAGGAGCTTTAGAATACTTTAAAGTAGCAATATTAAAATGTATTATTTATTTATTTATTTATTGTATTCTGAAACTATTTCTCCCCCAGTGCTGGTACTACTCTAGTACGTATTAATCTTATCTCCTCGGAGGTACTCACAGAGCTCCGGGCAGGTACTTTGCCCCCCCCCCCCCCAAAGAAAAATGTCCGAGAAACATTGACCCGATACTCTCTATCGTACAGTTGAAAATTTCCGGGGTGTTATTCCCCATACCTAAGATTATTATATATTCAGAGAGTGGACTCCGGATGAAACTTTCCTAAAGAATGATATGAAGTTTATTATATTATTAGACTTCCAAACTATGCTGTGCATAAATGTCGGGAGACTTATAGAACGTGTGTCCGTCTGTCGATAAATATCAAAGCAGAAATGGTAAGAGATATCAAGATGTGGTTCTTTGTAATCCATTCAGAATTCCAAGAATAGGTTCCATATTCTGCATCTTTAATCAAACCAGAAGTAGTTCAAGATAATAATTTCCTGTTTCAACGTTTATCGTCATAGAACGAAAACGGTAGCAAATGGCGAGAAGTGTTTTTTTCGTAAACGATTCAACATCAAAGCTAACGTATCATGACTATCCAGAATACTCTGTCCAAAATGTGGTTCAAATTTAATATTACTTCCGATTTCAGTACTGATTTCCACAGAGCAAGAACGGTAAGAGAGATCGAGATGCGATTTCCTGTAATCGATTCATTCTTCCGAGGATCAGTCCAATCTTCATTACCTCTCTATTCAAACCAGAAATGGTTCAAATTCATCATTTCCGGTTTAACATCTACTACCATAGAATAAGAATGGCAATAGCGCCAAGCAATTTTTTGCAATCGATTCAGTGTCTCAGAACAGCATATAGTCACAACCCACAACATTGTACCAAAACCTGAAGTGGTTGAAATTTACTGATACTTTCGCCTTCAATACTGATTTTTCATAGAGCGAAGACTATAAGTAGGGCAACCCAAAAGCATAAAAACCATAATAACAATTTACGCATATAGTTGGTACCTTGAACGTGGTTGTGGTTGTCTAAGGGTCCAGAAGACACTAATTTTAAAAGCATAATAAAGCATAATTTTAGAAAATAAAACATAAAGGATAATTTAAAATATATAGCACAATTCTTGGAAAATTCTGTTTAACTGCAAGTTTAACATACTGTATTAATATTTTTTAAAACCAATTTTATAATGCCAAATCATCGAGAACATAACAATGCAACAATGAAAAGCTTATTTTTATTTCTGTAAACTTTTCGGTGTCATTCTTTGATGTGAATAAAAGAAAAAAGGAAAAGAAGAAGAAAACTTTCCGCCAACAATGAATAGTTCACAAGAACTCCACACTGTATTTTTATGTGTATCTCTTGAACTTGAGAACTTTCTGTACTATTTGGTGGCATCTTTTACTTTCCCTTTCTGTATATATGCACCTCTAAGGCGCATACAAATGATTAAAAAAAAACTGACTCGAGTAAAACATATCTCTTTACAGTGGTTTAAATGGAAAGTTCATCAAATATAAAATAAACTGGTTGCATAAAATATTAATAAATATATCAAGGTATTTAGAATATTTAATGTATGGTAAATATTATACATTATACACGATTAATGTAAAACAATGATTGAAATTAACAATAAAGCATAATAAAGCATAATTTGGAAAAAATAAAGCACAATTAGACAAAAAAAAATAAAAATAAAGCATAATGTGTGCTCATAGGTATAAGAAATATCGAGATGCAGTTTTCAAGGAATTGATTCAGCGTCCCAGGAATATGTTCCATCTTCTGACAAGGTACATTCGCGAAGTGTCCCTTCGGGATTCGTGAAAAATTGATTCAAATGTAAAGTTCTCCGCGGCCCAATGTGTATTGTACTAATTTTAGCGGCCCATGCCGGTAATTTGCATATTTATGGACCTTCATATATTCAGAATTCAATCATACACTACTATAACGCTCGGACACAAAATGTCTTTTAGTTTCTTTAGATGTAGCTGTACATGAATGTGGGCAGATGCAAAACAAATTGGATTAAATTCTGCTTATTTGACTTATGTTACCTACCCCAGTCGCCATCTTTGATCCACCATATTGGATTTAATTTTCGGTTTTTTCAAATGGGAATAGGGGCAAGGGATACATCAAGTGCATATACAAGGATAAATCAAAAAGTAAGGTGAAATTGCCTGTCAAAATCATAGTATTGTGTGTAGCTAATTAATTATTTTCCATGTTACAGGTAATCTGGTAATAGAAGTGTGACGGCTTGTACAACATTCTATGTCCACCCGTCTGGTGCCGAGAGCAACTCAAAGATGGCGCAACGATTGGAATATTACACCAAGGAGGAAGTGCGCGGTGTCATTCGTTTTTTCTGGGCCAAGGGAACAAAACCATGTGATATTCATCGAGAATTGGTGCAGGTCAACGGAGATAGTGTTATGTCGCTGAAACAAGTGTGCGTGTGGTGTAACGCATTTGCAAGTGGTAGGAGTACTGTCACAGATGATGGCATAAGTGGCAGACCATCAACGTCCATCACCGAAACGAATGTGGCTGTCGTCGATGCCATGATTCGTGAAGACAGAAGAGTGCGGTGCAGGATATTGCCAATGATTTGAATATCTCTTATGGTTCCGTAAGCGGTATCGTCCATGACCAACTGGGCTTCACAAAGGTGTGTGCGCGCTGGGTACCCAAGCTTCTGAGTAACGAACACAAAAAATCCAGCGAATGGCCATTTCCCTGAGCCACCTCACACGTTATGCCGACGAAGGATATTCATTCCTCCATCGCATCATAACGGGCGATGAAACTCCGATACCTCTATGGACACCTGAATCCAAACGTCAGAGCATGACATGGAAACATCCATCGTCACCATAGGCCAAGAAATGCAAGACAATAGCATCTGCTCAGAAAACAATGGCTACTGTCTTTTGGGACCGTATCGGTGTTATTCATGTTGAATTTCTAGAAAAGATTACGACCATTAATGCAGACACCTACCGGTACTGCCCAACCCTGGACAGGCTGAAAGCAGCCATACGGCAGAAACGGCGGGGGGCACTCCTAGAGGGCGTGTTGTTACTGCATGATAACGCACGTCCACATACAGCCGAACGGACCCGTACACACCTCCGCGGGTTCAAGTGAGAAATTCTCGATCAACCTCCGTATAGCCCTGATTTAGCCCCGTCGGATTACCATTTGTTCGGCCCCCTGAAGCAACATCTCCATGGGCAGCGTTTCCAGACACTGACAGAGGCACAACAGGCTACACGTACCTGGTTAGGAAATCTGGAACCACATTTCTTTGAACAGGGCATGGATGATTTGGTGCCACGTTGGAATAAATGTTTAGACAAGTACGGTTACTTCTTCGAATAATAGTGTGATACCATACTTCAAACATAGTAAAGCTACATCGACATATCTCTGTACGCTTTTCTGTAAATCAAAAATTCACCTTACTTTTTGATTCACCCTCGTACAATTTTCTCAGGAATTCACTAGTGTACTGAGTTTTACCGTAGCTTGCACCGTTTGGAAGATATTGCATTTAAATCTCGCCAGGCATTTTGCGAATAGAAAATACAGAGTAATATCAGTTGCGCTTACATTTCTGATGTTGATTAATCAAAACAGTTTCTAAGTGAAAAAAATACTATAGGTATAAAAAAACTCTTTACAACGTTGGTGTCATAATCTTATTACATTACTGTGAATAGTTGTTATTCCTTCCATGTTATACTAAAATAAGTAAGTATTTATTACGGTCAAAATGTCTAATGTAAATCCAGATAAGATCAGATTTGGGTGAAGACCTACCATTTTTGGTATTGACATCTATGTGTTTGTATGTATGTACGTTCACAGAATATTTCTTCAACAATAAATCACGTAAAAGATTATATATACACACGGGGCCCTGAAAATCTTTTATTTGGTTCAATATTCGTGAGGTGCCTGACATTTAACGTGCAATACCTTGCAAACGGTACAAGCTACAGAAAACTCACTACACTAATGAATTTCCGAGAAAATTGCACATGAACTTGATGTATCACTTGCAACTATTCTCATTTGAGAAACCGAAAGTTGAATCCGATATTTCGGATTCAATATGGCGGTCAAGCAGTACTTGTTCCGATTTGTTTTGCATATACCCAGATTCATGTCCAGTTACATCTAAAGTAACTAAAAGCAATATTGAGTTCGAGTGTTATAGCAGTGTATGATTGAGTTCCAGATGTATGAAGGCCCATAAATATGCAAACTACCGGTATGGGCCGGTAAAATTAGTACAATATACATTGGGCCACGGAAACTTTATATTTGAATCAATTTTACACGAATCCCGAGGGAACACTTCACGAATGTACCTTGTGAGTTAACCTTCTATTCAAACCGAAGGCTGTGGAAATTTACTATTAGTTACTTCCGATTTCAATACTAATTTCCATGGACCAAAAACAGTAAGAGAGATTGAGATGCTGTTTCTGGCAATTGATTCATCTTTCCAGAAATATATTCCACCTTCCCCATTAATATTCTATTTAAACCGAATGTGGTTTAAATTAACGATTTTCTATTTCAACACTTATATCTATCGCTATAGAACAAATATGTTAACATATAGGGACAAGTGTTTTTCTGCAGTTGATTCAGGATGTCAAGAGAGCATACCATCACAACCAACAATACACTGATGAATCCGGAAATTGTTGAGATTTACTACTACTTTTGGATTCAGTACGAGTTTTCGGAATCAGAAACGGTAAGAGATAATAAACTGGAGTTTTGGAATCGATTGAACTTCCCAAGAGCTTTCTTCTCCCTGAATTCTCTGTCGAATCCAAAAGTTTTTCAAATTAACCATTTCCGGGTTTCATCCTTCAAAAGCATATAGCGAACAACAATAAGTTATAGTGAGTAATGTCTTTTTGACTTAATGCCTTAGGAACAGCTTCTATATCTTTGATCTTATTAATCTATTGCAAAAAGTAGTTATAGATTTACTACTTGAAGTTTGAGTATTGAAGTACTACTTGAATTTTCATAGTATGGAAGTCTACTGTAGTT
The DNA here is from genome assembly GCF_964235325.1 of Thermobia domestica. Classification (NCBI taxonomy): domain Eukaryota; kingdom Metazoa; phylum Arthropoda; class Insecta; order Zygentoma; family Lepismatidae; genus Thermobia; species Thermobia domestica. Next base: position 172,457,343 of record NC_137456.1, on the reverse strand, counting down.
TCACATTGTTAAACAAAACTCACTTTATTATTATTATTATTATTATTATTATTATTATTATTATTATTATTATTATTGAGTTGCTAAATAAATATTTAATAGAAATATAAAAGTCGTTTTAAAAGCGTCTTTTCTTTAAATTGAGTAGTGACTTATAAAAAGGAAATGAAAACCATAAGAATGGTAAAATGACTTTTAGTACTCTAATTATCTTCTATATCAGTGGTTCTTAAAGTGAGGTACGCGTACCTCTGGTGGTCCGTGGGACGTATCCAGGGGGTCCGCGACGCCTAAATATTGAAATATGTTATAATAAAATGGAACTCACAGCTGTTATGCAAGAAGTATTCTTCTCAGTTACTAAAAAGAAAGGAATTAGAAATTATACTTACGTTTGTAAATTTAAATGTTTTCCTACTTTACTAAATTTCTGCCTATGAGTATGAAGAATTGTCTAAGAAGGCATTGCAACATTTGATGTCTTTCCCTACCACTTACTTATGTGAACAGACCTTTTTTGCTCTTTGCAATATTAAAACCTTAAAGCGAAATTGTCTTAATGTGGAATCAGACCTGAGATTAATGGTGACAAAACTTATTCGGATTTCAGTGCAATTATGGAAAAAGAGAAAGAATTCCATTCCTCATATTAGTGACCCCACATTTGAGAACATTGTTTATCAAGTGAATTTCCTTTTCTTTTTTCTTTTTCTTTTTTTTTTTTTTTTTAAAGGCATTGGTTTTCAGTCTTGAAAGTTACTGTGTTTTCAATTGATATTTCGTTCATTAGGAAACAATCATGTATCTTTAGAATAAATTACTTATTGCAATATTTTTTTTTATCTTTTTCTTGTCAGTGGTAATTTTAATACCATGTGAAATTTCAGATAGCATTGCAAAGGGGTCCGCGGAGCACTTTCCGAATGAACAGGGGGGCCGCGGATCACATTCCGAATACACAGGGGGTCCGCGTTATCGGAAAGTTTAAGAACCACTGTTCTATATTATTGCTAACTTTCGCTTTACACATGAGGGAAGTAGTGTATAAGTCCCAAGTTCCAATAAAAATTTGGTGGTTATTGAATAAAACTCTATTACTTATTTCAGTTTTTTTCTTCGTTTTCTCAACATTTTGATTTTTGGACTTGTTTAAACTTTACAATTCAATTCACACTTGAAATTTTCAAGAGCAACAAGGGACTTTCCTCATCGTAAAATGCTGTTTTGTTTTCCCGCCGGTCTATTGTTCTCACACAGTAACGTTATGTTTTGTTTCAAACTTCATATTTATTCTCTTAAATTTGTTCTATGTAGTGATACGGCACATAGGCGGAACTAGACGAGGGCTAGGGAGTGCCGGCCCCCCAGAAGCAAAGCTGGCCCTCCCCAGAATTTTCCTACTGGACGAAAATAATGTTATTAATTTATCTCAATTTACACATAACAATTTTAGTGATGCTTGAATTCGACAGGTTTAATAGTATCTATACTTGTCCGCCCATCCATTTTTTTTTTAAATTATGGTCTGATGTCTGGATGTAATAAAATCCCTGGACCAATGTGAGATTGGGCAGTATAGCGACCTCTCAATTTGCATTATATGCGGTTTTTTTTTTCGAATTTGATAGCTTTATTATGTATAGCTTTATTATAGCTTTATAATTTTGTATTGACGTAGTACGTTTCTCTTGTTTACGTATGTATGATAAACTAGTCTGCAGTCTTATTGTTATTAATTTATTGATAGCACAGTAATGTTTGAATAATTAAGATTCTCAGAGCAAATTAGTAAGGTACACTAGAAAAACAGAAAGGTAAGAAAAAAGAAGCCGAACTCTTGAACTGCTAAACTCAAGCAATTACCTTCTACATACATGCATGCATATAATAAACATTCAAAAGTCACTATTCAATATCGTTTGTTACTTTTTCTCCTCCAGAGTGTCGAAAGTTGGGGGAACAATGTTACAAGACATATACATATAACTTTTACAGCATGAAACTAAAATATCAGGTTATCAGGAACACATATTTTTTTTCTTTAGCATAGCACAAATATGATCCCCTTTCGGAAGCAAAATATAAAAAGTGTTCCTGGGGTGCACAATTTCCACTACTTATTTATCGTTTACTCGGATGCTGAATAACGTCGTGTCTATCGCAGCAATAACAAGCGGTGTTCGTAGTTTGAGGGAAATTTCCCTAATGTAGAGAAATTTCGTAGGTAAATTTAGAAGAAAGGGGAAAATGGAATTCTTCGATATAATATGGAAATTCTCGCTCTTACTGATTGGCCAATATAAATTCCTATTTTTTCTTTGTTCTTCAAAAATAAACCAATAATAATTTCACTGTCAAATCAAGTATAGATTTATTAAGGAAGTGCACCTGTCAAGTTACTAAGATTTCATGCGGTCGGATGGACTTCCCATGAGTGCTCCCTGGTACAGGCAAAATACAATCATTTTTTTTTAAAATAAGATTTTTTGAGGGTCCCGAAATCATGAGACCCCTTCGTGGATGTCCTCTGGCTGTAATATTTCCCGACGGTTAACGCTAAAGATGTAACTACAACAATACGCTAAGAAGCTCATATATAATTCAGAAATATTACAGGAGTTGACATATATTCTCTCTCTTCTTTCTCTCTCTGTTAAAATATTGTGATCAACATTATTATCAATCAATTCTGCTGGTGGAATCTTTGTTTCATTAAATGTTTGTTCTTTTACATTTTACAATCACTTCTGCTTGTCCATCAGGGCCACTTACTAAACGTCCTCACGAAAATTTTAAATTGTAAAGTGTTTTTTCTTTCTTTTTTTTTTTTTTTTTGAAAAGACAATGGGAAACATCCTTTTTAGGAAAACGAGCCCCTAAAGTCCGTCTACATGTAGTCTTTTTCTCCCGTATCGTTGACCTGCTTCTCTCTAATTGTATTTTTTTTTAAATATTTAAGTTGTTCGAGAAGTTAGCTAACTATATTTCTCCGATTCTGTAGTTTTATATACCATTATTTTTTTTAGTTAAAAATGTTTTGTGCTTAAAAATTGATTGTATTTCTTTGTTCGCAAAGGTGTGTGTAACTAAGTTGCAACACTAGTAAACGACTATGATTTATTGTAAAACTTAAAATGAAAAGATTTTACACTTTACTTTAAATACAGAAATGAATAAATACTAGTCTATGACTGATTTTTAAAGAATTATACTTTTAAATTATGTCATTGTTTATATATTTATTTGTGTTTCTACTAGATGTAAGAGCAGGAGTAAAAGTAAAGGGGTAGGCGGGAGGACACCGTTCTCCTACTTCCAAAACTATCTACGGCGTCCCTCCACTTCCTAAAAAAATACAATGGGCAAAGATAGGCACGGGGGACGGCTTGACGTCATCCGTCCCCCTACCTTTTCAGATTCACTTATACCCCTGTGGAAGAGTAAACTGAGAGTATGACAGTTAACGTTTACGAATAATGTATTTTCACTCAGAATTGCATGAGTAAAACAGTAATAGAAAATTTTGAGTTTTCATAATTAGAGTAGATTTTAGGTAGTTATTTAATAGCAACAATAGTTATTTAACAGAATATAGGGAATATACAATTTTAAGCAAATTTCTGATATAATAGATTTTCATTGTACTGTTACATGACAATGTCTTGTTAGGAGAACTAAATAACTTGAAGAATTGATAAAGAGTGTGCGGGAAAGGAGACTCAGAAGGATATAGGCCTATATCCAGACACGAATATATATAAACATCATAACAAGGTCTTCTAAAAGATTCTTCCAATTTTCAGGACTAAGAGGCTATGCTTCCCCCTAGAAAAATATCCTAGTTACGCCAATGACGTTACAGAGTATGAGATATGTATCTGTGAAGTTAAATTGTTTACAAGAAAAATGCTACTGATTTCTTCAATGAACGTTGCACCATAATCTAAATGTTGCGGTTCCTAATTAAATAGTTTATTTAAGAAGTTTTTAACCCCATGTGCTAGATGTAGGCGCATCGACCGCCAACCGCGGCGACCTGCCGTCGAAAATTTGGCGGGCCGATGGCGGTTAACGTGGCGATACTGTTACGAAATTACACTAATGCCGCAATTTTGCCGTTATGGCGGTAATAAGGTGGCATCCGTCGTTTCTCCTCGTCTGAATCGCTAGTGTCGCCCTTAAACAGGTATATGGTCTGTATATAACCGTCAGAACCGCCATACGGGCTCTTCGTAACCACCAGCACCGGCTTGAAACCGCTCATACCACCTTTAAACCGCCACATGACCGCTTCGTAATCGCCAATGTCAAATAGAAACATCCAGTACCGCCGCTAAACCGCCACATGACCTCTTCCTTGCCATCTTTAATCCTCTACTTTCAACTTTGCTATCAACGTATTGCATTGATCTGCAAAGTTCTACACCCATACATGGCAAAGCTTTGGTAATTGAATTATTTTTACACAGAAATATACGAGTCACTGAAATACAAATAATATAGTAAAATAGCATATGTGCTAAGTATTTCGTTTAAATTATGAGGAGCTTCTTCAGTTCCACATGGTCTCTCATTCTGTGCAACTAAAATAATAATAATCTTAAATCAAATATTCAGCATGTTACTTCATCATATTCCTCCAAGTACTATGTTACATAATAAAAATTATAAGAGTCACTGGATGTCCCACATCGATCGTGTTGTATTGGCCTGCACTTTGAAACTTGGTTGTTATCTTTGCACAATCGTCCTCGGAATAAACAACTGCACATCGCGTTGGCACTGCTGACAACGACGTGAACAGTATTGTTGTTAAACATAACTCGAAAATCAACTAAAATCCCTAATTTTAATGGAAATGTGCTAGTTTGGTCTCTTTACGACATTCATAATGTCGCTAATTCCCTATTCTAACAATGGTAAATGAACAAAATGTTATCGCTAAAATATATTATTAAATCGCTGAATCTTGGAACAGAGTCGCTTACTATGCAACACTGCGCTTAACAAAACAGGATCTTCACAACTCAGCGGACGTTACCAAGTTCCCACGATCATTCAGAGGTCATTCGTCGAAAAGTCTCTATAACACAACCTGGCGGAAGAAACGACAACTGACACCTAATTTTACGACGACGGCAGCCATTTCGCTTCCGCTTGGAACCAAAAGCGGAACGATGACGGCAGACATTTTTCCTTTACTTCGGCGGCTATCCGCCAAGAGCAATGGCGGACCGATTATAGTTGGCGGTAATTTGTACATGGAGTAGTTAGACTTCTTTTATGTTAATGTCTCATATTTATTCTCTGCGATTAAGGGAGATGGGGAAAATGATTGTTTCTCTCTTCCTTCGGAATCGTCAGTTTCATCCTCCAATTTCAATACGGATTTCAGATTTGATGGATGAAATTCTTTTTTTCAGTGAGATGACAATAAGGTTTTGGCAAAGATGTAAATTTTATAGAAATGCCTGGTGGCATCTACGATTATAAACCTACTTAGACCAAATGGCCCAAATGGAATGCCACTAGGGTTTTAACCCAGAAAAATGATAATGTTACTGGTACGTGACAAAGAAGGGCCTACTCCAGAGAAACAACGAGGGGATGGTGATTCGCGTATTTACACAAAAGATTAATGTTAATTCTGTCATTCAAAGGGATAATTTCTGTGATAAACCTAAATTGACACATATATAAAGGAAAAAATACTGGATGGACAGAATCTGTACTACATGAAATATCTTGTAAAAGGCGTCGTAAAGATTATAACATGTACTAACATCACACAATATTTTTTTAAAACAGGTAAGTAAACGTTAGTGCACTGGCCATATAGTACAGAACCACCGTTCTGCAAAAGGAAGTACTATGTCTGATTTCTCTTCTGCGTAGTGCGTTAAATATTATAGCTGTTTTTTCAGTAGATTAGTGTTTGTAAGAATAAATTCTAGATAGATTGATTCGACTTACAGAAGTTTAGTTCTTAACTATAAAGGTAACCAAGTAAGTTTTGTCGCTTTTTCACGCACCAACTTCGAACATCGACATGTCATCTAAGACATGCCTGGAAGATCAAAAACTCCCCATCAGCATCAACAACATTCTGCCAACGTTCTGGAAGGCCATGGATTCCATAGCGGTAGAACTTGGTGGATCATGAAGCAAAGTAGGTATCAGGTACGTTTTGAACCTCTACTAGGGATTTCAATTGGCGTCCTCTAAGGTGATTGTCCAGGGAATGGAACAGGTGATAATCGGACAGTGCAATATCCGGGCCGTATACCGGATGCAATAATGTTTCCCATCAAAGGCGTAAAATGATGTTCCGGGTCATCATAGCCACGTGGGGCTTAGCGATGTCCTGTACCAGGAGAACCCTTTCGAGATTCAGAGGTGTCTTCTCCAGAGTTTTGAGCCTTTCTTAAACACGGCTCAACTGCTGACAATACACAGTTGGATTGATGCTCTGATCAGCTGGTAGCAGTCCCGATACACGATGCCGCGAGCAGTCCACCAAACACACAGGAGGGCCTTCCTCTGGTGCAGTGCTGGTTTCAACTGTTTTCGAACTGGTTCATGGGATGCTAACCAATGATGATGGCGCCGTGAATCTTCGTATTGAACCCACTTCTCATCCCATGTCAATCACCTGTCAAGAAATGGCTCCTTCCTCAGACGAGACAGCAAAGAAACATAGGTGTCTGCTCGCGTTGCCTTCTCATGCGGAGTCAAATGATGTCGAACCCATCGACCTAACTTCTAGTGCTTTCCAAGTTGATGAAGATGCTGCCCGATGTTTTTTCCACTCATACTGAATTATATCCCAGTTCCTCACATGTCTGGCCACTGTTCACCTTAATTGCTGCCTGAAGATGTTCATTTTGTACATGTGTTGGTCTTCCGGCACGTGGTGCTTCTTCGAGTGTTTCATCACCATTACCATCCTTGTTAAACCCTCACTGCACTGTCTGCGTAGTGACGACACCCTCACCAAAGGCCTGTCATATCTTCCACCTAGCTCCAGCGTTATTTGACCCCAGTTTGAACTCGTGCATCATCCACGCCCTTACACTGAGAAAAACATTGTAGGTAGCATACTTAAAAAGATAGTTTACATACCCACACCAACAACTGACATTTGAATTATCTCCATTCGCATTCAACTCACAGTGTGAGAGCCAATTGAACACAGACCTTCACTAAAAGCGACAGAACTTTCTTGGTCACCTTTATAATATTATTAGAGTTTTAAACTATGCTATGCATAACAGAAGTCTTATAAAACTTCTTTGTCCGTCCGTCTGTTGATAGATATCAGAGCAAAAAGGTAAGGAATACAGAGATTCTTCTTGTTTTATAATGATATTTCTGATAATGAGTTTTTAGCGTCCCTTTCAGCAAAAGCAATGTGATATGTGGAACTACTGATTAACGTGGAATTTGAATGAGATGAGCTTCCGTCCGAATTCGAACCTGGGACTACCACACCAAAGGCGGGTACCGTAACATGCGGTTTCTTGAAATCGATTCATTGTCTCAATCGATTCATTGAAGCAAACATGTTTCATTTCTCTTGTTAATTTTCTATTCAATCCAGAAGTGTTTAAAATTAGCCAGTTTCAACGTTTATCGTCATAGAACGGAAAACGGTAAAAGAGAGCAGGAAGCGTTTTTTTTCCTGTTTGCTTACAAGTCATCGACAACACTCCACCGAAACAGGAAGTGGTTCAAATTTACTATTACTATAAGTTTCAATAATGATTTCCGTAGAGGAAAACGGTAAATGCAATGAAGATGCGTTTTCTTTTCAATTGATTCAACGTTCATAGAATAGGTTTCATTTTCTCCGTTGAAGCTCTATTCCAACAAGTAATGATTAAAATTAGTTATTTCCGGTTTTAAAGTTTATTGTCATGGAATGGGAATTGTAACAGAGCACAATAAGTTTCTAGTGATTCAGCGTCTCAAAACATCCTGACTATTCACAACAGGAAGTGGTTCAAATTTACTATAACTTCTGGTTTCAGTACTGATTTTCGTAAAGCAAACCCGATAACAAATATCAAGAAGTTTCTTTCCTTCTTTTCTTTTTCTTTTCCTTTCTTTATCTTTAGCTTCGATTAAATATTCCAAGATTAGTTTCTATTTCCTCCACTAACTGTTTATTCACACCGAAAGTGATTGAAGTAAGCCATTTTTAGTTTCAATCTTTATCGCCATAAAATTAAAACAGTAAACGATAGCGAATAATTGCTTTGTAATATGGAATTAGCGTTCGAGGAACATGTTCAGTTATTGATCTTATTACTCTATTGCAATCAGTATTTACAGATGCACTTCTTCAAGTCTGAGTATTGAATTCTAATAGTTTGAAGGTCTTAGTTTCACACTGTGAAACGATATTCACTTCTCTTATATATCGTCTCGTTATTATTTCGTATAGCATTATTCTTATAAACTTATACACGTATACTACATATGTAGTTATTATTTAAGTATTGTACATACTGTTGCCTATTATATTAAAAATTTTACATGTGCATACTTAGTATTGTGGATTATTCAATTAGCTGTACGGTTTGCTTGGCTAAAATGATAAATAATATTACATGATTTCAGAGTTTCTATGGGGGTAAGTACGTTGTACTTTACTCTGCTTCATTGTAAATAACTTCATTATTTAATATACTTACCTCACTTATTATTTGTTAATTATTCTATTTAGTTATTTCATTATTCTCTCGTACTTATATATTCATTTAACATATTATATTTTTATTCATTTTCATTATTTTAGTAAACCTTATCGACGCATATGATTTGTATCTCCCATTATCATAAAAGAAGTTTGACTCAAACAATATCAAAAACTGAAATTGTTAATTATATTTGTGTATATTCCCGGCTATTTCCCAGCTAACGAGCTAACGACCAATTAACATTGTACCTAAGTAACTAAACATGAAAACGCAAAAAAAAAAAAAAAAAAAAATCATTCGTTTGTTAACTAATGTACACAGTAAAAAATTGTTGTCTTAATTCAACTCAATTTTAACACAGGGCAGTGGTTCCAGCGTGACTACCACTATGCGGTGTTAGTGCAACACATACCCCGCGGTGTTGGCGTTTAACACAGGGGGTGTGTTGCATCTTTAACACACAACCGGTGTTGAGCCGTACCGTAAGCGTTAATGACCTATAAAATTACTCCCCCAAAATATGTTAAATCGCCTATATGCGCAATGTGTTTACATTATGCTGAGTCTAAAAAAACACTTTAAACAAGTAAAATATGCCCTCCAGTGGCGGGGGCACGAACCACCAACCTCTCAGTTACTAGCCGCGTGCTCTTCCGACCTGGCCACGGAGGCGATGAAGAAAATGTCGCTTGTAGAGGGATGAATTGTTCAGGTCTTTTGAATTTGGCTAATCAGAGTGCTCCTTTAAGCCGCATATATTCGACGGTAACCATTCGGGATAAGATAAAATCTGCTCGCCATGTAGACCTAATTTTATTACAAAATGACGACTGTCTATTTACTTTATTTTATAGTTCTTCCATATTCACTTTCAAATGATCGGCGACAGTTGCCATCTAATAAAGTTGATGCGTTTGTAGCTTCTAGTACATAATCGCTTAGAAAAAGAAGCAGTAAATGCATCAGATGTGGGAGATGAATTTAGAACACCTAAATGGCACATGCCTAGCACATCTTGTGCTGTTAGGGTTTCTCCAGAAACATTATGTAAAACAATTGAAAACACATCGCGCGGTTTGCATTTTGAAAATTTGCGTATAGCTGGATTTGTTTAGTATTTCTTTCTACAGTGTTTGTCTGTAGCTTCAACTCATAAGCCTTCATAATTAGATGCCCAACACATTTGGCAATCACGCAGAAAACAACACCGAAGATTCTACACTTGTCTTAATTTAACACACAGGCTGTGTGTCATTTCAACTACCGGTATGTGACACACAACTCCGAATAGAGAGTGAATTGTTCTAACCACTTGTTTGTGTTATATTTTAACACAATCATGTTAACACATAAGCATGTCGTTGAAATAACACAATGTTTTTTTTACAGTGTACTAATAGTTACTCATTAGGTTTGCACGACTGAGTTTCCATTTAATACACGAGTATTTTGTATTTTGTATGTTAAGTTTAATGAAGTGTTTACCTTACATTACTGATTTCGTTGTTTTGTTATGGGGAAGATTCAGTGGAAGGGAAACCTTTCAAGTATTATCTTATTTATTCTATATTTCTTTCAATCATCACCTCCAACATTAAAACCAAAATTTCCTAACTTACAAGCCAGGGGCGTCATTTAGGGGTGCAGGAGAGGGAAGTTGCCCCTCCAAGAGTTTGAAGAATACCTATACTTTAATCGATTGTCTACTAATAGACTAGTACAAAACGTGAAAGTCTTATGTCGATAGTGCTCTTGCTCCCCTCAAACGAAGTCTGAAATGACATCCCTGCTACAAGCTTACCTGATGAAAACAGTAGTAGGTTTCCGTTATATTTTTCTTTGATTTCCCCAGCTCGCAAAAGAGAACTCCACTCTATTTTACTTAAGTGGTACACTTCTTGTAGATATGAGAGTTTTGCTGACGAATATTTACCATAATTGTATTTTTCCACATCATTATTTGATTTTAACTGGTATCTTTTTCTTTTGACCCTTAGAAAATTAATAAATCCATTACACATAGAGTAATTATATATATTAAATTGGCTTCTTTTCTCTTTAAAATATATGATTCCGAAAGTGTCTTTAATAATATAATGAGTCATCACATTTATAGTGAGCAATAATAATGAACGAAATGATGGCAGGAAGATAGTGGGAGGAAACAGAAAAACGCGGAGAAAACACAACTAAGGGTATTTGTCCATTACAAATCCCATTTGGCACTAGCTGGGATCCAAAGAGGTACCGCACGTATCAGAGGTGAGCGCCCTATAACTGAAACACCACAGCCTAATAATGGGTTTTAAAATTAGCAGTAGGAGAGTTTGATACTTCCAAAGGACAAACTCTATACAGTGTACAAACATGTACAAACATGTAAAAAAAAATAGTGTTTAAAATTTTTGCTTCAGCCCTGAATCATCACTATGAGAATGTTGTATTAATTTTCTCTCTTTATCACCACATTTTATTTAGTAAGGCCTTCTTCTTGTTTAATCTAAAGCATATGACCAGGGTACCTAAAACTTCAAGTTTTCTTCTAATAAATGTTGAATAGACTGGAAATTCTATGCTTTTTCAGTTGCCAACAGTGAAAGTAATTTGTGTTCCTTCTTGTTTCCATCATTATGCTAAGAGCGGGGAAGTTAAGACTCCTCTGAACGGTCTATGTTAGAGGTAGATTTGTGACTTATATCTTTATAGTTTTCTTTGATTTTCTTTGCCACCACCAGAGAGCAATATTCATATTGTACTATACTAGAGACTTATTTAATATAACTATTCAAATTGTTACTTATAAAAAAGTAGTTTGAATGTGGCAATTGGAAATGTTACATATATTTTTAGAAATACATTTTCATTAAGCTACCTAAATCAACTCAGTTGTAAAGTATACTTAAACTTATAAATGACAACCTCTATAAAAGTTCCTGGAATAGAAATCAAATTTAAGAGAACTTTAGACACGCTCTGATTAGATTGTCACGCTTGGAACTCGTAGTGCTTAATTTCTGTTCTGTGTGCCCTGTCCGTGACATCGCTTTTAAGTATGTCGAAAGCCGTGTGACATTGGTAATTTGTTATCTTGCTTTAACTGCGATCACGCGTTCTCACTCGTTAAGTTTTTTTTCTAAATCTTCTCTTTTAAGTGTTCTCAACATTTTTGTTTTTCCTTTCTTCGTTCTAACGACCACCAAGGATCAAAGGAAGATGCGAATTTAAAGAGAATGAGTCCATGTGTAATGTGTAGACTTAGGCTATGTACACAATTTGAAAACTAGAAAGAGAAAAAGGAGCAAGTACGTACGGGTGTCATGTATTGAAATTGTGCTGTCATTTTGTTTAGTTGCAACCATATTTTCAGATCATATTTTCTGTAGGTGAAAATTAATGGCCGTAATTTAATACGAGTAGTAACAAAGTACAGTGTACTAAATAAGAAGATAAATTTAAAGTTCTGTTTTCAAATTGTACTGCTGAAAAGTTTGTTGAAATGAAGTATTTTTTCTCTTCGTTTCTTTACGTATTGGTTAAATTCATTCCCTTTTATACTTCAATTTTCTAGGCGAACAAACTATGTTCATATATATAATTTTCTAGATAAAACTAACATTATTCATATTTAGACCCAATTTAAAAATTACCTTTTCTTCAGTCGAAAATCCAAATCTTTTAAATCCTTTGAAAACCACAATAAATGAAATCTTAAAAAAAGAAAGAAAAAAGAAAAGAAAAAAAGAAAAACGTTTAAATAATTACGTATCTATGAATTGTAAAATAACGCCCCATTACTAATAGCAGCTGGTCTAGAAATTATTGAGCCCTTGTCTTGTCTAATGTCATTTGACAGTTCAATGTTGAAGATTGGAAGGTATGCAGAAAATGTTCGAATTCTTATAATCAGTTAGGTATTGCGCCGTGAATACCAGTGAATTTTCTGCAAAACTAAGCTATATTATTAAGTTTATTTCGATAAAGGCTCAAAAACTGCGCAGGCCTATCAAAAAAATTTGTACTCTTTATGATCAAGATATGTCATCTAAAGCAATGACAAAAGAGGCAAACAAAAAGAGTTCATTCCATTTTGTTCTGGAACTTTCGATGCTTAAGGTGCATCTCACAATGGGCAACCTATCACAGGAAACGTTGATGAGATTCTAGCTAAATTCGACCTAGTCCGGCAAAGTACAATCATGACGTCAGTAACGACCTGAACTTCTATTACCAAGCAGCGTTAGTTCGTTTGGAAAAAGCAGCTACCAAAAGAAGTTCGACGTTTGGGTGCCACATGATCTGACTAAAAAACATTTACTCAATAGTATTTCTGGGGCCGCGATGGCTCAGTGGTAGAGCGTTCACCTCTGATGCATGGGGTCCCGCCAAGTGAACTTTGTGGTGGACAAACACCGTGTGTGTGAGTTTCCTCGGGGTTCTCTCGTTTCCTCTCACTTTCTTCATTACACCATTTAACTCATTCTCATAATCACCGTCTCCTTTAGCCTAGCCGGCATAATCGTGGGACATTAAGCTCAAAAATTTCATTTCATTTTTTCGATAGTATTTCTGTCTGCGAATGTGACACGTAACGAAATTGAGTAATTTCAGAAGCGGTTGATCACGAATGATGGAAATTGATAACGTACAAAAACAATATTGCGAAAAGGATTGTGGGCGATGGGAGGAACAGCTCCAGGGTCTGTGGCAAAGATCACATTTATACCCAGAAAATCATGCTATGTGTTTGGTGGAAGTATGAGGGCATCGGTCATCACAAGCTGCTGTTGCCAGTCGGAAGGGTTCTGTATTGGGGACAACTATGGCGAGTGTATCTAACAAGTAAAAAGAATTGGCCAGAATTGTCAACAGAAAGGATGAAGTATACTGCGCTGATAACGAGAGACCTCATTCATTTTTAACAATTCGTCAGAAATTAAGAGAACTTGACTGGGAGTTTTTAATACATTAACATACAGTCTGGATCTGGCAAGAATTGAAATAATCATAATATAACTAAAGAAAATTAATTCCACTGCATATTTATGATCTTCCAAAATATTGAAGACATGTAAGAAAGAAAGAGTAACAATAACTTATGTTGTATTTAAGGTTTCACCCGTTTGGAGGGTAGAAAATATTTCCCCTCTCTTACTCGATGGCATCTGTACAATGGAATCTCAATAGTTCAATACAAGCATTTAATTACAAAATTCTTCATATAAACTCCGTATCTCATTTTGAAATCGTTTATTTCATTCCATCACTCCTTATTTTAATTCAGTTAGCTTTCAATGAAAGGAAAGAGCTGATACATTCTAGTATTTTCATATCGGAGCAAAATGACTACGGAATACTTAGTACAGCATTGATGAATACATTGTACATATTATGTTGATTTCTTCACATATACAGTTTCTTTACGTATATAATATACTTACTTTCTTAGCGTATTCTGGACCTGGTAGCCTATTACTGCGAAATATGTCGGTTGCGTGAAAAAAATAATAAATATGTATTTTAATAGTCCTTAAAAATTATAACATAACTGATTTCATGTTGAAAATTATCATAATTTAAATTATTTATTAAGAGTTTTACATTTCATGATTCACTTAGTTCAATTGTTGACATTTAGGAGCACCACGCGCAATATAAACAAATATGGCAGACCACTTGTCTGTGTATGAGCGAGCTCGAATAGCTGTACTGGACTTCACAAGTGACCAGCAAAAAGCCCAATTCTCACTCTTTATGATTCTTTCTTGTGATGCTACATTAAGGAGAAGCATGTACAGGAAGATAGCAAACATTGTACCTAGGAAGGTTTGAAGTCATGGATTCAAAAGGTTATTGCCGACATCTAAATTGACTTACTTCAGAAAAGTATCAGTTGTATCCCTGGTTGTTTGAGGAATCTGATTAGCAATACAGGCGCCTATGTTGAGATTGAACATGAGATTTGACATGTTGAGATTTAACATCTAACAAAAGGAATGTACGGTACGTGTTTTTCTAATAAAATCATGCTTTCAGTTTAACGTCTCACGATTATGATCTTTAGGGTAAGGAGGATGGATGCTTTAGGCAAGTGATTGATGATGCAAGAGTTGGCGAAATTGGAATGTGGGAGTAAACGGGAGTACCTGAGAATGACAGTCACGGATACCATGCTGTCCAGCACAAACTTACTTCACCGGGAATCGAATCAGAGACCCCACGCATCAGAGGTGTGTTTTTCTAATTAATAAGGATGAATATTACATAATTTTTATCTTTCAGCGAGCATATATATAGGACGATTTAAAAGTGTAGAAACACCCTAATAAGTGGTAAACGCTGATAAATATACCCAAAGTAACAATCTAGGTGAAGATACGTTTCAGAACACATCACAATGACATTAGTCATCTTGAATTTTACGCAATCGTCTTAAAATGGAAACCATAGTATGGGAAATGCCATTTTAATTGCAAGTCTTTGTAGAAATGGAGTGGCACTCTTATTTTTTGATTTAGCAGTAACTATTACCAATTTATAACTGTGTCCTTGCTCTTTTCCTTACAGAAGGGGTTATTCATGCGAAAAGAACCAGACATTGTTACAGGAAATGCTCAATGTGTTATTCCAATTTTGTATTCAGTGTTTCTAATCACACAAAACTTTGCTCAAAGTGTCTGCTGCAATATTTGAGCATGCATGCAGCATAGATGTTTTGGCCCAACGTTGATTTTTCGGCGACGTCAACCATTTTCCAGATGTTGAACCGACAATTACGATGTCCATTTGTCATCCATCCATTTTCGAACCATTTATCGAATGTTGCCCAACGCTGCAAATATTATTATTAGGGGAGATGGGAGCATAATTGACACCTTAAGGTTGAAATTGGTTAGCGCACCAAAATTCAAAACAAGTTTTTTTAAGGCAGAATAGTATGAAATAGCAACATAGCTATGAATGGAAAGTCTATGATTTTGCAGTACAATATTTTTTATTCTTTCTTCTACAAATGTAAATAAGTGTAAGGCGTGAGAGTTTTACCAAACAAGTTGCATGTGCAAATAAACTGACCTATTGTGAATGACCGTTTTACCCCACCCCCTGGGTAAAATGACCCCATCCTTGGAACATATACATATTAACCAAAATTATGTTCTGTTTTGATAAGGAAATGCTAGTTTCCTTATTCATTGAAAATGCTAAAGAAACAATTAGTTGTACAACTATAAAACAATGAGCGGAAAACTATAGAAACGAAAATAATACTAAAATAAAATTAAATATAAAAAAGTAAATACAAAGTGAAATAGAGGGCCTATGAAGAAAATTCGAGACTAGTTGTCTAACATGCCAACAGATGACAGAACAAGAACACACGCTTGGTTACAGAGAGCATTGACATTTATACGTCAGTGTGTTAAGAAATACCCTATTGTGTGTATCGGTAAGTGCATTCCGTGCTCTTGTGATTGCATGCGTCACCTCTTTTTGCGATTCCAACATGAATTACAAGCTTGAGCGGCATGCGCATTTCTAGATTGGAAGAACATCAATGGAAGACGAAGAACGATCGGGAAGACATTTTGGCCTTCTGTACAAGTTTAAAGGGCCATTCTGCCGCAATCCCGATATAACTTTCAAAGACCCTGTATCCGCTATCCGCCATCTTCCACAAGGAAATCATGCATGATTGTTTGATGGCCAAACCTTTATCACTATATATGTATGTAACATGTTTTATTCTAGTAATTACTTTTTTCCAGCAACAGGTAGAATACTCACTACATACCTTATATCGACCTACCATGAAAATGGTTTTCTCCGCTTATTTCACACGCTATTGAAGGTAGCGACGTCTCCCTTTCTCAACACTTCGAGGCACACTAACTACGGCTTGTGTAGTAGTAACAGTTCTCTATCATTAGAGTAATACCGTTATATACTGGTGTGACCATCTTGCCCCGGGGGTGATTATGTCCCACTTCCCTATTATTATTATTATTATTATTATTATTATTATTATTATTATTATTATTATTATTATTATTATTATTATTATTAATAACAATAATAATAATAATAATAATAATAATTTGGCCCAACTTACTTCTTGAGCGAATGGGCTCCAGTTAGTCAACGTCCTTTTGTGGAAAATTCAACCATTGTACAATGAAATATCAACACCACATATGCACCATTTCTACAACCAAATTCAACCATAACATAGTAGACTATTTGGTCAATAAGTTGGCCAAAATTCGAAACCAAAAATTGAGCTGCTTCGTGGCTGAGCAGTTAGCGTACGTGCTTTTCCCGTGGGAGGTCCGGGTTCGATTGCCGGCTGGAACTCATGTGGTTCGGATTCCACCTTAGTCAGTTGGTCCAGTCTCACATAGCCTCGCTGCTACAACGGACATTAAACTCAAAATCAACTCAAATTTACTGCCATGATTTTTGGCTTCGAGTTGAGTTAACTTTGTTAATGTTTTGTTCAATAGCCCTAATATCGGTTTCAACTTATATCAGCAGAGAAGCTATATTAGTAGTGATTATTCAATGAAGATTAGTGGGGTTCTTGAGAAAATGCAGAATTAGAAATAGAAGTATTGCCTCAAAATAACGGAGAAAAGCTTTCTACAACCTCAGAAACTTTAATAATTAATACATTTGATCAGTTTTTTTTTCTTACCGTGTAGCAATTAAATGTAAATTTTAACCTATGTGAATTCCCTCAAAAGCTTTCACTGGCATATACTGAATAATTACTAGTTATACGGCTTCCTTGCTCACATGGGTTGAAAGGGAAAGCTCTCATGTAGTATTAATGATATTGAACTAAAATAAATAACAAGGTCTAATTTACTATTAAAATTTCTCGTTTCGAATATTGATCGACTCTTCAACCGAAATACCTCACTGTGCAATGGTTGAATTGGCGGTATGAACGTTGCGTACGGAAAGTTAATATTTCATTAATTGTTATTAAAATAATAATAAGCTGAAATGAAGATCCACAGGAAACAAAAAGAGAAACTATCCACATGGATGTATGTCACCGTAAGACGGGGCTATACTCAAGATATAATGGAATAAGTATAAGCGCTTTACCTGAGTCATTCTTGCCTCCGACGCTAAAAGGTTTGAATTTCAGTGTAGAGTTGCAGCCCTTTCGCCAAGTTAATAACTAACTAAACTAACTCTATGGCCTATGGAACCCGGAGGTTCAGTGCCGCGTTCACAGAAGCTCTCCACTGACTTCTATCCTTAGCTAATTGGATCCAGTTTCTACTTTGTATTCCTATCTCTGCGAGATCCATCTTAATATTATCCTCCCATCTGCGCCTAGGTCTTCCTAATGGTCGTTTTCCTATGGGTCTACCAGTCAAGACTTTGAAAGCGTTTCTACTTTCTTCCATTCTAGCTACATGACCTGCCCACCTAAGCCTCCTAGACTTGACGACCCTAACAATGTTGGGTAAACCGTATAAACTATGTAGTTCCTCGTTATGAAGCTTCCGCCATTCCCCATTCTCGTTCCTCTTGGGTCCGAATATTCTTCTCAGGATCCTGTTCTCAAATACTTTCAGTCTATGTTCTTCCCTCAGAGTAAGCGACCATGTTTCGCAACCATACAGAACAACAGGCATGATTATCGTTTTATATATTTTAAGCTTCAAATTCCTCGACAGAATTCGCGACGACAAGAGATTTTGAACCGAATAGTAACACGAATTCCCTGCTTTTAGTCGACATTTAATTTCTTCGTGAATATGATTTTCGTCTGTTAATATTGATCCTAAATATTTGAAAGTATCCACTTTATCAAAAGTATTATTTAATATTTTAACGCCTCCACAATTTGCCGTATTACGGTCCCGACGCACTTCCATGTATTTAGTTTTCTCTGCATTTACTTTTAAACCCATGTCCCTGCAAGCGTTTAATAATATCTCTGCATTTATTTCTACTGTTCTCCTATCATCCCCTATTAAATTTACATCATCAGCATATGCCATAACCTGGTGAATGCCGTTCAACTCTAGGCCCTGGCTGCTATCTTTGATTTTCCTTATGGCGTATTCCAGCACAAAGTTAAATAATAATGGCGACAACGCATCTCCCTGTTTCAGGCCATTTTCGACGTGGAAGCTCGTGGACAAAAATTTTCCTACCCGGACTTTACCTTGGGATTCACTTAAGCATATCTTAATTAATCTAATTAGCTTTCTCGGTATTCCAAGCTCTGTGAGAACGTTGTATAATGTTTCTCTCCTAACCGAGTCGTAAGCCTTTCTAAAATCAATAAATAGTTGATGTACCGGGGTATTGTATTCCCACTTCTTTTCGAGTATTTGGCGAATGGTAAATATTTGGTCGATAGTTGATCGATTTCGTCTAAATCCGCACTGATAATCTCCAATAATTTCATCTGCGTATGGGGTCAATCTTGCTAACAGAATATTTGAAAGGATTTTATAGGATGTTGACAGAAGAGAAATGCCTCGATAATTATTACAGTCAGTTTTGTCGCCTTTCTTGTGAATTGGAACAATGATTGACTCTTTCCACTCTTGTGGCAATTCTTCCTTGTTCCAGATAAGGAGAATGAGTTTGTGTATCTTGTTCCACAATTTTTCGCCTCCAGCTAAAATTAACTCAGCCGGAATTTCATCTACACCCGGAGATTTGTGTTTCTTTAATTTCTTTATAGCGGCTTCCACTTCTATTCGATTGGGTTCTGGAATATACGGTTCTGCGGTGTGTATTTCCTTTTCTCCACGCACATTAGTTTTTGGCTGCGTGTTCAGCAAATCGTCAAAGAAATCTTTCCATCTATTTAAGATGCTATCCGTGTCAGTGAGAACTGTTCCGTCAGATTTCTTTAATATATAAGCACGAGGTTGATAGCCTTTCTTAAATTCGCTGATCCCCTTATACATGTCCCGAATATTTTTATTTTTACTATTATCTTCAAGTTCCTTAATTTTAGCTTTCAAAAAATCCCGTTTCTTTGTTCTAAAAGTTTTGGAAGTTTCCCGCCTGATATCTGCGAAATTTTGTGTAGTTATTTCATTCGGATTTTGTAGCCACCGTAATTTTGCCTGTTTTCTCTTCTCTACTAGTTTAATGCATTCTTGGTCGAACCATGGTTTGTTCCTACGTATTTCCGCGTGTCCCAGTTTTTCTATTGCTGAACTTTTAATGCTATCTCTAATTTCAATCCAAGTATCCTCAACACTAGTGCACTCCGAGTCTTCTAAAACCGAGAATCTATTCGAAACTTCAATCTGGTATTCCTCTCTTACCTGGCTCTCTTCTAATTTCTTTAAATTAAATCTCTCCGTTTTCGGACATTGAGTATTACCTTTATTCAACGATAATCTCTCCCGTATTATCGCTGCTACCAGGTAGTGATCAGTGTCACAATCAGCCCCTCTAAACGACCGGACGTCAATTATGCTAGATTGTCTTCTTCTATCTACTAAAACGTGATCAATTTGATTATGTGTTTTTCCGTCTGGTGATGTCCAAGTGTATTTATGAACGTCGCGATGTGGGAATTTTGTACTCTTCACGATTAGATTTTTGGATGTTGCAAAGTTCACGAGTCTAACACCGTTGTCATTACTTTCCTTATGCAAACTTTCGTTTCCTATGATCGGTTTGAAAATATCCTCTCGTCCTACCTTCGCATTGAAATCCCCTAATAGAATCTTCATATGGTATCGCGGGAGTTGGTCAAATATCCGTTCCACTTCTTCGTAAAAACTATCTTTTATATCGTCACCCTTATCTTCAGTTGGAGCATGTACATTTAAAACAATAATATCACACCACCGTCCCTTAAGAGTAATAAAAGAAAGTCTGTCAGTAACAAATTCAACCCGTTTAATTGCTGGTAATATTCGTTTGTGAACGAAAAACCCTGTTCCTAACTGGTGATTTTTATTTCCTTCCCCGTAAAAGAACGTAAAATTTCCGGAATTCTCAGATCCATTTCCTTCCCACCTAACTTCCTGAACTCCTACTAAGTCCATCCTGTATTTCTCTAACTCACTCGTTACAGATTTTAACGCGCCTGCCCTATAAAGACTTCTAATATTCCATGTTCCAAATCTCATGTCCATTTTCTTTTGCTGATGTCGTGCCAAGTTATCAGTCCTTGTCCGAGGCTTTTGTGAATGTTTCTGAACAAGTACCTTTTTTTACAGGATGAGGGTGTTAGCCTTACCCAAACCCCCAAGCTGGAGGACCACTCCTAGTCGTCTGTCCGCGACTGCTTATTCAGTATATTCGCAGCTAACCTCTATATCTAGAGGCCTTCTCCTCGATCCGCAACCTGAGGACGCGCCATGCCGTGGTGACAGGAACCCACGTTACACGGTCGCCAAGTTAATATCCATCCTTTTTCAATAATTTAGAGAATATATGAAAAAAAGTGTTCATTTCAATATTCACAAGAGCAAACAAGTGGGGACACTAGATAATACTTTCAAGTAACCCAGGAATTGCGGTTGTATATTAACTAGAAAAAGGACCAAGTTAATATCCATCCTTTTTCTAGTTAATATACAACCGCAATTCCTGGGTTACTTGAAAGTATTATCTAGTGTCCCCACTTGTTTGCTCTTGTGAATATTGAAATGAACACTTTTTTCATATATTCTCTAAATTAAAATGGGTCCACAACGTCGTATTTTTTAGGATTTCTCAAGGTTTTCCTGTTTCGTACCACATTTTCATTTTAATAACTCTTTCATAACTATTTACTGTAATTTTTTTATCCGTCTACTTTAGCCTGATGAGCCAAATTGTAGGACTTAAATCAAATTGAATTTTTGTCTTAAATGAAAACGAACAACTATTAAAACTGTCGATCTATTCGAGATTTTTTTAAAAAATAAATTTAATTTTAACAATTCGCGGTAATCTTCTGAGACTAATTCATACGATGATAAATGAAAGAAACAGAGGAATGAAAATAATGCGAGGAAAGCGAACAGCGAGAAAACTCATTCACAGTATTTGTTCACCACAAAACCCACCACTTAGTAGAGCTAGTATCGACCCAGGGAATCCACTCACCAGATTTAGTGTTCTTCTACTCAGCTACGGTACTCCAAGACAAGAGTAATTTGAAACACGACAATTCTACTTATCGAGTTGTGTGGGTGGGATCCCTGTACTCAGTAACTACATAAAAAAAAAAAAAAAAACATTAAGCTACAATGGTTAGCATAATGGTTAGAACCTGACATTACCTTATATTGATTTAACACGTGTTAAAACTGGAATTTCAGAAACCTTATTCAGATAGAAAAGTACATATAAAAAACATTCAATTAATTTCCATGGTTACAATTCACCTTTTATCAATAACAAGAAAATGGGAGAAACAATTTCAAAGAAACACTTCATTAATGAAAAAAGATTCTTTCATTTGAAAAACCCAGGAGAAAAAGCATGAATTAAATTCTGTTCAAAATTCAGACAATAGCGCTTTTGAGCTGTTTTAACGTTTTAAATTTTTCTTTTCTTTATTTTTTTTAACAATCGTCAGATACTAAAACACTCGCAGATACTTGCAGAATGAATAGTTAAGTAAAGCAGGGTTACAGATTTTAAACTTTACCTTGTTCGTCTCATTACGTTGGGACTATTCCCATGAGTTTCCCCTGAACACCATTATCTACGTTCAACAAACTAGAATGTGATATCACAAAAGTCAAAGTACATATATACGAATGGGTGGATGGAGTTACGGACAGAAGTACTGTATGTAAAAAAAAAAAAAAAAAAAAAAAAAAAATCTTCACATTGGAATATCTTAACATTAAGTTCAGATATGTGAATATCCATAATTACTAAATTACGTAAGATTACCGATATAGTTACCTACTACTCCAGCCATTAATTACGCATGAAATACTTTTTAACTACATATGGATTACTATGATTAATTTCCAAATTTCTAAAGATAGTTTCACGTTATTTACTCCCAGTAATTTATTGGTGGGGAAGAGGAATTTACTTCCAAAAAATTAAGTGAGAGCAATTCCCCTAAGTTTCAAGAAATTCGCACCTTTTTGTAACAAATTGTTGAAGAGTATTACTTTAAAAAAATTGAAATCAAATTAAAGTGCTAGAGATAGTTTAATAAACTGTTAATGACGTAAATTGGTTTATAGATAAAACAAAAAATATATATATGAAAACTTCATATAGAAACTGATGCCTGGAATTCACTAACATTAGCAATAAATGTAGGTAGGCTTCCAATATATAAAGAAAAATCAACAAAATCATTTTGGCTTAGTTTGGGCTTCTATGTTCAAGCATTGGATGGAATTCAATTTATTATTGGCCTCTACGTTGGAGGAGAATGAAAGCCAACTTCTACTAAACGACTTTCTAAGACCTGTGCCGGTAAGTGACTATGCTAAAAGAAACGGGAATTACTGTTAAATAAAGCATGCGTTATTATGTTTTACCTTTCCCCCCCCAAAAGAAATGTTGACTTTACTAATTATATATCTCATTATAGAAAGTGACATTTAATTCAATGATCAGGGGTGTTAAACTCTGTGTCCAAGCATGTCAAATGTTGACATTTATTCATTTCACTTAAACTAACATAAGATTTATTATAGTGTCCACCATTGTGCAGTCGTCTCAGGGAGGCATTGATGATGGTAATGACTGAAACGGTGAAATGAAGGAAGTGAGACAAATCAGACGAACGGGAAGGAAACTCACCCACACAGTGTTTGTTAAATATAAAGCCCACTTGGCGCAAGCTGGTATCGAACTAAGGACTTCACTCGCCAGATATGAGGTCTCTACAACTAAGCTACCACTCCTCTATTAAATTAAATTGCTTAGCACCACCTACAAGACTAAAGATATGGGTAGAGTATTCATCTCTGTTGCACCTGGTCTCTGGTTCGATAATAAGCCGAGCCAAGTGGATTTTTGTGGTGGGAAAACAGCGCGTGCATGGGTTTTCTTGGGGTTCTTCCGTTTACGCCCCCTTCCTTCATTCCACTATCTCATTCTTTATCATGATCAACCTCTGCTTTAGCCTCAACGAAACTATGTGACATTAACAAAAAAAAAAAGAAAGAAAGAAAGAAAAGAAAACAAAAGAAAAAAGAAAGAAAGAAAGAAAATTGAAAATATGTCAATGTTCTCTGTGTAAAAGAGATAGCCTAGCAATTAACAAACTGCTAAAGCAGATCGTAGATCTGGATTCTATCTCTATAGTTTCTTTAGTTAGTCCTATTTTGAATATTGGTTATTTTTTATAAAAGGACGAAAAGAAAAATGAAAAGAAAGAAGAAAGAAAAAAATGTTGTACAGTTTTCATTTGACGGCAAAGCATGTGCCGTATGTCGTCATATAATAAACACTTCTTTACCTAACACTATCAAGAGGAATAACATCTAACATTGTTTTGTAGTTGTCCTCAGGTATCAATAGTAGGGCCTAGTAGTAGAGAATAGTTTTTAACTGTTGGGTTAACAATAAACTTGTTTCAGTCAGCAAAAGTAATGATAAAACCAATTGAGAAAGCTCCAAGAACATTGCCAGAACGAACTTAAAAAGAATGGGGAGATGGAACGGGAAGGGTAACTGTGATTGTTCCTAGATGCAACAGTGAATCTTTTAATCAGCACCTTGTTCTGTTTCTCGCAAAATATCATCTCTCTATTACTTACAGTTCCCGAGATATAGCTCCTTAGATCTCCCGAAATTCAAATTTTTTGGCCAATATCTGGTGAACGATATCCAGTAGGGCAGTAGACACCGGTTACTATTTGGTACCAAAATGTTAACCATCCTCTTAGTTATTGATCACCACCAATATGATCTCTCTGTGACTTACGATTCCTGATATATGGCACCTCAAAACTCCCGAAATCGAAACTATTTTTGGCCAATATCATGGGAACGGTAAGTCATAGAAAGATGATATTGGTGTTAATCAATACCTAAGAGGGTGGTAAACATTTTGGTACCGATATTAATTGGTACCGATTGACTGCAGTGGCCACCTGTTACTATTTGGTACCAAAGTGCGGTATTTACCAATCTCTTAGGTAATGATCAACACCAATAGGGGTCTATCCTCTCTCTATAACTTATGGTTCTCGAGATATGGTTCCTTAAATATCTAGAAATCAGCCAGTTTTTGGCCAATATCACGAGAACAGTAAGTCATAGAGAGATGATATTGGTGTTAATCAATACCTAGGAGGATGGTGAATATTTTGGTACCAATATTAACTGATGGTCACTGGCCAACTGGCAACTAGCCAAACCAGTGACAACCGATTACTACTTGGCACCAAAATATTTAACATCCTCATACTTGCGGATCAACACTAATATGATCTCTCTATGACTTACGGTACCCGAGATACGGCTAACTAAATCTCTGGAAATCGATCACTTTTTGGCCAATCTCTCGGGAATGGTAAGAGTGACGCAAAATATTTAATCACTTTCTCAGATAGTTTTTGATAGCAAGACTATCCATGGCTTTGGATTGATTATTTTAACAAAAGAAACGCTGACCAAAGCTTAAAACCCACTGTATTTTAAATTATAATATGTTGTAACGATTTCGGATATCTAACCCAGACAGTGATTTAAACTTGCAGCAAGGTTGCGGCAAACTGGCCTTTGCAGGTCAATTCTGGGCAAACTGGCCTTTGCAGGTCAATTTGCTTGCCGCAAGCTCTACTATGCAAGCCAATTTGCTTGCTTCAAGCTTGTGGCAAGCAAGTTAGTTACATCACGGCAAGGTTTACCGTAAGCTTGTCTTCACAAGTGCAACACAAGTCAACTTATCTCAAACGCAAGCCAATTTTAAGCGTAACTCATTAATAGCAAGCCTTATTAATCTTATTGCAAGAGAAAGACATACCAAACAAGCCATATGTATGCTTACGGGAAGCGAATTTAGACAAAATATAAATCTGTAAGAAATCCGTACATATGGATCGTCTGACTAAATCCATGCTAGAATTCTTGAACAAATTAAAAACATCTATGACATATGAATGTTCCCTCACCTTTCCAATTATTGAAGCAAATGCACAGCCATGGAAACATCCACGACCCCGATCTACTTTTACAAGACATAAAATAATCATAACCGTTTTGCTGTGATAACTAACGATTTTTTGTAATAGTAAAGGGTTAGGGATTTAGGGAATTCTTTATTCATAATTTGTCGTCATGGGGATAATATTTCTTACCCTAGCCATTAGAGGGTTACAACCTCTCTTTGGCACAGATGTTATTACACATTAGTTTTATTGCATTGGTTGATGGACTATGTGCAATTGTGAAATGAAACAGTTGAAAAAAATAACCAAACATGAAATCGTGTAGAAAAAACATTAAATATGAATGCAGAAAAAAAGAATGTGTATATACATAATAAACATACATATATAAGTGGTGCAAGGAGAAACACTTTTTTTCTTACTAGGACTATTTAGAGAAAATAATCTATAAACATAGAGTTGTGTTTTTAGGAACAAATATAATGCAGATGAAAGCTGAAGTGCAGTGCATGCACGCCACAATAATAGACACAGTGTTAAGAAGACAAATGCAGATTAGTTCTTCTGTCTCGGGTGGCTCGAGACTGATGGTGACATGGGGAAAGCCCAGTGTTAGTGATGAAATTATACCTGGTACAAAATAGAAAAAAAATTATGAAGATGATCTGGTATATGATAAATTTGGAAGATATCGCGCTCGTTGGCGGTAGGATGCTCAGTATTGAGATACAACGTAAGAAAAACATTTAATGGTGTGTGCAAGTATCTATGCGGCGCGTCAGTGTTAGCATCAGCCTGCAAAGTATCAAGAAAAAATAGGTGTGAGTCTGTCAGACGAGGGAGTATGTATTCCAAACGGATATCTGCGAGATGTTGAGGCAGTTGAGAAAAATGGATATACTCATAAGTGAGAAAGTTGGGGTATGGCAGCCTTATGCGATGCGCAAGTCGAATGGC